>NC_056729.1:1652321384-1652382377 GCF_019279795.1 Protopterus annectens
TAATTAAAGTGCAAGACGTTTAATGAGACAGTAAGATTATAATTAAAGTGCATGACATTTAATGAGATAGTAAGATTATATTTAAAGTGCACGACATTTAATGAGATAGTAAGATTATAATTAAAGTGCACAACGTTTAATGAGATAGTAAGATTATAATTAAAGTGCACAATGTTTAATGAGATAGTAAGATTATAATTAAAGTGCACGACGTTTAATGAGATAGTAGGACTATAATTAAAGTGCACGACATTTAATGAGATAGTAAGATTATAATTAAAGTGCATACTTGTAATTCACCATTATCATCTCACGCAAAAGTAAATAGTACATGCAATTGTAAAATATTTATTATTTACAATACGTCCAGATAAATCCCACTTAGAAAGTGAAGTGTCTGTGTAGCAGTTACAGCTGTATGTTGTCAAAGTGGGAAAGACAGTATAACTGAGTGGAGTTTGTGAGTAGATAAAAGGAGCAATTCTGTTAAGCTAAAGATTATGTGAGTGAGACGCACAAATTGGTGCAATAGAATGTGCCACATGTGGGAAAGTAACAGTGATAAATTGGTGCAATAGAATGTGCCACATGTGGGAAAGTAACAGTGATAAATTGGTGCAATAGAATGTGCCACATGTGGGAAAGTAACAGTGATAAATTGGTGCAATAGAATGTGCCACATGTGGGAAAGTAACAGTGATAAATTGGTGCAATAGAATGTGCCACATGTGGGAAAGTAACAGTGATAAATTGGTGCAATAGAATGTGCCACATGTGGGAAAGTAACAGTGATAAATTGGTGCAATAGAATGTGCCACATGTGGGAAAGTAACAGTGATAAATTGGTGCAATAGAATGTGCCACGTGTGGGAAAGTAACAGTGACACTAGTAATAGGAAGTGAGAGATGCAGAAAGAGAGTTGTAGTTCAGGTTAGATGCTATGATTCCCTCCGGCCTTGAGGACATTAAAAAACAAGGATCGCTGGTGATTTTGTGGCTACCCAATTATTGAAGTCTACCTAGATGGCGGCATAGGTGCTAATCTGCATGACGTGACTTTATTGTATTTATTCACATTTCATTGATCAGATTTAACCCTCTGGACAAGACACAGTTTCAAAGAGGACCCAGAAATTATACTAGGAGACAAAAAGAGACATTATACAAACAATAGAACATATATTTGGATAAAGTACAGTAGATTAAGCACACATTCAGATAACCTTTTTCAAGAAAAATTTAAATACAGAGTCTATGTTGTGCGTGTTATTCATCATTATGTCTAAAATGTATATTTGTCAAAATTGGAGAGCTGGGGAGGTATTCTTATATGTAAAATAGACGGGAATGATGTAATGATGAACTCCAAGAAGAGCTAAACCCAAACATAAAACTACTGTTCATTCTCAGCCTTACTACAGGATATGTATCCAAAGAGTGGTGTACAGCAACAGTGGTCCCTCTCCACAAAGGTGGTGCCTCAACGAATCCTGGAAACTATCGCCCCATAAGCCTGACTAGCTTGGTCTGTAAAGCTATGGAAAGGATCATCATGGACCTCATAAATAAAGATATTGGTGACCTACAGACACTGGATCCTACCCAGTTCGGCATTGTTAAGGGCAGATCCTGCCTCTTAAACCTGGTCGATTTCTTTGAAACAGTCACCAAGGCCATTGACAAGGGGAAGGTGGTCCACACAGCCTACCTGGACCTCGCAAAAGCCTTCGATACAATACCCCACTCGGGCATTATAGATAAGCTCACCAGCTTAAATATAAACCCCTATGTCACTAGATGGGTTGCAAACTGGCTCAAGGACAGAACCCACATGGTTAGAATTGCTGGAGCCATGTCAGACTCCAAACCAGTTACAAGTGGCATCCCACAAGACTCAGTCCTGGGACAGCTCTTGTTCAGTATATATTTCTCGGAAGTACAGGCCAACACAGAATGACTGTGGCTGACCAAGTTCGCAGATGACTGCAAACTGGGTGCCATAATCGACTCTCCAGCCGACACAAGCATCCTCCAAAAGGGCCTCATAGAAACAGACAACTGGTGCCAGAGCCAAGGCCTCAAGCTAAATGCCAAAAAGTGTATAGTCATCCCCTTTGGCAAAAACAAAGTGCCCACAAATTACCACATTGGTGGTAATCCATTAAGTACAGTAGAAGTAATTAGGGACCTGTGGACCCAAGTTGATAGCAATA
This sequence comes from Protopterus annectens, assembly GCF_019279795.1. Lineage (NCBI taxonomy): Eukaryota > Metazoa > Chordata > Ceratodontiformes > Protopteridae > Protopterus > Protopterus annectens. The sequence continues at coordinate 1,652,323,599 of NC_056729.1, forward strand.
TCTCATTTGACAACCACGTGGCCAAAGTGGTTAGAAAAACATTTTATATAGCCCACCTAATCATGAAGGGATTCACATCTAGATCAGGGGAGGTCATCGTGGCTCTTTACTCATCCCTCTTCAGGCCCATAATTGAGTACAATGCCCCTTTTGGGATGTACCTTACCAGACACCTGCAGCAACTGGAAAGACCCCAAAAGTACCTCACCAAGAGGATCAAAGGGCTCAAACAGATGCCATATGCTGCCCGGTTAAAGAAACTCCAGCTCTACTCAGTGGCATACCGCCTGTTCAGAGGCAATCTGTGCCTGACGTATAAAGCCATGTCCAACCCGGAATTAATGGACATGCTGCACCTCAGAAAATCCAAATCCCATTGAGCTACAGGACATGCTGGAGGGACAGATTCATAACCCAGAGGCTCCCTTCACTCTGGAATAAAATCCCAGTCCTGGTTAGGCAGAGTCCCTCATTGACTCTCTTCAAGAGGAATCTTGATGAGTGGATGGGAGATCGTAGGTTTACCCCGGGTATCACTTCTGTGTCATTGTTAGACAGAGGCACAGTATACTAACCTCGAAAAAGGGCATATCAAAATTAATTTAAAATGGGTGGCGAAAGCCAAACACACTCTGGCTAGGCTTATAAATGCCCTAGGGCAGATAGCCTAGTATGAACCTATGAACCTATGATTAAAAACAGATAAGTAAGTAAGTAGCCGCAACACAGTAGCAAAAGGATAAAATGAATTAAGGTGGAAGGTGTTTCAGGATTTAGAATTTCTAAGCAGTACAGCGGGCTTGAGGTAGAATGAAGACAGACTAATCAGGAAGGCATGAGTAGCAGATTCAAAGGAGAGGTCCTGAAGTGGAAAGTATGTGAAGTAAATTAGTGTGGTGGGAGTTTGTGCGTGTGTGTGTGTGTGTGTGTGTGTGTGTGTGTGTGTGTGTGTGTGTGAATGTGCACATCCTTGTGAGTAAGGGGACTGCATATGCTGCCGTATGTATGTTACTGAAAGGCAGCAAACTAGCATGGTCAGTTCTGAGACTGCAGTGCTTGATTCAGACATGGCAATGAGATGCTAGGGCATTTCTCAGTGTGGCCTTACCACGTCTCTGAATTAGACACTATCTCCTTCACAGGAATAGATCAACACATACTGGGCATGATGGGAGCTGGAAAGAATCTTTCTGAATCCAAGCAAATAAACTCCATAGTGCTTAGATTACAGGAAGTACTACCATAAATTAATATGGCTGCACATTTCAGAACACAGCAAAAATTAAAAACCTGACTATAACTAATTTTACAAAGCTGAAAGAGGCTTGCAGCTCTGCTCTATTCAAAAGCTTGCCACGTCAGAGTATCTAAGGTATGGATATTTTTTTACATTATTTTGCTTTCATTAATGGTCACTGCACCCAGGTACTGTATGTATTTTGGAGATTAACGTTACTTTTGATGAGGTTCTTTCAAGAGTTGGTTCTGCTCAATGAACTGATCTTGTTCACAAGAGTGAAACAGATATTTTCTTCTACTAATTTGTATAAACCCATTTTAATATTTGTGCTATAACTTAGAATATAAAAAATCCAAACAGAATTTTAAGTGATTTAACGGTTTCAATAACTGTGTAGCTCCCTTCTCCATGCTATGACCACAACCACTCTAACATATTCAGCTTCCACTACCATATTAGCTATTTTTATTATTTTTCTTGTCCGTTTTACTAACTTTCTTTAAAAATCTAACCTTTCAACACCAACTAAATCAATAAGTATTCGAATACAGCTACTATTCAAATTTTACCTAACACAAGAATTCTGTGGTAACAAGAGCTACTAGTTCTGTTATGACATTCAACACAAATATGCAAATATAACCAAGATACTGCAATAACTTTGGAATTATCAGAATTACTGTAAACACAAAATGCATTTTTATTAGAAACTAACTTGTATGTCTATTTAATGTCTTACATTTGTAATGTGTTGTTATATGACTGTTACTCTCTTGAATTAACAATTAATGGAGATTTCCACCCAGGCCTCCATGAAAGGTGACCTGTTGTCAGGCCCAGTCTGTCTTATCCAGCTGAAAAATGAAATAAATAAACAACCAAATAAATATGACTTAATTCAAGCTCTGAGAGGGAGAATCAGGAGTTAAAACACTGAGCACAATTCAATAGCTGAAAAACATCAATATACTGAGCACAGTAAAGCAGAGGCAGAAATGAGGGGAGGGGGGGTGCACATATACGGTTTGGTTTATATACTAATTACACATACTTCACAGAGCTCTGAGACATAGTGTAGCAGCTGGAATTAATCGCTAAGTACCCAAATGCTACAGCTATCTCAATACACAAATAACTCCTTGTATTAACTAAAATTTTCATTACAGGGTATTATTTGGTTCAGTAGCACACACAATGAAAACTTTAAATTTACGTATCTTTCACAGTAAAAGATTCATAAGGAAATAAATCATCGATTACCATTTCAAGACCTCACTTTCATTTTCCTAACTAAAAAATGTGGGTAGACTACCAGACCTTATTTAAAACGAAGAGGCATTCTATGTCTTTCCAGGAAAAATGTTTCATTATTATCTAGCGTGAGATAAAATTCATAAGCAAATTATATAGTATGTTGTTGTTTGCCTTTTGGCTTTTCCCAGTTAGGGGTCGCCACGGTGGAATTCCGGTCCGCTAACGATTGGCAGTTGGTTTTTATGGTGTCGAGTTGCCAGCTCGACACCTAACCTTCAGCGAAGGCATGCCCATTCAACGCATGTCTTTCGAATGCCCACTGGACCGCGAGGAGGACGTGCAGACTCCACACAGAAGGCACTCCCAACCCAAGCCGAGAATTGAACGGGAGAATCTCTTTGCTGTGAGGTAACAACACTACCGCTGCACCACCACGGAAGTATAAAAGGGCAATTTTTGGTTTGGCAACAAAATGCAGGGATGGAGGTTACATACAGAGAGTTTACCTAGGAGCCAGCAATACTATTTTTCCCAGATCACCATTTATAGAAAATTGAATATTGAAAACGCTAAGCCAAAAAAAAATCATTTTTGCAGGGGCAAGCTCCAGTGTATCGCCTAGTGTAGGGAATAAGCCCCCAACCCCCATAAAATTATATACATCAACTGCAAAGTCACAACACAGTGAAGAAAATGGGGAAAAACCCAGAAAAGTGTACCCCTTGCTTGCACAATACAATACACTGAGGTGAAACAAACCACAACTTTAAATTCTAACACTTTAGCCAGTCACTTACCAGAACAGTGACTGCCTGTAAGTATGCCAAGCCACATGACCACCAGTGCAGTGATCACCTGTAAGTATGCCAAGTCACATGACCACCAATGCAGTGATCACCTGTAAGTATGCCAAGTCACATGACCACCAATGCAGTGATCACCTGTAAGTATGCTTATTCAGAGACATAAGATGTGCAGTAACAGCAACTTGCACTGCTCTGTATGCATGGTATGGAAATGACTGTATCAACAGCTGTAACTGGAATTATGCAACCAAATGGGCAGTAATAAAATGCACATGCCGTTGGGCAAAATGGTGTAACGACTCATAGTTGTATGTTTCAACTTATGCAAAGCACTCTACAGTAATGCATAGCATAACGCTTTTTTTTAACTGCATATTATCAAATTTTTGAAAAGCATCAGTCTGTGCTCAGCAGTACTTGTTTGTTCTACTTGCAGCTGTTGGTGGTATACATCATGGCAGACTGTAACAATCAAAAACCTTTTTGGTATCAGATTACATGCTATAACATGAATGACCAAATAATGAACCTTTTCCATATAGATCAGGACATAAGGAGTCTAATAGACATATACCAACCACATGCTGAGTCGGGGCGGGTGGTTTCATAATGTTAAGGTGTTTACCTCACAGACACAAGGTACAGGCCTTCATTTTCACCCTTGGAAGGGAAATAAGAAAAGCTTAAAATGAGCCACAAGGACAGCTAACCTAGTACTTACTATGAAGACCAAAGTATGTGTTTACACTTCTTATCCTAGCTATAACAAACTTTCAACAGCCAACTGAGAGCACATTAAGTACATTTCAACAGTGAACTGCGGGTACATTACGTACATTTCAGCAGTTAACTGCGGGCACATTATGTATATTTCAGACTTATTATGCTTCTGTATGTGGAAGATCACACATGCTTAACCAGCACTGCCAAGGAGGAAACCACAATTGTACGTGACTCATAGAACATCGCATGCCTCTCTGTGGTACTGGGAGCCAGAGACTGCAAACATATAGCAATAAAAGTCCCACCACACTCCCATACAGAGGTTATGCATATAGCTCTTTCTAGAAAAGTTCCATGATGGTCTCCAGACAGTGTTAAACAAAGGTATACCAAATTAATAGTATATGTGAAAATCAGGAAAAAAAACAAAATGTTGTTTCAGATGGCAAATGACAACTTAAGTAATTAAAACACACTTCCCTGGCGTTTGAAGGGGCTGAAGAAATAAATCAATGTCAGAAAGTGAAAGTATGGCTAGAAACTGACTGTACCACCTATCACCCTCAAAAGTGAGTCATATCTATTGATCAACAATCCACCTACAGTAAGCTTTGCTCCCCTAGGCCAGGAAGCCACTAAGACTATTTGGTTACTGATATTTTTGGCACAGAAAACTTTGCAACCACAAATTTGCCAATATGCTATGCTATTCAGAGATGGATCTGTCAGTCTTCATTAATGGGAATAGGTAAATTGCTAAATCCTCCATTCTCCTAGAAGTCAGATAGTGTAGATGACTAAACCTCTCAGTTCTTAATGACCTACATCCTATGCCAAGGATTCAGGGTTTAAATCTTTCCATCTTCATTTGTCTGCTGTGAGACATTGAGCAAGTCATTTAACCAGACAGTGCTTTGAGTTAATGGGGACTTTAGGATAGGCTCCATAATGGTCCCCTGGACTCCTTGTCTAGTAACTGCCTATGACTCAATGGCACAAAAAATAGTTTGGGACAATTCACAGCCAAGCAACCAAACAGAAACTGCAATCTGGTTCAGGCAAATCATGACATTTCAACTGCATTCTACAGAGTTAATATAGGACCCAAACATTTTTTTCACAGTTAAATCTTTTTAAAAATAACTAGGCTAACAACTATTAGTTCACTGCATGTAGTATACCTAAACATTTTCTAAATAGCTTTTTTTTATGTGAAGGCCAAAGTGCTAGCAAGCTCGGCAAGGTAGACCAGAACTCCTATCTTTAGCAGTGGTCTCTAAATGCTCAAGAGCAATCTGAAAGGTATAATCTCTCCAGCACATCCTGAATCTACCCAAAGGTATGTGCCAAATATGTCATTTATGGGTTACCACCTATTCTTCATGCCCAAACCACCGCTTTTTTTTTAAGTTATTTTCTCGCAAAGTTTTAGATTTACAATACCATGACAGGAATGGACCACATCCCTGAGTTAGAGTACAATTAGAGTTCAGTTAACTAGTATTGTTTCAGTCTTTCATGTTTGCCAAGAGTGCTCTTCTTAGCACCAAAAAAGTATCCATGATTGCCTCCTTCTGCAGACCATACAGACTTATACATACTGGTAGCACATTTTAGTATTCTTGTAAATTCTTTTTCATTAGCTGTGTTGCTCTTTATTGGGAGTATCTGGATGCTTTTATTCCATATTTCTCTAGCACCCACTTGCAAATCCTGGTATTTAATGACTTTTTGTCTCCCTCACAATTTAAGACACTATTAATTACTGGGTGTATCTATTTCACTGATCAATGACATCTTGCTTCTTCTACTGGTATATTTGCTTTTCTTTCTTCTGCTTTCTTAAATGATAATACTAGATGATTCCATGTGATCAGAACTTCTTCATTCTCAGTAGTTCTTTTTGATTCATATTTCTGATTCTTCTTAGTCGTTAGTGTGGTGTAGTTGTTGGTGTGGTGTAGTTGGTGTGGTGTAGTCGTTGGTGAGGTGTAGTCATTGGTGTGGTGTAGTCGTTGGTGTGGTGTAGTCATTAGTGTGGTGTAGTCGTTGGTGTGGTGTAGTTGTTGGTGAGGTGTAGTCGTTGGTGTGGTGTAGTCGTTGGTGAGGTGTAGTCGTTGGTGAGGTGTAGTCGTTGGTGAGGTGTAGTCGTTGGTGTGGTGTGGTTGTTGCTGTGGTGTAGTCATTAGTGTGGTGTAGTCGTTGGTGTGGTTTAGTTGTTGGTGAGGTGTAGTCATTGGTGTGGTGTAGTCGTTGGTGAGGTGTAGTCGTTGGTGAGGTGTAGTCGTTGGTGTGGTGTAGTCGTTGGTGTGGTGTAGTTGTTGGTGAGGTGTAGTCATTGGTGTGGTGTAGCCGTTGGTGTGGTGTAGTTGTTGGTGAGGTGTAGTCATTGGTTTGGTGTAGTCGGTGTGGTGTAGTTGTTGGTGAGGTGTAGTCATTGGTGTGGTGTAGTCGTCGGTGTGGTGTAGTTGTTGCTGTGGTGTAGTCGTTGGTGTGGTGTAGTCGTTGGTGTGGTGTAGTCGTTGGTGTGGTGTAGTCGTTAGTGTGGTGTAGTATTTGCACTATCTCCATTGCAACAGTCTTACCACAGTGTTATGTCTATCAGTATACAGACTCTCAGCCATGAGTGTATCACATACAGCAAACAGACGTGGAACCGTTTCCAGTTCTGTTTTACAGAACCTGCATTTGTTTTTGTCTCCCACTGTTTCTATAGGCTGTGTATACCGTGTAAGTAGCCCATTGTCTTAAGCTGCCATTATTAGCTTTAATCTTACAGTTTAAATTCACGTCTCCTTTACAGTTTATGCATGATGGGTTCTCTTTACTTGGCACAGTAATTATGGACTTTCCAGTTTCCTTTTCTTCTGGTGCTATTCATTATATTCTTTATATTCTTTATATTCTTTCTATTCTTGTCTGATTTCATCTACTTCTGGCTTGTTTTCCATTCTCACTGAAATGCTTCTACTAATCTGGGTAGAGATGTCATCTTAGACTTATTTTCTTCATGCTTTTGCTCTGTTTGGATCTGATAAGGCCAACAAATATTTATGCAGTCCCACAATTTCAGAGACATATATATATATATATAGTCAGTTTTGAGGAGGCCCAGACATCCTTCAGAATGAAGAATATATCATCTTTTCATACACTTTTTATATATATCATCCAACGAGCATGAAGCATTTGCCTATTTTCTTGTCCCAACAGGTTTAATGTGGTTTCTGGCCAGTCAATCCAAAAAATCTGTAAATAAATTAAGCTGATTTATAGCTTGACCTTTGTTCCCATACTTCAAGGCAATTTTCAGTTTTAGAAGTATTCCTAACTAAGCTTTGCTCTCAGTTGCTCATGTTTTATTGCCAGCCCTCCATCTATCCCCCAATATTTATCCACTCCTCTTAAGTTCCTTTATATCACATTTTTTTCCCAGACTGTTATTTCTTGTTGCTGAACCACTGCTTTTATGAGTGCTGCTTTTGCACAATTATCAGCACCAAATGTCATTCTTATATTGTATGAGAAACTTTTTAACTATTTGAAGTTGTGTTTTCAGATGCATGTCAGATGAGCTAATACAACCCAAATCATCTGCAAAATGTAGATGAGCTGACCTTGAACAAGAACAGATTCTGAATGCTAAGCTATAACCATAGCCTATCTTATTAAGCAAACAGTTTGCTGGGTTGAGGGCAAGACAAAGCAGTAGTGGGGGCAAATAATCACCTAGGAATATCATCCTTTGGATTTTTATCCTTGGGATAATACATTGTCCCTTGTTGTGACTCAGTCATAAAGCAATCTGTCACTGTTTCATAGTCACTGCAATGTAACTGATCAATGTACAGTGCATCTGTATACATCTGTAAGCACTGCATAAATCAGTGAATGTGGGATACTGTCAAATGCTTCTTTCTTTTTTTTTTTGTAATCGATCCATTCTTAGACTCTGCCCCTTTTCAAAGCTTTCTATCCTTCTATTATGGCTTAACAATCGATGATCACTTGTTCTATATGACTTTCCTTTGTTAACTTCTTGCTCTATTGCCACGATTGCATGTTTTTCTAAGTGATTATAAACTCTGCATATTAACAGTATCTAGTTCAGTTGTCTTTATTTAACTCTGTGTATTCCTTCTATCCAAATCTCCCAGACTTGTCTGCATCAGTTCAGTATATATTGGCAGAAGCCATGTTACTGATCTGTGGTTCTTAAGCTTGTGGGTTCAGTTTCAATGAGGATTATGTGTCTTTTGTCCCTCTTGTTAACCAGGTTGGTATCTGTTTGAGATGTGCATAGAAGTAATTTTAATCACAGCTAAATCTTTGTGTAAGGATGTTAACACCTTTAGCCAGAAGACCCCCAAGATTTTCCATTTAGGAACTTTTCTTAATTTTGTTTCAATTTCTGTTACTTCAACCCATTCCATGTCCTCTAAATTAAAGCTTCTTAGTGTTTCCTTTAACTCTTCTATTCACTTGACATCTTTGTTATGTCCAAAGGGGTATTCATACATACATACATACATATGTCTCCAAAATAAAGGGACTTCTTTTTTAGGTGGTGATAGTATTACTTTTACTTTATTCCCCAGTTTTCTGCAAAAAGTTTTTGGGTTATCAATGAATTGTTTTGTACTTTTCCTTTATATTTAACAGAATACTTTCTAATTTTTTTTTACTTTATTATTGGAGACGGTGTATCATAAATCCGGATGCATTTTCTAAGTTTTTTTTTTTTACTTTATTATTGGAGATGGTGTATGATAAATCCGGATGCATTTTCTAAGTTTTTTTTTTTTTTTACTTTATTATTGGAGATGGTGTATGATAAATTCAGATGCATTTTAATACTGTGCGCTGCTTTCACCACATCTATCTTTCTAAGGTTTTTTACTGTTTTTTTTCCTTTTTCTGTATTCTTACAATACTGACATTTTTTGCCTTAACTGTTTTATGTTTTTTTCTGTTTGAAGCTTCCATGGTGGCATTCTCCGAGTTCCTTACTTTTCTTTGTTGCTCTGTGTTTTTGTGGTAACACTTGATATATTATTAGTTTAGCCACGTGTTCCTTTTTATTTATTTTTACATTTGTTAACTGGATTAGTCCGACCAGGCCCAGACAGTCCTTTTTCAGCAGAGACCCAAGGAGAAAAGCTCCAGGAAAGTAATCAAACAATAAGAAAAAAAAAATAACAATTCAAACTATAAGACACTTAACAGTACAAAAACAAAGAAACAGAAGTATAGAACATGAATATTTACAAGGCAAAAGTAAAGTATTTTAAGAAAGCAGTACCAATATGTTTGGGAAATTTGGCTATCTTTAAGTTATATACAAGGATTGTAGCAATGCCTAAAATAAAAAAAAATCAGATTACATCATGACATAGTACAACAAAGATGCATTTAATAGCATGGGTACTAACTGCAGAGAGAGTTAATATATGTAGACAGTTTAGGTAGATATCAGGCAGATATGTTAATTGAGAGAAGAAGAAAAATTCATTAGGAAATTTCCTGACAAGTACAGATCCATGCATGCTGGAAATGAACTTTTACTTACTTTTTGAATTGATCACTTTTAGTAGCGGATGGAAGGGACGATGGAAATATGGTCCAAGAGTATGCAATCGAATGACTGACAACTAATGTTCTGCAACTAGTGAAGAATTACCAAGGTGACTAACATTTTTAACTATTCTTCTGTTAGAGTGGACATGCTTTGGCCGATTATTTAGCAAAAGGGCTGACTTTTGCTCCCTCGAGAAGGGGGGACATGGCAACGACTATTGTAGACCTTAAATTATATATGAGAAAAATAAACTTAAGTTGTTTATTTTGTAATGAATGTTCTCAATCCACAGAGCACAGAATTCCCAGTGTATATAATCTCCCACTTAACCCTTTGTTGTACATGTTTGAGAACGTTTGTGAAATTGATATTAAACGTATACTAAATAGAAAGAACCATGAGCACTCAACACAGTCGAATTTCAGCAGGGATGAGAATAAAGTGTTACAAAGTTTAAAATCAAGTAATGTATGGATGATGAAACCCGACAAGGGAGGGGGGCTTGTATTCATGGATGTGGATGATTACAATGCTCGTATGGCTGAAATGTTATGTTCTGATAACTACTCTAGTGCTTCCTTGAGTGAAGTCTATTCAGCTCATCAGAAAATTAAAATTTGTATTAATGACTTATTTATTGAAGGCAGGGTAAATATTGAGATATTTAACTGCCTTTCTATGGCTGCCCCCCCTACTCCCAGTGATCTTTGGCATCCGTAAAATTCACAAAGATCTACAAAACCCCCTTTTGTGTCCCATAGTTGATGGACGGAACTCCGCTACCTATGCTTGCGCGAAATTCATGGACAGCATTCTCAAAAAGATTCCTTGTGGGGGAATCACAGATTGTAGACTCGGTCTTTTTTTAGACAGCATCAACAATTTGAGATTTCTACCTGACTTTAATTTTTTAACAATTGATGTCAAAAATCTATACACAGTAATACCCCATGATTTTGGAATAGAGTAGGTCGGTTGTTTCATGAAGCAAAACCATGCAACTAATAAAGACATTTCTTTAGCACAAGAACTCTTGGACTTGATTCTAACCAACAACTATTTTTTGTTTAATGGAGAGTTTTTTCTGCAAAAAAAAGGGGTAGCAATGGACTCCCCCTGTGGCGCAAGTTTTGCGAACATTGTGATGGCCTTTTGGCAGCAAGAATTTTTATTTAAGAACATTTCACTGTTTTTGAAAATTTACCTTTACACACATTACCTGGATAACATTTTTATCATCATTAAAGGTAACCAGGAGGTAGCGCTGAATTTAGTTGAATTCCTAAATGGCACAACTAACTTATCATTTACTCATTCATTCAATACCGAATGTACAGCCTATTTGGATGTAAATTTGGCCAAAGATAAAACCAATGGGAAATATATAGCCAAAATTTATAGGAAGGAAACGTACTCCGATGCCTTCCTACACTATTTCAGTGCCCACCCTGTATATCAGAAGAGAACAGTTGTCAAGGGGCAACTAGTCAGGGCAGCACGAATGGTGTCAGAATACCAAGATTTTTTGAATGAATGGAACCTCCTAAGGGAAATGTTTTGTAAATGTGGCTAGCCTGATATTCTGTTAGATGAACTTATTTCTAAAGTCCAATCAAAGCATATATCGGGTCACTTTTTACCGTTATTAAGTTCTACACACAACACTGGACTTTCTTTAACAGACGATAATACGCCCATTGAAACAGGGGCCCATAATAAGGAGGTGAATTACACACTAATCTTTTCTTCCCCGTTTACTATTGATGCGTACGCCATTAAACAATTTTTAATTAAAACTGGCCTTTGATTAAGAGTAATAGGTCCCTGTGCCCAATCTTGGAGGAGAGACTAAGAGTCACATTCAGAAGAGGACAGAACTTAAAGTCCATACTCGAATTTGGACAGGCCCAGGGATGGGGAAATGTGAGGCCTGCCCCTATAGTAAATACATTGAAGTGGGTGAGTCTTTCACCTTACAGGGGAACAAATTTAAAAGCAAAGACAAATTCAACTGTAATTCCAAAGGGGTAGTATATCTGGCAAAGTGCCAGTTGTGCCCATGTTTCTATATAGGTAAGACAGACCGTAAATTTAAAGTGAGAATTTACGAGCACCTATATAGTATCAGGAAGAAGAAAACAGAAAATACTTTAGCTAAACATGCTTCCTTGAATCCTGGGCATTCCTTTACTTTTAGGGTCATAGACCAAGTCCAATTAAGTGAAAGGGGTGACCCAAAATCGTTAATTTTGGAGCAGTTAGAATTATACTGGCAAATTCGATTGGATGCTCACATGTACCCTGGATTAAATGATTTTTGCTCCATTTCTTGCATACTGAAGCTCAAGAGTTTGCTGAGATAGTGGTGTCCCTTGGACATCATTGTTTCTTTTCACTCCATTGTTTTTTCCATTCCATAAGTTTTTTCATTCCATCGTTTTTCCATTTCATTATTTGTACTTCTATCTAATACATATGTTGAGAAGAGTCTAATTAAAGGCAACCTTTCAAGAACTCTTAAAATATATTTCTTTTTACATATATATTCATTTATATATATATATATATATATATATATATATATATATATATATATATGTTTTTCTTATATTTCTTACTTTTTTCTTTTTCTGTTCCTATAGGTAACATACAATTTTTATAGCACATATTTTATATACATTGTCTAAATATTAACCTCGGACCTGGTGGTATTTCATTTTGCAACTTAATATCTCTTTTTACTTCATCCCACTTTTTCCCTTTGTTTTTATTCAACATGGATTTTAAAATGGCACCCCTTAGTCATGTGTTTTTTGTCATGTGATTTTTTTTTGTCATATGATTATTTGAGATCAGGTGATTGTTAACGTATCATTTAACTTGATGGAAGACTATTTATTAGTGCAATGTATGTTTTTAGCTTTGTCTGAAGAAGTTTAGTTACTTAACTAAACGAAAGAGCTTACTGTGATTTGTTCCAAATAAATTGCGCTGGTCGCGAGTACTCTGTGCAGTTCCTTTTTGTATTTTTAAACTCCTGCTCCTCTCAGGAAGTGTTAATTGCTACACACAGTGATTACAATGTTTTACGTACAGTGAGACACAGAATCATAAAATACCAGTATTTACAGGCAGAAACAAGGGCAATGTGAAAGATACCCAGAGAGTTCCAATAGTCGTAACAGAAATGGGTCTTATAAATAATCATTTACAACCTACTTAGATATGTTACTGGTGCATGTAACTCCATATGAAACTGCAGATTGAGTCATTACTGGGCATGTTGCAGGTACTGCGAAGAGCACTTCTGGATAAAATGAAAGACTGAAACAATATCAGATAATCAATATCATATAACAGCATCATTGGTTATGTCCTTGCACTAACCCCGACTGGTGACCTCTCTATTTCTTAGGTGCCTTCCCTTCAACTACTTCTAACTTTTTTCTACCACTCCATTTCAGGAAGGGTCAATTGTATAAGTGCTGCTCAGTGTGTCTTAAACCTAAATGTAATGTTATGTATGTTTAACTTTGAAAATAATGTCATGTTTTGTAAAGTGTTTTATAATAAGTACTATATGTGCTAAATGCGGTGGTGGTGCTGCGGTAGCGTTGTCGCCTCACAGTAAGATGTTGTCCTGTTCGATTCTCAGACAGAGCGTCTACTGTGTGGAAACGTGCGTTAATGGGCGCACCTTCGTTGAAGGTTGTGCGTCAGGGCTGGCAACTCAGCACGTAAAAATCTACCGCCAATCATTAGCGGACCAGAGTTCCGCTGTGGCGACCCCTATCCGGGAAAAGCCGAAAGACACAACAACAACTATATGTGCTAAATGCTGGTATTGCTTATAGGTTCATAGGTTCATACTAGGCTATCTGCCCAAGGGCATTTATAAGCCTAGCCCATAGTTATGTGGCTTTCGCCACCCCTTTAGTTTGAATAAAAACTATGCCTATCATTTTTCTGTGCCTCTGTCAAGCAGTGACACTGAAGTAATCCCTGGGGTATATCTGCGATCTCCCATCCATTGGTCAAGATTCCTCTTGAACAAGGCCAGCGAGGTGCTCTGCCTCACATGTACCGGGATTTTGTTCCACAGCATAGGGAGTCTCTGGGTGATGAATCTGTCCCTCCAGCACGTTCTATTTATAACCGTGTCAAGGTTTAAGTCTCCCGCCCTTGTGGTTCTGAGGGATCTAGATTTTTTGAGGTGAAGCATATTCATCAAATCTGGGTTTGACATGGCCTTACATGTCAGGCACAGGTCACCTCTGACTGTAATCTGCTTGAAACTAGCATTTACTAAATGTTCAATGTGTATTATTATCTTGGAGCTTTTCTCCCTGGGCCTCTGCTGAAAATGGACAAGTATCCAGTCGGACTATCTCTGTAAACAAATGTAAAATAAATAAATAAATAATACTAATTTCATGAACTTTAATCATACATTGACTTAGGAATGGGGTCCATTCTTGTCATGGCAATAGAAACTCAAAAGATTTGGTGAAATTGAACCGGGGCAAGTGTGAGACCTAAAGCCTCCCCAGTAGTTTGGTGAGGGGACGAAGCAGCTACTTGAAACAGCAAAGCTATGTTTTTTAGATTTTAGGTAAGGTAAGCATTTATTTTTGTTGTTACTTGTAGTTACTTTTACCTTATTAATAGGCTTTCAAAGCACTTACCTGTAAGAGCTACGGATCTAGTAACTGTTTTGCCCCACTGCTGAGTCTGATAACTAACTGCTGTTTGATAGGCATAAATGCTTAATCTTGAACCTGGTCAAATTTGTCTAACAAGAAATGAAAAGTCAACACTGTGGTGTAGTACGTGTAAATGAGCGAGACAAATTCAAGATCACTGGTAGAGTTTTAAAGAGCTTTTCTTCTGCACTCACAGACTATGGGACATCACTACCCACTGCTGTGCTCCTGAGTGATACACATCAAATTCCCAAAGAACAGAATCCATTTTTCATGCAAGTATTACTGTAGGATCCAAAGACATGTTGAGGCTCGGACATACCATCACTTATCATGTTACCTTGCCGATTGTGATTGCAAATCAATCAATAGAGAGAGCAGGGAGAGATCCAGAACTGACCTCTTTTCAATGCATGAAGATTATTTCTCTTGCACTATGAGTGAAACACCACATTTATCTTTAGCAGCAAATTGTTTTTGATTGCAAACTTGTCACGCTGACCCTACTTCCGTATAGTGAGGATCAAAGCAGTTTTAGTCTATGTCGCTACGTCTGTCATTTAATATTTTTTATTTCCTTTTGATATGATTTACATTCAATTAATTTATGACGAATAGCTAACCTTGCAGTTACAGCAGCATTTAATTGTAATTCTCATTTCTCACACTACTTAATACATAATTTTAATATGAGGTAATCAGACGGCTGATCAGTATTCTTTAAGCGAAAAATGTGTAACGAACTAATAAGAAGCTAAGTGATTCAACAAAGTTGCTTGCAGCTGGCTTGTTACTGTCAATCTAATTAAGATAAAAATTGTCTCCGGAGATGTACACAAGGTAAATCAAACAGGATGGTGTAAATTGGGATTCTGCAAAGACTTCAGCCTGAAGCACTTTCATTATAAATAAACCTTACTTCAGGAAGTAGCATTTAAAATGACTCTAGTATGTGCCATAAAGATGTACAATCCCTCCCGCTTTTGATGCATCGTTACACACTTCACAAAGTGCAGACTGCTCTCTCCTTAGTATTGGCATCATTTCTGGTACAACTTTTTTTAAACTCAAAAAAGAACAGTCCTTTCTTATTCAATAATGTTGGCAGAAGAGTTAGACTGAATAGGGACTAGCTGAGGTTCCTTTTTTCATTCTTAATTTTTGAACCTTCCCAATGAGACAGCAATAGAAAGCACCACTTTATTTATTTCTTTGTATGTTTCTTAATATGGTGAGTGAAGTATGCCTAACTCATGCCAGTGGCTCAATGGGTAATACACTCACCTTTATTGTAAGAACATCAGAAGGCTGTGGGTTCTACTCCTATATTGGGAGACTGCATTCATTTTTCAAATTAATGATACTGTACTGCAGCATTAGGGAGTACGAAGTCCCTCGAATGACATGCTAATCTAACATCCAATCTGCATGAGTTAGTGGTAGCTCAAGTGACTGTAAAAGATCCCAAGACACCTATGGCAAACAGTAAGGAAAGTTCATCCTCAGGTTGTTTTCTCTTTCTCCAGGAGGTTTAGGCCAGTTAGTGCCATGTAGCCACCTAGGCCCTGTTTATAGGATGATAATGCATCACCTACTTAACTTGCAGAGCTGGATTATTCTAGAAATGATAAAAAGAGTAAGCACTGGGTAATGAATCTCCCCCCACTGATGAATCTCCCACCTGTGTTATTGTTATCTACTGAAGACTTCGGTCCACAGCTCTGTTGTTAGCTCAGCTTTTACACGTGCGGAGATAATTGAGATTAAGGGCAACATGTCCCCTAATAGTGTGGTAGAAGAGGCATACATCCACCTTTCAAGAGGCTATACAATACTGTGTGGAGGGATAAAGCTTCTCGGATCTCTCGGCAGCTCATGGTCTTTAAACCTAAAATCTTTAGTTAGGAACCTCTGAGGCTTCTCTAGCCATTTGTCATGATGAGTGACATAGACTCCCAAACGGGGCATTGTTCTATCTTACTAATGTAATCAGTGTTGAGTATAAGACAGCGTTGACGCCTCACAGTTAGACGTTGCCTGTTCGATTCTCAGTTAGAGCGTTTTCTGTGTAGCGACATGCGTGAATGGGCCTTCCTTCGTTGAAGGTTGTGAGTTAGGCCTGGCAAGCCAGTACGTAAAAAGAAAATCTACTGCCAATCATTAGTGGACCGGAGTTCCGCTGTGGCAACCCCTAACCAGGAAAAGCCGAAAGACACAAACAAGCATCTTTAAATCTGGATGATATACCCATGGCTATTAGTTGTGCTGTATACAAAGATGTTCTGACTACAGCTGACACATGATAATTGAAGGAGAGGGAAATGTCAACTCAGGTATCCAAGGCCCAGACTACATTTTCATTTATATTATATGTGGAGAGAAGAGGCTGCCTGCCAAATGAAATGATACTATACCTTTTCACATTTATTAATTACAATAAGTTCTTTCTGCGGGGTACAGCTGCCAGAAGGGTAACTGATAATAACACATAGTTTTCAGTCTTCTATTGGCTTAGTTAACCAAAGGTCCTAATTCTCAGTTTGGAGAACACAGAAGTATATACTGAAAAGGAGGGGGTCCCAGTACAGAGACCTGGGGACTCCGCTGATTATTTTCATATTTTAAAATGTGGTACCTGCTGCATGCATTACATAAGCCTCTGCTCCATTTCTTCTCCAGAAAAAGTATATATTTAATTTGGCAGTATTTGGCAGCCATCTTGGAAAACTGCTAGTGATCATTTTGTGAGACAGAGCAGTTTGTTATTGTTTTTGGAATCCAAAGTATTGCTGTGCTATTATACAATTTTATTTTGATTGGTTGTTTTGATTTTATTGTTTTTTTATTATATATTGTTTTGGTTTATATGCCACAAAATATCATACTGAACCTCTGTAGGTGACACTGCACAGCATCATTTCAGTGCTTATCTTTAGACTGACTGAAAAAACTCACTGTAGTTATTACCTAACATGCTCATTTCATCATGGATTTATTACTGAAAGCATGTGGCTGTGTTTGGCTGCTCTCATTTGATAGTCAAGCAATTCACTGTCATGACATTACTTTTAGGTTGAGTGTATTTGCACTGGGCCATTACTAGTTGTGTGCTTTTAGTGCTACTCAGCCACTTTTAGTAGTGTGCTCTCAGAGTCACTGGGACACTATTAGTTGTGTGCTCTTAGTGTCACTGGACTACTTTTAATAGTGTGCTCTTAGTGTCACTGGGCCACTTTTAATAGTGTGCTCTGAGTGTCACTGGGCCACTTTTAGTTGTGTGCTCTTAGTGTCACTGGGCCACTTTTAGTAGTGTGCTCTTAGTGTCACTGGGCCACTATTAGTTGTGTGCTCTTAGTGTCACTGGGCCACTTTTAATAGTGTGCTCTTAGTGTCACTGTGCCATTTTTAGTTGTGTGCTCTTAATGTCACTGGGCCACTTTTAGTAGTTTACTGTGTGTCTCAGGGTTACTGCATTGCTAATAGTTGAGGAGACTCTTTTTTGTAATAGTAGCTGTTGTCTGAGCTGTGTTGTTCTCATATAATGTATCTATAGTTGTGCTAAGCCGCCGTTACTTAGCATAGCTTTCCTACATACTACACATAGCCAGGCTATGAACAGTACACCTTGAGCACTTAGACAAAACAAAATCCAAGATCCAAATGAACAAAATGGAAAACAAACCTGTTTGTATTACTTCCATTGCCAAACTTATAATACTTCGTACTCTCTGGCAATGAAAAAATAGTACTTGATACTCTCTGGCAGTGTAAAAAGTGCCATATGCTCATAGACAACACACATATTTAACACAGATAATTCATGCTATGACAGATGCAAATCTCTGTGCAATCTAGACCCATCCCTCTCACCAAATAAGATGGCCAGTGAGCAGACACACACAAATGCACTAAGCTTACTTCAATTAGGCTGTAAAGAGGTCACTTTTGAAGCCTCCTATCAATAAGAAGACTACGACTCAACAAATGTCCACTACCATGTCAGCACCATGGTCAAACATGCTAAATGTTCATCAGCAGGTAGACCACACACTGTTTTATACCTCAAAATGTATGAGTAAAAACATGGAGGACCTCCTCTCAGGCACACTGACTCCACATTCACAAGGCTAGTCAAAGACAGGGTTATAGGCATTTGTCTCTCAGGTGACAGGATCCATTACATTGAAAATGTTCTAAAGTCCCTGTCACCAGACAAATATAATTATTAGCTAGTAGTTGTCCATGTGGGTGCTAGTGACGAAGTGCATAACCTTGAGGGATGTGCAGAGAGACATGTTGGGTCTTTATTGTCATTTGATTACACTGCAGCTGTCCAGGGACAGCGAGACACTGGTACTGATCGGAATCCTTTCTTCCTGAAGACTCATACCTATATACAAAGAAAAGACTAATGACTTCAGCAGCTGGATTAGTAGTTGGTGTTATTCTAGGTGAGGGGTCCAGTATGTGTCAGCATGAGCCAACATGATTGGCAATCCAACTTGCGTCACCAATAATGGTCTGCACCTCTCATTCATGGCTTCTACATACTAGCTGAAGTCCTTACTGCTTCCATACTGCCTTTTATGCACAGTATGACTAATGAATATCCAGATATAGCAGATAATCATGTAGCCATTTCCACCTCTAAATCAAGTAATATCAAGGGTGCTCTTCTCAACACCAGAAGCCGTAACAATAGATTGCATGATTTTGAGGCTCTCCTACAACTTTAAAACATACAAATTTCTGTAGTTACTGAGAACTGGTTTTGATGTAAAGACAGCACTCTCTCCATGCCTGGGTTTTGCCCCAACCACGCTTTCAGGCCTGATAGAAACTGTAATGGCATTTTGATATTTTTCAAGGGCTACATAGAGACCCACAAACTGAACTCATGGAATTCCAATTTATCCTAAACAAGGTAGACTATCTGCTTATAAACTGCTAGATAAGTCCTCCATGTCCCCAGGTGACCATATAAGCTTCATAAGTGTATTTGAGGAACTACCTGCTACCAAATATGCCTTTATAACTGGATATTTCAAATACCCCTGAATAAACTGGAGCACCTCTTCCTCCATATGTGGGTATGCCACAAGATTTGTTGGCTTAATAGATAAAAAATTATTTAGAATGTATAGTTAAACCAACAATACAACATAATATTCTTGATATGGTCCTAAGTAATATAGCTCATACATGTTCCACCCCTCTAGTTTCTCCAGCTCACGTTAAAACTGAGCATAAACATCTAACCTTCACTTTCAAAAGCTCTAAAATCCGGGATTTCTAACAGACAAACTTCCTCAGTTGCTACATTGTACTATCCAAATTCACTTGTGACATCACCAGACTCTGCTATAACACAGCTGCTATTAATACAAAGGGGATACCTGCTGTAACAGTGTGTATGCGTGTGTGTTTGTGTGTGTGTGTGTGTGTGTGTGTGTGTGTGTAAGCCTGCGTGAAACAAGGACTGGCATAAAATAGGCAACTAAAATTTCATAATTTTCCATTTGTTGAGATATAATCTGTATTGAAAGAATTGTGCTGGCAGAACTATTTTGCACCAAATGTTTAATGTTTATTAAACAAAAACTGCAAAAACATATCCAAAATAAATAGATGGGTTGCTCATTTTCAAAATGAAATAAAGCCTGTCCCAGTGTGGTCATTGTGAGGAAATAACAGGCCTTCCAGGGATGGGTAGGCCCTCATCCTGTGAAACTGGGCCTCATAACACCCCTGGTCACTCCATTACTTTTGTGGATTGCGCACCCTGTTGTACATTACTCCTTGCTTATCCTGTATTTCTAAAGCATTTTTCTATGGTCAGGTAATGAGGTTCCCTGCTGATTGAAAGACATATAAACTGTAACATTTTATTTTGAGTGGTCTGTAGGATTCTGTGCTTTGAGGTGAGAGCAAAGAAATGAGAGGCAATGCATAATTAAGCATTGCCTTGAAGACAATTATTACTGCATGTGTTTGAAGGCAAATATTTTTTTTCTGTGATACTTTTTAGCTGCCCTATGAATTTGTCTGTTAACTGTTCTGTGTGGGTATGAAAAGATAACAGATGATTAAGTACTGCTCCTAAATGCCTTTGTTCTGTAGTAGGGAGTGTAACATTTCTATTTTTTAACAAAAAAGGTGGTGACGTGGGACAGCTAAGTGCTTTATGCAGATTTAGAAAGAATGACAGTTTAAAGTAGTTTTAGCGCAAAAGGCAGCAGGATGTAGCCTGACAGCAGCTCACTTTTTAATGCTCTACATACCTTCAGATGCAGCATTACAGAAAGGCTATCCCTAGATAGTTTCTGTTCACAGTTACTATTCTGGGAAATTATTTGTGTAAAACTCTAGAAAAGGAAACCAAAAATATGTCCACCTCAGTGACTGTGTCTTCATTGCAGCTAATAGAACCTTTGGAAAAGGACTAAACAAGAGGACAGTGGTCGTATCTTACCAATATATTAACTGCAAACCTTCCAATACTGTCACTGGCCTCAGGACTCTGAATAATGTTCCCATGTTTTTAATGATCATGTGGAGTAAAAGAAATGTTTCTGGAAATACAGCTAAACTTGATATTTCTGCAGATATAAAAGTAGAATATACATTTTTTTTTTACTCATAAACTTCTAAATACGATTACGTGGTTTCCAACTGTCAAGCATCTCTCACCTCCTTCTTAACATTAGACAGAAAACATACAATGCCAAACCACAAAACCACAGTTATTGAAACTTGAGACTGGAAAACCTTTGGCAATTAGATAACTGTTCCTAGCCAACAAATACTGAATCATGCAAAACCAGAAGCTACTGATGACTGGAGAGCACTTGAAACGTGTGCTGTAATACAGAATCTAGGAACATTTGCTACAGATATGTTTTCAGCCTGCCTTAAAATTATATTTTCCCTATTCACCTCATTGTGGTTCAGGATTTTCTGATGAGTTCTGACCATTACACATGTGAAGAACATATAAGAATGTGCCTTACAATGAAGACGTATCCAGATTTGTGGTATTTTTTGATTTGGAATTCCAACTATCCAGGACAAGCACCAGAACACACTGACAACAGTTCTTAATGGATTGTGAAACTTGGTGTTAAAAGTGAAGAAAGAGAAACGGGTCAGTCCTAAATGTCTGCTTACCAGATGAACATACTAAGACATAACAGCTAAAAACAGTGAAAAGAAATCCTACAAACTTTATAAAAATATCTGGTTTGTAGATTTTGCAAAAAAATAGGAAGTGGCACAATCTTAAATTATATTAAGCATGAATACAAAATGCACTTTGCAACATGTTCATCTGCTTTAACAGTGAAAGAAACAATATAAACAGAATTACCTTCTTGTAAATAAAATTATACTCTCATTAAATTTAGCAGCATCTGTGACTTGCTTTTTTTGCAACTGCTGAAGTAATGGGCCATCTTGGATGATTAAGCTTCCTGTCACTGACAATAAATCATTATGAAGACTGCAAAAAGTGTCTACAAATACTAGTGTTACACTGTATATATATATATCTATATCTATATCTATATATATATATATATATATATATATATATATATATATATATATATATATATATATACAGAGACATGCTATATGTAAACAGGTAGATTCTATCAGCTTCCAAAACATCCATCAGGGAACTGTCAATGTGAATGCAAACACTATGCACGCACCCTAAATAACACAGTTGGATGCCTTCAAAAAAGAATGTAAAATCTGGATTCTGCAGTCCTCTGATACATAACATACATGCTTAATGAGTCTGGGAGTCTTCCTTCACCCAAATAATTTTATAAATAGGCAGTAAATAATGACAGATTCTTTGGAGCAAGCAGTTTTCAAACATAGTATGACATTACTGCACACAAACACAACACACAAGGCCCAAGGCCTACTCTGAAGGTGAAAACATTTCTTTGTGGCATTTACTCAGGTTCCCAGCATACCTCTCAACTGTCCAGATTTTCACAGAATGTGCAGATTTTTGCCTGATATTGCTGAGTTTCAGACTTCATAATCTTCATAAAATGCATGTTAAAGCAAAGCGTGTTATTCTAGCAACTTTCTAAGCTTATAAGAGCAGCATTTAAAATTTGACTCTATTTTTCATCCTTGCGCTACCATTATGTTTAGCTTTATCCAGATTTCTTGTGCTAAGAGTCTTGATAGGTGTCTCAGCAAGAAAGTGCACACCATGGAAGCTCTTTATTTAAAATACCATAAGCAGTTTCATTTTACTTCATTGTAAAACTTCTTCAGAAGTAAAATGAAAGCACTTTTCTTGGTATTTTAAATTAAGGATTTAATGTTTGGTAGATAAACCAGAGCAGTTTGGTGTTTTTTCAGTTTTCCTGTGGTTTAGTTTGTGTTTGTACTTTGGGCTTTTGTACCCTGGCTCTCCTCACCCTGGAAGATGCTGACATCTAAGCAATTTCTAAAATATGGTTAAATCCAAGGAAAACACTTTAGCAGTACATGGCTATAATGCCTTTAATATGTTCTGACTATTCACTCAATATTAAAGAGCAAATGAGCAAAAGACAGAGGTATATCTGTCTACTTAAAGGATAAGAACACCTCAAGGACGGTCAAACAATATGCCCAGTTTTGTTCGTTTTTTTATAATACCTGAATGGGAAATTTTGTAGGTTCAGTGGTAAAAGATCTAGCTACTCCATGTCTAACTAACTGTGGGAAAAATCCATTACCATATTCTTGCTAACTACAGCTCCTCCACCATAAACCAGGAAACCCATACATCGTACCTGAAGTTACTAGAATCACTCACCATCCAGCCCAATACCGTACTTAATGGTGATTTTAACTACCACTAATTAATTATGAGGCATACATGGCCACTAACTTGCAGGCTCAAAGATTTATTTACTTTATAAATTTAAATGCCCTGGAGCAGCTAGTCTGTACTCCTGCTAGGGGAATACATATTCTAGATCTGGCACTCAAAAATATAGGAGAGGGTGGCACCCCCAAGTGTGATGTCCTCATATAAAGGTAAAACTAGTACCCCGCTAACCTCCATAACTTTAAGAACCTCTCTAACGTAAACTACCCCCTATGAAGGAATAGCATAGCTAGTTTCCAAGCTTCCCCAAATCCAGGCACAATGAAACCGGTGCAGAGGTGAACACAAACTCCCTGTATGACCATATAAACAACTGCATAGAAATGGCAGTACAAGACAGAGATAAACCCAGGTTAAACCCCAAAAACAAGCCACCCTGGTGGACCCCTGGTATTAATAGGTTGTACAACAAAAGAAAGAAAATCCAGTCAATAAGTAAGAGGGAATGTGCACAAAGTCCCACGAGTCTTAGCAAGTGAATCAGGGAACTAGTGAAGTCTCTGAAAGCAGACTTTGAGGTAAAAATAACTTCCACAGCTAAGGATAACATAACAAATTTTTCATTTATGTCCGCAATCTTAAGGGCAACACTCAACGATGTGTGGAATTAGTTGCAGATGGCATCACCTATACTCAAGCAGAAGATATAGCAAATCTGCTGGCCAACAAATTCAGCTCAAAATTCACTGCCCCATCACCCTTAGTTCTCCCTCAAGAAATAACCTCCACCACTCCAACACCAACAATCACCAAAGAACAGGTTGCCACTGCACTCACTAAAGCTAAAAATAAGGTTTCAATGTGGGCCCTGATGATATGTCAAGTTGTTTTTAAACATCTTAAATTAGGACTTATCAGGCCCACTAGGATCTGTATTTAACCACATGGGCTTTGTCCCAGTATAGTGGAGGACAGCAACAATCTTCCCTCTACATAACGGGGACTTGGGAAATTACAGGCCGATAAGTTTGTCTAGTCTTATGTGTAGGAACATAGAAAGAATAATCATGGACCTGATAAATAGTGACATAGGAAACCTCCAAACACTGTACCTGTCCTGATCTGGCTTTGTCAAAGGCAGGTCATGTCTACAGAATCTGGTGGATTTTGTTGAGAAAGTCACAAAAGCCATGATTGAGGGTAAAAAAAGTACATAAATCCAACTTTAACCTAGCCAAGGCATTTGGCACAATTCCCCATTCAGGTATTACAAATAAACTGGACATAAATTGCTATGTTACCAGATGGACAGCCACTGAGACATGGTTTAAAGCCGCGGAGAGCACACCAACAGTGCAAGGTTATAATGCCGTCCACACATTTAGGCCAGCTACTTCACAGGCAGGGACTAAAGGTGGAGGTGTCTTTATTTACATAAAAAAATAAATATACTACAAGGCTGGTCAAACAGGACAATGCATTTGAGCTGTTCCATGTTCAAATCACCATAGGCAAATCCAATACCACTTCCTTGCAAGCTATAGGCCCCCCTCTATGACCCAGGAAACCCATACCATGTATTTAAACTTATTAGAAACACTAACCATCTAACCCAACACCATATTCATGGGTGACTTTTATTACCCCACCATTAACTGGGAATACTATACAACACCAAACATACATTCACCGAGATTCCTGGATTTAAATGCCCAGGACCAGATAGTCAATACACCAACCAGGAGTGCAACCATACTGGATCAGGCCCTCACTAATATGGGAGACTGCTGCACACCCCCTGCTGTAATACCTTCCCTGATAATTTCAGACCACAAAATGGTCTCCTTTGAAGTAAAAATGAAACCTGGACCCCCTGCTAAACCTGGAATATTCAGAAACTATTCTAAGGCTAACCTCCTGCTATTAAGTGAGAACCTGGCAAAATTTCAAGCCCCCATAAATTCTGAGAACACTTCTGCCTATGCAGGCCTGTTCATAGAAACACTCTAAATGCATGTTGAGCTGCATAGAGATAGCTGTACCCACCAGGAAGAAGTACAAAACTAACTCAAAAAACAAGCCACCCTGGTGGAATCACAAAATCAATTGGCTGTATAACAGGAGGAAGAAAATCATGGCAACAATTAGGAGGTGCAGCACCCAGCAGGGTAAAAGTACTCTCGTCAAACTAAACAAACAACTTAGAGGACAAATAAAGTCTGCCAAAGCCAAATTTGAGGTACGCTTGGCCTCCCAAGCCAAGGACAACCAGAAAGCATTCTTTAGCTCTGTCCGCAACCTCAAAGGCAATTCACAATTGTGTGCAGAGCTCATTGTAAATGCAGCCATCTATACTGAGCCAGAAGATATAACAAACCTCCTGGCTGATAAATTCAGCTTTAGCTTTACTACTTTCTCCCCCTCAACCTTCCCATCATCAAATATAACTCACTCTACTATCACCTTAATGCTCTTTCTAAGACCATGAACACTGCATCATTGGGCCCAGATAATATCCCAGGTTACCTTTTAAATAGTATGAAACATGACCTATCAGGGCCTCTGGAATTACTGTTTAACTGCAGCCTCCAAACAGGCTTCATGTCTCATGAATGGAGAAAGACAACAGTCATTCCCCTGCACAAAGGTGAGCCATCTATAGACCCTGGAAACTACAGACCCATAAATCTCACTAGTCTTATATATAAAGCCATAGAAATAATTATCATGGAAATGATCAACAGAGATTTAATAAACCTCCAGACACTGGAGCCAACCCAGTTTGGATCCGTCAAGGGCAAATCATGCCTACTCAACCTGGAGGACTTCTTTGACAAGGTCACCAAAGCAATGGATGAGGGCAAAATTGTTCACACTGCCTACCTTGACCTGGCCAAGGCATTTGACACAATACCCCACTCGGGCATTGCTGACAAAGTCAAGAGGCTAAGTACAAACCCGTATGTCACCCGATGGATAGCCAACTAGCTTAGGGACAGGACACAGGAAGTTAAAATTGGGGAGTCCACCTCTACAAAGAGGCCAGTCACAACTGTAGTCCCTCAGGGATCAGAACTTGGACTGCTCCTTTTTGGCATTTACTTCTCAGAAGTCAAGGCCAATGTCAGTGGTCTCTGGCTGACTAAATTTGCAGATGATTGCAAATTAGGAGCTCTCATTGAATCTCACACTTACACAAATGTTCTACAGGAGGAGCTGACAGTGTCAGAGCCATGGACTAAAACTAAATTCCAAAAAATGCATAACAGTATCCTTTGGGAAGTCATCCATCCCTGGTAACTATCATATTGATAATACAAGCCATTAGAGTTGATCCACAGTCAGGGACTTAGGGACACACATATATAGTAATCTAGCCTTTAATCATTACGTGTCTACAGTGGTGAGGAAATCATTCTGTGTTGTGCAACTTAGCATCTAAGTCCAAGGAAGTCACTGTTCCACTGTATTCAGCAGTCATCAGACCTATCAATGAGTACAATGCCCCCTTTGGTATGTACTTAACCAGGCATATCCAACAGTTGGAACATCTACAGAGATTCCTCACTAAGCGAATACAGGGCGTAAGTAATATGCCCTATGCAGACTTCCTCAAGGCCCTATTCCTGTATTCTGTCTCCTACAGGCTTTTAAGGAGAGCTCTATGCCTGGCATACAGGGCATTGTCAAATCCCATACTGATGGACTTCCTGCATATCCACAAAACAAACAGCACCAGAATTACCCATTCTAAAAACTTAAACCTTGCCTGTGTTATAAACAGGACCTGCTGGAGAGATAGGTATGTATCCCAGAGATTACCCCGTCTATGGAACAGGCTCCGCATCCAGTTCCTCCCTAACCTAATTCAAGTGGAACTTGAACAATTAGATGGGAAACCGGAAATTCATCCCTGGTTTGGCACCTATGTCTCTAATGGACACAGATAACTTGTAAATGATTCATCTCCCAGGCCCATGCTTACACTTATCAAGGGTAGCAGAACCTGTCACAGATTTGAAATGCATGGCTAGTCTTAAAAAGGCCCTTGTGGTCATTAGCCTAGTAAACACCTATGAACTGGCTAACAGACAGGACACATGTAGTTAAAGTGGGTGAATCGAGATTCAGCAAGTGGCCAGTTTAATGGTGTGCTACACGGCTTAGTACTGGGACTACACCTGTTTGGAATATACTTCTCCGAAGTCAGGGCTAATGTGGAAGGCCTCTGAATGACAAAGTTTGCCAACGACTGCAAGCTGAGAGCAACCATGAATCCCCAATGATATAGATATTCTTTAGGAGTGTCTAGATCAGACAAATGACAGGTGCCAGAACCAAAAGCAAAAACTAACTGCAAAAAAATGCATTATTATACCCTTTGGGAAGTCAAATGACCCTGAAAATTACAACAGCAACAGCCCACCCCTAAGATTAGATTCAATGCCTGAGAAATCTAGGCACACCAATAGACAAAAGTCTTTTAATAGAAGAATGTATTTTAACAGTGCTGAGGAAGTCCTACTATGAGGCACAACTTATAAGTAAATGTATGGCATTCAGATCCAAGGAAATTACAGTCTTGCTATACACAGGCCTCATTAGACCAATAACAGAGTACAATGCACCATGTGGCATGAACTTGACTAGGAACTTACAGCAGCTGGAATGACCCCAGATGTTCCTTACAAAGAAAATACAGTGTGTAACCAACATGTCCTAATCAGACAGACTAAATGCCCTATCCCTTTACTCTGTCTCCTTCCAACTATTATGGCAGTGACATATGGTTGGCCTACAAGGCACTCACGAATCCATCCCCGGCAGAGGCTCTACACATCTGCAAGTCAAACAGCATGAGGTAGGTGATATGATTGTCATGAGTTTGATCTGTGAGCTGCTCCCATTCCAACTCCTTTGAACTTGTTCTGGAAAACAATTTCATCATTTTTGAAAAATATATATTTTTTTACAAACAAAAGGAATTGCAATGGGAACAGCATGTGGGGGGGTCTTTTTGCTAATACAGTTATGATCCAATGGGAGAAAAAATTTCTTTTGGATTCAGCTTTTTTTACATCATGAACATTTTATACAAGCTATCTGGATGACATTTTTATCCTCTGGGATGATGACAGTCATAAGATTCCCTCACTTATTGAGTACATCAACAATATCGCTCCTGTTTTGAAATTCACACATATCGCGTACCTCGACATTTGGCTTACGGAACATACCATAAAGAAACATTTTAGTTCAAAAATTTTTTGAAAAGAAACTTATTCCAACAGTTTCCTTCATTTTACCAGTGCCCTCCGCCATACACAAAAAAAGCCGTCACAAAAGGCCAGTTTGATCAAGCTGCTCACATGATCGCTGAGGAGGACTGCTTTTGGGATGAATGTCGCTTGCTTAGAGACATGTTTCTTAAATGTGGCTGTCCTTTTAACTTCATCAATGATCTGATGCTCGAAGTTATAAATAAATACAAACAAAAATATTTTTCTTCCAATTTTGAGTTCAACTAACTTAACTGGTACTCTTAATATGACTAATAACACCAAGAATACAGAAAGATTCAAGAATTCCTTCATTACAATATTTGGTTTGGACATTTTTTTCATGAAAGACATTTTGAGAAAAAAAAACTGGTGCATTCTCATAAACAAAAGAAATATACGAGACCAAGTGGGTCTTATTCTCAATTTTGTTTTTAAAAAAGTTAAGAACCTGAAGAATATTTTTAAAAGCATTCTCCCCCCCTCCCCAGTGAAATACAAATGCAGGCATGAAGAAATGTGGGTGTTGCCCTTATTGCAGATTTATACTTGAAGGTAGGACTTTTATTTTCAACAAAACATTGCTTACACATAGAAACAAATCCAGCTGCAACTCTACCTGGGTTATCTATTGCGCCCACTGTACTGTTTGTCCTGGGTCCTATATTGGAAAGACTGAGAGAAGATTACAGGACAGGATATATGACCACATATACAATTTGAGGACCAAAAACGACACAATGCCCTGGTTAAACATGTTGCAGAATACCCAGACCACACCTTCAAGTTTTACATTATAAATAGATTTATATAAATGACAAAGGAGGACCATGGTCTTGGGTTCTTGAAAAATGTGAACTCTACTGGCAGCTTAAGCTCAATGCCTTATATTGGCCTGGTCTCAATGTCCAGGTCTCGATCTCTTACCTATTAAAACTAAAGGCACTTGAGAGCTAGCATATTAGTACTTCGTTTTCATATTTAACATAAGAATACTTCTTCATCTTCTTTCGGCTTTTCCCAGTTAGGGGTCACCACAGCGGATTACCTGTCCATTCATGACTGGCAGTAGAGTTTTATGGTGTCGAGTTGCCAGCCCGGCAACCAACCTTCCACAGAAGGCACACACACACGCACTCACACCTAGGGTCAATTTAGTGTGTCCAATCCACCTACATCATGTCTTTGGGGTGTGGGAGAAAACCGGAGCACCCAGAGGAAACCCACGTGACCACAGGGACGACATGCAGACTCCACACAGAAGGCACCCCAGCCGAGGATCGAACCAGATAACCTCTTGCTGTGAGGTGACAACTCTAACCGCTGCACCACCATGGCCGCTGCATTTAAAATAAGAATACTGCTTTACATTATTATTTCATATACATTATATTTATCCAATTTGTTTTACATGAAGTTTATATTACAAGTATTTTAAGAACAAGCATTTTTTATATATTTTTATATCTTATATGTAACATATATTTTTTTCAAAATTATTTTGCTGGTTCTGTATCTATTATTTATTATATTGGTTCTAGTACAACACACTACATGCCACATTTCTCTATTTTTATCTACAGTATTGTTTCTTAAAATATTTTTGGGTCTGAACAGAGGCTAGGCAATCATGTGACTATCCTAGTAACTTTGAAACTGGACTATAAAAAGCCCTGTGTTTTCAAATGCTTTTATCTGATGAAGCACGTATCTTATAAATTTTATTTTCACTTGTATCAGTAAAAGCCAGTGGATTTTACTACGGCGTTTTTAGAGCATCTTTTGGTTGCACCCGTGTTTTGTGCCATACACACTTGGTTTTAGTTTGTCTTTCTGCCTTCCTGGTTTATTGGTTAACTATTTACTAACTAACTATAACGTCTGCATAATTTGAGGTGGTATACAATGTGTGAGAGACACATTAATCAAGTTATATTAGGAAGCTTAGAAGTAGTCAACTTTCCCACACTGAACTTATTTCTAACTGTACTTATTTCTCTGACCCCAACAACAGTGAAAATACTGGTGTGAGTACATTTCACATCTCATTGCATTCCCATTTCTGTACCCTCCATTCTCCTTCATGCATCTCCCATATGAGATCAATTTGGAGCAGGTTTTTTGTCACTTTCCAGACTTAAAAATACAGCTTTCAGGGGTCCGGACAATAATCTTGGATGTCTGCTGAGAAGTGAAAGTTTTACCAAACAAAACCTCTCCATCCTGCCTTCTCCTTAAACTCTTCATCTTGAGTCTGTCCACTGGTTGTGTCTCCACTGTGTTATGCATGGCAGTCGTGGTGCTCTTACTCAAAGGGTGTCCCTATACTGACTCTAGGAATTACATCCCTAGTACTCTTGCTAGTTTTATTTACAAGGTTATGGACCATAGGACAACTGAACTAATGACCAATGAGTTAGGTAACCTTTTACTCACTAATTAGGCTTGTAAAAGGCAGATCAGAACATGGATTTGTTATTTCAAAGGGTTACTGAGACCAAGGATAAGGGACATATATCCTGCCTACCTGGACATTATCAAGGCATTTAACGCTACCCCCCATGCTGGGAATGTTAACAGACTCTCCCAACTAAACATCAGTACATATATAGTTTGCTGGACTGGTAAATGGTTATCTGACAGTGATAGAACCCATACTGCAAATGTTAGGGGTATTTGTGCTAGTCAGAAAAATGTCACTGGTAGTGATGTCCCACAGGGCTTCATCTTGGGCCTTCTGCTCTTTGGCATATATTTCTCCCTGATATGAAAGCCACCTTCAAGAGACTATGGCCAACCAAATTTGCTGACTAATCAAATCTCATTTTGATACTCAAATAGTCAAGCAAAAGTTAAACCACAGAAATGTCTGCTTTATTAATTAAGGAATTGCCATCAGTACAACAAAATGTAGCATGTGTCATATAAATGACTTACCTTCTAAATCTGATACATTTATCAGGGTCTTGGATACATATGTTGAAAATAGACGTTCCTTTGACCTGCAAGTTTATGTGATGATTAGAAAAAGTTTCCACTTTGAATAACTTATTTTTCATGGTATCTCCTCAAGATCCAAAAAAGGTATAATCCTACATGAATCCTCCCTTATTAGGTCCATCATTTAAAATATTGCACCCATCAACATGTACCTCACTAAGCATCTAAAGCAGCTTGGCAGATCTCAAAAAGATCTCGAGTCTCAGTACCCTTAGCTACACTGATAGATTTAAAGCTCTAATTCTTTACTCAGTTTCACACAGACTCCTGAGGGGTGATCCCTACTTAGCTTTCCATGTTATGAATGACCTCCTTCACCAAACTAGAACCAGTGGTAAAGCAAACAACCACAGTGGAGACTTCAGCACCACCAGATGGCATAGCAGATACCTATCCCAACATATCCCCCATTTCTGGAATAGGTTGATCTGATCTATCAGGCAGAGTATGCCTCTAATGACCTCTAAAACCTGTCTGGATGACTAGATGGATGATAGCAAATTTTCACCAAGGATATGTGAAGAAAGTGTCCTTAATGGGGATACTGCTAGTCTCTCACCAACATTAGGTAATTTGGCAGAGCATCCGGATGGACTCCTTGGGCATAAACTTAGTAATAACCTATGAACCTATGAAGATATACTCTCATCAGTGGTTCATGTCTTGAATAACAGAAAAAAATGCAGCTTCAACTTTTTGAGGAAGTTAAAAGTACCACAGAGTGACCCTCAATACGTTTCAGTCAGAGGTAGAAAAGTTTTTGTTTCCACCTGTTACTAACTTATTTCTTAGCACAATGCAGAATCCTTTGAAGATTGTGGGCTTCTAGTGGGAGTTTCTCACATTTGTGTGCTTAACAGTGTGCATATGTTTAGGGGACATGATTTTTAAATGGTAGCACTGAACAGTATGTTAGCCCTGAGGAAGGCGACAAGCCAGCTGGCAGTATCCAAGATGCTATAGATATATTTTTACCTGCATGCCTGTTGAATACATTTGAATATTTTGTTATGATTACCTAATGAAATATCAAATAATAAAATGCTCAAAAAAAGATTGATTTGAAAAGATCAAATCAAAAAATTATAGAGAAAAAAAAATCTACCCTCCCTGCACTCACCACCCCCCCCCTCCCCCGCTAATTATATATACCAACTCCTCACAATAGCTGAGCAAGGGAAGACACACACACTTCCAATGAACCACGACCCTAAACACAGAGAAGCTGGCATTAACAGAATTTAGTCTTTTAAGCCAACAAAAGAATGTTTAATATTGTGAATGTTCAACCAAATGCAACTCTTATTTTGTACTGTTTGAAACTTCTGCTCATGTCTTAAAGAAACAGCGTAAATAACTGAGAATTTGTATTCAAGATGAGGGTACATTATACTGACAGTAATACATTTCCTATGTAGCAGAGAATGCAGATACTTTCAAAAATACCCAATATTCTGCCAGCTTTAATGTAAAATGCATATATTATATATAATAAAGAAGAGGGAATATTCATATATACTCCTTTATATACATAACTTATATATATAACTTTGTCCTAAAACAAACTACAGACTAAAACAAAATAAAAAATATATAAAAAACTCTTGCCATCTGCAATCAATGGAAATGGATGCATAACCTGCATCTCTACATAAACTGTATTGTATTTACACATACTGTATATTAGCTGTTTTGAGCATATCTCTCTCCCCATCTTCAGGCTTCCAGTAAAATGCCTTTTTTTTTTTTTTTTAACAAATCCAGATTTTGCTCAGTAAGTACAAAATAGCAATTAATAACAATAACTATACCTAGACATTTTCAACATTTGCAGACTGGGTTTATTTTGTTAACAGGATGACTACTGTTCAGGTTCTTGCTGTAGTACGTGTTCTGGACGGGGCTCCCAAATAGCATGCTTTTCGTTTATTCGACATATACCCGTTTCATTTTCATTTTCTTTGGTTGAAAACGTTATCTTGACCTAGGTCTTCGCTGATAACAGTGCGATGAGAGAATGTACCTAAGCATGACCATCTCACTGGTATAAAGAGCGATAAGACGTTGCGTGTTCTCATACAGTTATCGAAGTACTTCAAGGACTCCCGCATGTGTGTTCGTCAGGGATGAAAACTATCAGTTAAGACAGCGTTTATTTATTTATTTAATTCACGCTTGTTAACTGTGAATGTCTGTCTGTGATACTATACAGTTTTCAGCAGAGTCCCAGGTAAAAAAGCTCCACAGTGACATAATATGTTTACAGTTAACGTTACTATAAAGCCATTTAATAAAGAAGAACGACATAAAAACTAAGCAACGTTTCAGCTTTAGTTCATACATTGTGAATCTATACATACATAGTGCAAATATTTGCTGAAAAAGAACATTGTCGATAGCTAAACTACTGACAAATTGCAGTTCATTGAGATGAAATTAAGCAAACGAGTGCACTCTTTCTTACAGAGATGGATAATGTAGCCTAGGTAAAAATGTATTTGATCTTTGTCTAAGAAGTAGATTTTACTAATTCCTTCTCTCTGAACATTGTCAAAGTATGCTGGTGGTAGAACAGAGGGACTTATTCAACTGGGGGTAGTGCAGAAGCAGACACGGGTTTTATTTAGGTAGCCTTTTAGTAGCAGTTTGAAGTTGGAGAGGTTAGTGGTAGATCTAATTTACAGAGGGATAGAATTCCAGTTTTTAGTGGCGCAGTATGAGTACAGAGTTTGGCCAGAGGATTTCTGAGGTTTACTTTTGTTGAGAAGATGTTCATTATACTGAAGTAGACTATTAGGGCAATAACAATGCAGAATAGGAGTAAAAGCAGGGCTGTCATCAGCTTTGTGAATAATACTGTGTGTGGAGATGAGCTGTATATAACCTTAATAATGAGGTAGTTTGAGCCAATTTCAAGGCTTTAAGGCAATACAGTGGTGGGCTGAGGTACTGGTTGTTGGTGGCAAATTTTACAACCTTATTATAGCATGCCTCCAACTTATTTTTAACTGTAGCCTGAAGGTTGGTTAGGATGGGCCCACCATATAAGAGAGATGGGAGAAGGTAGGTAGTGGCAAGAGTGGATTTGGTGATGTTACTAAGAAATCTTTTTTGCCTGCAGAGCATTCCTAATTTTTGATGAGTCTTTTTATGTTATTTTGAACATGTAGGTCAAATTTAAAGTTATCATCTGTAATCACTCCAAGAACATTTGTACGGACGACTACTTTCATTTCAGTTTTGTTTAGTGCAAAGATTTTGAAATTCAGTTTATCAGGAGGGTGTGATTTGGGGAAAAAGAGCAGCAACTTTGTGTTTTAAGGGTTAAGTGCTAGCTGGGTATTATGGAGATATTTCCCAACACAGGAAAATGATTCTTGCATGATGTGGAGGAGTTGAGGGAAGCTACTTGATGCACATACAAGTGTAGAACCATCAGTCTATTGTACAAGAGAGGCTGGACCTGTGGTTGTATAAGGCTGGACCTGTGGTAGTATAAAGGTCACTGATAAAGATATTAAATAGGAAGAGACAAAGAATAAAGCTTTGAAGTACACAAGTGAAGACTTGCACGTGTAGACAGAGACAGTAATCTGCCATTTCACAGAATGGATCCTGTCAGCAAAATGACTACTTAACCACAGAAATGAAGAAGGGCATAGTCCAAGTTGAGATAATTTATATAGGAGTTTAAGATGACATACTGTATTGAAAACTTTTGACATATCAAGGAATATGGAGGAAATACATTTACCTTAGTCCCTGTATATGTTTATGGTATCAGTGAATGACAGGAGGGCAGTAGTTGTACTGTGTCCTGGGCAGAAGCCATGTTGGCTGGATGTTAAGAGCCACTCTTGTAGAAGATAGTGGAGGAGTTGCTTGTGAATACATTTTTCAAGAATTTTTGAGAGGGGTGATAATACTGTAATAGGCTGAAAGTGTATGAGGTTGTTACTTGCCAACATATGCTGCTTTTTGCAATACACTTAGTAGGTAGAATAATATAGCAATAACCCACACCTGGGTGTGGGTAATGCTGGATTTACCCACCGTTGGTGTGGTTTGGTCACGAGGACGAAGCCCGAGTGGCCAAACAAAGTCAACTGTGGGTAAATACAGCATTACCCACACCCAGAAGTGGGTTATTGCTATTATACAATGACATCATTTAAGAAAAAAAATAATTAATTTTCTTAAATAATGGCATTGTATAATGCCTCCTTGCTGCCCGGTATTCTGCGGCAGTTCTGATGTACTGTGCATGCGTATACTTACGCAGTACATCAGAGCTGTGGGCAAAAGCAATGGAGAAAGCAAGATCTCTGTAGCGTTTTACAACCTGTCTCGCTATGTTAAATGAGTTTAACATAGTGAGACAGCTTTAAAAAAAGCAACGGAAAATCTCGCTAGGTTAAACCCATTTAACATAGTGAGACAGTTTTGAAAAAAGCAACGGAGAAAGCAAGATGTCCATTGCTTTTTAAAGTGTCTCGCTATGTTAAATGGGTTTAACATAGCGAGACAGCTTTAAAAAAAGCAGCAGATATGCTCCGTTGCTTTTTTTAAAGCTGTCTCGCTATGTTAAACTCATTTAACATAGCGAGACAGGCTGTAAAAAGCAAAGTACAGTTTTGTACCTACCATAAATGTAGATGTTCGAGGATCCACATTGTTGCAGTCCTAACTATTGGGTAGTCCGCTGTCCAGTCGGCCCGAATACCAAAGTATATGGCTGACGTCGGTCAGGGCGCATTAGACTGACGTCAGTACGTCAGGGTACTAATGCGCATGACCGACGTCATATCCTCAGTCTTTTCTTGCCCCAGATGTCAGAAGACCCTGAAAAGATAAGGCCAAAACCAAAAACTCCAAACATACCTGCACCAAAAATATATACAATATATACAAAATTACCAGGATATAACCTCACCTACACAACCACCCCTAAACACAGAGGGGAAGGAGGGAGGGTAAATTGGACTGCAGCAATGTGGATCCTCGAACATCTACATTTATGGTAGGTACAAAACTGTACTATGTTCTTCATTCCACATTGCTGCAGTCCTAACTATTGGGTAGAATCCCAAAGCAGAGGTAAGGGAGGCTGGCAAATCATAAGGAAGCAGGAACTGACAACATGCCTTGCAAAATAGCTGTGGCAAAACCAGCCCTAGACTTAGAGTAGAGAGGAAGGTGATAATGCTTAGAGAAAGTATGCACTGAACTCCAAGTAGCTGCCTCCAAAATATCCTTAGTTGCCACCCCCCTTAGAAATGCTGTTGAAGTGGCAGTAGCCCTAGTGGAATGAGGCCGAATCCCAGCTGGAATCTCCTTGCCATGATGGGAATAACAAAATGCAATGCAAAACCCAATCCACCTAGAAATAGTTTGTTTTGACACAGGCTTGCCCTGCGAACTCAAAGCAAAAGAAACAAACAACTGCTGAGACTGCCTAAAATCCTTAGTCCTGCTCAAATAACGCAATTGCCTGTGTACATCTAAAGTGTGCAAAATCTTTTCCCCTTTATTTTGGGGATCTGCATAAAAAGTAGGAAAATGAATAGTTTGGTTTAAAGCCACACTAGAAACCACCTTAGGCATAAAGGAAGGATTAGTACGTAAAGATACCCTATCCTTATGAAAAATCAAAAAAGGCTGTACCGCCATAAGGGCCTGCAACTCAGAAACCCTTCTTGCAGAAGTAATGGCCAACAAAAAAGCAGTCTTCCATGACAAGTATTTCAATTCAGCAGTAGCCGAGGCTCAAAAGGTTGTAGAGTAAGTTTCTCCAACACAAAATTGAGATCCCAAGCAGGAGTAGGAGCTCACGTGGGGGTCTTATATTCTTTGCCCTCTAAGAAATTGCTTGAACAAAGGATGCGAAAACAATGGTGGGTCACAATCATAGTGAGCTGAAATTGCTGCAGCATGAATCTTAATGGAAGAGAAAGACAAACCTTTGTCCAATAACTCAGTAAGATATTGAAGAGCCACACTCAAATTAGGCTCAGAAATCTCCAAATTGTTTGCTGCACTCCAAAATAAAAATCTCTTCCATTTTTCTGCATGACACTTTCCTTGTACTAGGTCTTCTGGCTTCCATAATCACATTTAAAACTTGTTGAGGAAGTTGAGACCTGCTGTCTTCAAAACAGAATATGCCAGGCTGTTAGATGAAGAGAGTGAAGCTTGACATTGAGCAGGTGACCGTCCCTCTGAGACAACAGGTGTGGAATCAAAGGTAAAGGCCATGGAGGCTTCCTTACCAGACTCCTCAGTAATGGGTACCAGTGCTGCCGAGGCCAATCTGGAGCTATTAAAATCATCCTTGGCTTGTCTTGTCTGACCTTTAGAAGCACCTTTGGTAGAAGAGGCAGAGGTGGAAAAGCATACACATGAAGATTTTCCAACTGAAAGAAAGAGCATCCACTTTCCAAGCTGTGTGATGAAACCTCTTTGTGCAAAACTTTGGCAGCTGGTGGTTTAGTGGAGAAGCGAACAGATCTATGTCTGGAGTTCCCCATGACACTGTCAATTTTTGAAATACATGAAGATCCAGTTTCCACTGTGGGGATCCATGATTTGTCTGGTTGATACATCTGCTAAGGAGTTCTGTGCTCCCGGCAGAAACCTTGCCTGAAGAGTTAGTTGCAAGCTGAGCGCAGTCTCCCATAAAATCATTGCTTGCCTGCACAATGGGTAAGAATGTGTTCCCCCTTGTTTGTTGGTGTACCACATGACAGTTGTGTTGTCTGTTAGAATCAACACCTGCCCTGGAAGAAGTAACTCCTTGAAAGCCATTAATGCAAACTGGACTGCTAACATCTCTTTCATGTTGATATGTAGATGCTGTAGTCTGGCAGGCCACTTGTCTTGTATCCACTTTCCATTTAGAGGAGCTCCCCAAGCAATGTCTGAGGCATCTGACGTTAGAATCTGACTCGCCTCTGGCCGGGTCACAGAGAGTCCCTTGTTTAGGTGACATTCCTGAGCCCACCACAAAAATTCCTTTTGAATGCAAGGTATTATTTGAATGACAGTGTCCAAATCCTGGCACTGCTGTGTCGATACATTTTGAGATACCATTGCAGCTTCCTCATATGCAGTTTGGCATTGGGAAGCACCAGAATACAAGATGCCATGAACCCTAAGGCTTGAAGGACTGTCCTTGCAGTCAGCCCGGACTGAAGAGATAGTTGATGGAAGTAACTGGAAAGATTCTTTTGTTTGTCCGGGGTTAAAAAGGCCATCTGGCTGCTGTATTCAGTCTCACACCCAGAAAGCACATGTCTTGAGAGGGTACTAGACTGGACTTTATTTCGTTCACAGAATACCCTAGGCATCTTAGCACTGCTATGACATATTCCAAATGCTGTAGAAGGACTTCCTTTTCTTGAGCCAGAATCAGGCAGTCGTCCAAGTAAGGATAGATTTGAATTCCTTTTAGCCTGAAGTAAGCTATCACTGGAGCCAGAACCTTTGTGAATACTCTGGGCGCAGTAGATAAGCCAAAGGGCAATGCAGAGAACTGATAATGAGAATTTCCAGCTCGAAACGCAGATACTTCCTGCAACTTAGTCTTATAGGCACATGAAGGTAAGCTTCCTTGAGATCTAAAGTTACCATCCAGTGATCTTTGCCCAGCAGAGGTAAAGCTGTTGTAACGTCAACATTTTGAACTTGGGAATGTCCAGATAAGTGTTGAGGATAGATAAATCCAAAATTGGTCTCCACGTGTTCCCCTTCTTCGGTACTAGGAACAGGCGAGAATAAAATCCTAGGCCCCTTTCTGGCACAGGAACTGGCTGAATGGCCCCTATTTGGAGCAACAGAGAAATTTGCTTGTGAGCCTCTGTTCTTTGTAGAGGAGGAATGTCTGGCATGCCTTTGAAAGGAGGCAAGGTATGGAAATAAAACCTGTAACGGTGGTGAATGATATCCAGAACCCATCTGTCTTGGGTGAT
This sequence comes from Protopterus annectens, assembly GCF_019279795.1. Taxonomy (NCBI): domain Eukaryota; kingdom Metazoa; phylum Chordata; order Ceratodontiformes; family Protopteridae; genus Protopterus; species Protopterus annectens. The sequence goes on from NC_056729.1 coordinate 1,652,362,991, forward strand.
TTAATCCCAATTTTCTTTTGAAAGAGACAGCCTTCCTCCCAAAGGTGCTGCCAGACGAGAATGTACTGGCAGCTGAAAAGGCAGGTCATTGGGTCTGCTTACTGAAAGGACTGACCCTGCCCTCACCAGAAGTCTGAGCAGGGAACTCCTGTCCTAGGCCTAAAAGAACCTTGAGCTCTGCCCCTACCACGTCTAGACCTACCCCTAGACTGGGAATCATAAGCAGGATAAGTCCATCCCTTAGTAGGCCAATTTCTACTAAACCCGGAGGCTGCACCTGCAAAAATCCTTAACAGTTTGCATAGACTTAGCCTTGTCCTCCATTTTCTTTAAAACTGCTTCCACAGGCGAACCAAACAACACATCAGACTGTAAAGGAGCATCCAAAATCCTTGTTTTAACATGCTCAGCTAAATTCTGATCTCTCAACCAGGCGTGCCTACGAAGAACAGAACCAGTGGCAGCCACCCTCGAGGAGGCCTGCACAGCATCAAAACCACACTGCAAGGAATGTTTACCCACCTGTTCAGACACATGAACTAAATCCTGCAACTCTTTACACTCAATACCTTCTGCCAGAGCATCCACCTTAGATTTCAATTGTGAAAGGAGATAATTCTGATATTTTAACATGTGAAACTGACAATTCAACGCCCTCATGGCTAAAGTGGAAGAAGTATACACTTTCTTTCCCCATCTATCCAAAGCCCTTGCCTCTTTATCAGGAGGAACAGGATTTTTAACAACAGAGGCCTTCACACCTTTAGGCCCCTGAGAGACAGTTTCGGGTCTGCCCTAGGACTCTTAAAAGATACTTATGAGCTTCAGGCACCCTATAGTACCTATCCGGTTTAACTGGGGCAGGAGGCAAAGAATCAGGATTCAGGGAAGCCTCTGCAAAAACATCTTCCACCACATTCAGAACAGGAGGTATAGCTAAAGGCCTATGCTGGGTAAAACAAGAATTCCCTAAGCCTCTTCCTGGAATCAGAGAAATCTTGACCTTCCCATTTAAAATGCTCCCTCATGGAATGCAGAGTCTCTGAAAATGAAAAATCCTCAGGAGGAGAAGCTGAAGGAGTAGAATCATCCACATCAGAATCAGAATAAGGAGGATACTCCTGCAAGTCTTCAGCCGAAGACTCAGAAGCCTCCGAACATTGCTCAAAACTCTCAAACTCAGGTTCCACTCTAGGCCTCTTATCAGGAGGGGGCATAGAACCTCTAATCATAGTAATCAAATCTTCTGCCATTTTAAGCATATGTTTCTTAGGCAAAGACCCTGAAGCACTAGGAGAAACCCCACTGAAGCTAAACTTGGCCTGCCTCTCAAAGAAGCCTTGGAAACAGAAGGGAGGCTCTAACCACCTTAGGAAGAGAGGAAGAACAGCCAAGAATTGTGGACTATGATGATTACAGATGACATTGTGATTCTGTGGTGAGAGTAGGGAACAGTTGGAGGAGACCCTGGAGAGGTGGAGATATTCTCTAGAGAAGAGGAATGAAGGTCCAGCAGGACTAAGACAGAATATATGCGTAATGAATAGGAGGAGGATAGAGGAATGGTGGAGGATGCAAGGAGTAGAGGTGGTGAAGGTGGATGAGTTTAAATACTTGGGATCAGTAGTTCAGAGTAATGGTGAGTGTTGAAGAGAGGTGAAGAAGAGAGTACAGGCAGGATGGAGTGGGTGTTGAAGAGTGTCAGGAGTGATTTGTGACAGGCCGAAAGTACCAGTAGAGTGAAAGGGAAAAGTCTACAAGCGGGTAGTCAGACCAGCTATGTTATATGGGTTGGAGACAGTGGCATTGACAAAAAGGCAGGAGTCAGAGCTGGACGTGGCAGAGTTGAAGATGTTAAGATTTGCACTGGGTGTGACGAGGGTGGACATGATTAGGAATGAGTATATTAGCCCAGCTTGGAAGGTTTGGAGACAAACCAAGAGAGGTAAGATTACGTTGGTCTGGACATGTACTGAGGAGGGATGCAGAGTATATTGGGAAAAAGATGCTAAGGATGAAGCTGCCAGGTAACAGGAAAAGAGGAAGGCCTAAGATAAGGTTCATGGATGTGGTGAGAGAGGACATGCAGGTGGTTGGTGTGACAGAGCAAGATGCAGAGGACAGAAAGAAATGGAAACATGATCCACCGTGGCGACCCTAAATGGGAGCAGCCAAAAGATGAAAAAGAAGAAAGGATAACTGTACTATTACTGTGGTTGTAAAATGGCTAAATTTTAATACATTTTGGGTTTAGGTTTACATCAATTATTGATGAAAGTATAATTGATTTTCTAAATTTAACACTGATGGACACTTCTACAGATTACATTCTTTGTAAAAAATTATGGTAAAGTTACAATTTGCCCTCATTATGGCCATTTTAAAAGTGCAAATGTTTGGAAGAGGAAGAAGAAAATTCCTTAGGCACAGGTTTTTGACGTAGGAGAAACCGCTCTCATTTGGTAGATTATTTTCAATTGTTAAATTTAAAATAGGAATTTCTTTAGCAAGGCTATTCTAAAAAAAAATCACTCGAGATGGATTTAATTAAAGTAGCCAATACAGATAGAAATGAATTGTTGGATAATGCTAGAAGTATTGAAAACAGTCATCAGCCTCTCACATTTTATAAAAAATTGGCAGATGGAATTAATAATATAATTTGTTCTTATTAGAATGTTTTGACTTATGACAATGCTTAGCCTGATACTTGTGGACTCTGTCTAAGGGTGTTCTTTTCAACAGGAAGAAAATTAAAAGAGGTCTTTGCTGGGAGTGATGTATTTAAATGGAAAGAAACATGTTTCAAGAGCTTCTATCCAGGAAGATTTAGAAGATGTTTCTGCTGTTAAAACTGTAGATTTATGATGGACACTTCTGAGTTTGTTAATCAAAAAAATTGAAAACAATTGCAAAGAATATTGCTTTTTTCCCACTTTTCTGAGTGTTAAAAAAGTTCAGTTACAGGCTTGCTGTTCCTGAACTGTTTGAAAGTTTCTGTGAGGCCATTTTTGCTTGGGCTGAAGGAGGGTCTCTGTGTTCATCAGTGGCAGTGACTAACATTGAGCAGCTTCCTGCCCCCTGTAGAGGTGGTTACTGACTTGAAACTGTAGTTTTATTGGCCACTAGGGGTCATTTCCATAACTCCTTCATCTTCCTCTCTTAAAACCTAGTTGCCTCATGGTTTGAGCGTCTTTTCAGGCTTGTTGGCTGTTGGTGAAGCACCCTCCAAGAGGAAAAATGCTGAGAGAAGAAGGGAGCCACTTTTGAGATTTTAAGTATTTTTTCTCTGTTTATTTGCTAAGTTTTTCTGCATAGCTGCCTAGCTTGAGCATTTTCTGGCTTGTTAAACTTGATTTCTGTATTAGTAGCTGTATTTGAGCACAACCAAAAGCTGTTTGCTGAATTTCCTGTTTGCACTTAATTTTAAATCGTTTTTTTCTTAAAACTTGCATATTTTCTGTCCTTGACCTAGCACTCTTGTGTGGGGTCATTTACTGCACTGTTATAACTTGATATTACTTGTGAACCTCTGCTATCTCTGTAAAAAAACAAAACAAAAAAAATCTTGCTTTTTTCCCACTTTTCTGAGTGTTAAAAAAGTTCAGTTACAGGCTTGCTGTTCCTGAACTGTTTGAAAGTTTCTGTGAGGCCATTTTTGCTTGGGCTGAAGGAGGGTCTCTGTGTTCATCAGTGGCAGTGACTAACATTGAGCAGCTTCCCTGCCCCCCATAGAGGTGGTTACTGACTTGAAACTGTAGTTTTATTGGCCACTAGGGGTCATTTCCATAACTCCTTCATCTTCCTCTCTTAAAACCTAGTTGCCTCGTGGTTTGAGCGTCTTTTCAGGCTTGTTGGCTGTTGGTGAAGCACCCTCAAGAGGAAAAAAGCTGAGAGAAGAAGGGAGCCACTTTTGAGATTTTAAGTATTTTTCTCTGTTTATTTGCTAAGTTTTTCTGCATAGCTGCCTAGCTTGAGCATTTTCTGGCTTGTTAAACTTGATTTCTGTATTAGTAGCTGTATTTAGAGCACAACCAAAAGCTGTTTGCTGAATTTCCTGTTTGCACTTAATTTTAAATCGTTTTTCTTAAAACTTGCATATTTTCTGTCCTTGACCTAGCACTCTTGTGTGGGGTCATTTACTGCACTGTTATAACTTGATATTACTTGTGAACCTCTGCTATCTCTGTAAAAAACAAAACAAAAAAAATCTTGGTTTTTCCCACTTTTCTGAGTGTTAAAAGTTCAGTTACAGGCTTGCTGTTCCTGAACTGTTTGAAAGTTTCTGTGAGGCCATTTTTGCTTGGGCTGAAGGAGGGTCTCTGTGTTCATCAGTGGCAGTGACTAACATTGAGCAGCTTCCCTGCCCCCGTAGAGGTGGTTACTGACTTGAAACTGTAGTTTTATTGGCCACTAGGGGTCATTTCCATAACTCCTTCATCTTCCTCTCTTAAAACCTAGTTGCCTCGTGGTTTGAGCGTCTTTTCAGGCTTGTTGGCTGTTGGTGAAGCACCCTTCAAGAGGAAAAACGCTGAGAGAAGAAGGGAGCCACTTTTGAGATTTTAAGTATTTTTTCTCTGTTTATTTGCTAAGTTTTCTGCATAGCTGCCTAGCTTGAGCATTTTCTGGCTTGTTAAACTTGATTTCTGTATTAGTAGCTGTATTTAGAGCACAACCAAAAGCTGTTTGCTGAATTTCCTGTTTGCACTTAATTTTAAATCGTTTTTTCTTAAAACTTGCATATTTTCTGTCCTTGACCTAGCACTCTTGTGTGGGGTCATTTACTGCACTGTTATAACTTGATATTACTTGTGAACCTCTGCTATCTCTGTAAAAACAAAAACAAAAAAAAATCTTGCTTTTTCCCACTTTTCTGAGAGTTAAAAAAGTTCAGTTACAGGCTTGCTGTTCCTGAACTGTTTGAAAGTTTCTGTGAGGCCATTTTTGCTTGGGCTGAAGGAGGGTCTCTGTGTTCATCAGTGGCAGTGACTAACATTGAGCAGCTTCCCTGCCCCCCGTAGAGGTGGTTACTGACTTGAAACTGTAGTTTTATTGGCCACTAGGGGTCATTTCCATAACTCCTTCATCTTCCTCTCTTAAAACCTAGTTGCCTCGTGGTTTGAGCATCTTTTCAGGCTTGTTGGCTGTTGGTGAAGCTCAAAAAACGCTGAGAGAAGAAGGGAGCCACTTTTGAGATTTTAAGTATTTTTTCTCTGTTTATTTGCTAAGTTTTCTGCATAGCTGCCTAGCTTGAGCATTTTCTGGCTTGTTAAACTTGATTTCTGTATTAGTAGCTGTATTTAGAGCACAACCAAAAGCTGTTTGCTGAATTTCCTGTTTGCACTTAATTTTAAATCGTTTTTTCTTAAAACTTGCATATTTTCTGTCCTTGACCTAGCACTCTTGTGTGGGGTCATTTACTGCACTGTTATAACTTGATATTACTTGTGAACCTCTGCTATCTCTGTAAAAAACAAAACAAAAAAAAAAATCTTGCTTTTCCACTTTTCTGAGTGTTAAAAAGTTCAGTTACAGGCTTGCTGTTCCTGAACTGTTTGAAAGTTTCTGTGAGGCCATTTTTCTTGGGCTGAAGGAGGGTCGCTGTGTTCATCAGTGGCAGTGACTAACATGGAGAAGCTTCCCTGCCCCGTGAGAGGTGGTTACTGACTTGAAACTGTAGTTTTATTGGCCACTAGGGGTCATTTCCATAACTCCTTCATCTTCCTCTCTTAAAACCTAGTTGCCTCGTGGTTTGAGCGTCTTTTCAGGCTTTTTGGCTGTTGGTGAAGCACCCTCTAAGAGGAAGCAGCTGAGAAGAAGGAGCCACTTTTGAGATTTTAAGTATTTTTCTCTGTTTATTTGCTAAGTTTTTCTGCATAGCTGCCTAGCTTGAGCATTTTCTGGCTTGTTAAACTTGATTTCTGTATTAGTAGCTGTATTTAGAGCACAACCAAAAGCTGTTTGCTGAATTTCCTGTTTGCACTTAATTTTAAATCGTTTTTTCTTAAAACTTGCATATTTTCTGTCCTTGACCTAGCACTCTTGTGTGGGGTCATTTACTGCACTATTATAACTTGATATTACTTGTGAACCTCTGCTATCTCTGTAAAAACAAAAAAAATCTTGCTTTTTCCCACTTTTCTGAGTGTTAAAAAGTTCAGTTCCACGCTTGCTCTTCTTAAACTGTTTGAAAGTATCTGTGAGGCCATTTTTGCTTGGGCTGAAGGAGGGTCTCTGTGTTCATCAGTGGCAGTGACTAACATTGAGCAGGTTCCCTGCCCCCCATAGAGGTGGTTACTGACTTGAAACTGTAGTTTTATTGGCCACTAGGGGTCATTTCCATAACTCCTTCATCTTCATCTCTTAAAACCTAGTTGCCTCGTGGTTTGAGCGTCTTTTCAGGCTTGTTGGCTGTTGGTGAAGCACCCTCCAAGAGGAAAAAACACTGAGAGAAGAAGGGAGCCACTTTTGAGATTTTAAGTATTTTTCTCTGTTTATTTGCTAAGTTTTTCTGCATAGCTGCCTAGCTTGAGCATTTTCTGGCTTGTTAAACTTGATTTCTGTATTAGTAGCTGTATTTAGAGCACAACCAAAAGCTGTTTGCTGAATTTCCTGTTTGCACTTAATTTTAAATCGTTTTTTCTTAAAACTTGCATATTTTCTGTCCTTGACCTAGCACTCTTGTGTGGGGTCATTTACTGCACTGTTATAACTTGATATTACTTGTGAACCTCTGCTATCTCTGTAAAAAAACAAAACCAAAAAAATCTTGCTTTTTTCCCACTTTTCTGAGTGTTAAAAAAGTTCAGTTACAGGCTTGCTGTTCCTGAACTGTTTGAAAGTTTCTGTGAGGCCATTTTTGCTTGGGCTGAAGGAGGGTCTCTGTGTTCATCAGTGGCAGTGACTAACATTGAGCAGCTTCCCTGCCCCCCTGAGGTGGTTACTGACTTGAAACTGTAGTTTTATTGGCCACTAGGGGTCATTTCCATAACTCCTTCATCTTCCTCTCTTAAAACCTAGTTGCCTCGTGGTTTGAGCATCTTTTCAGGCTTGTTGGCTGTTGGTGAAGCACCCTCCAAGAGGAAAACAGCTGAGAGAAGAAGGGTTCCACTTTTGAGATTTTAAGTATATTTACTCTGTTTATTTGCTAAGTTTTCTGCATAGCTGCCTAGCTTGAGCATTTTCTGGCTTGTTAAACTTGATTTCTGTATTAGTAGCTGTATTTAGAGCACAACCAAAAGCTGTTTGCTGAATTTCCTGTTTGCACTTAATTTTAAATCGTTTTTTTCTTAAAACTTGCATATTTTCTGTCCTTGACCTAGCACTCTTGTGTGGGGTCATTTACTGCACTGTTATAACTTGATATTACTTGTGAACCTCTGCTATCTCTGTAAAAAACAAAACAAAAAAAAATCTTGCTTTTTTCCCACTTTTCTGAGTGTTAAAAAAGTTCAGTTACAGGCTTGCTGTTCCTGAACTGTTTGAAAGTTTCTGTGAGGCCATTTTTGCTTGGGCTAAAGGAGGGTCTCTGTGTTCATCAGTGGCAGTGACTAACATGGAGCAGCTTCCCTGCCCCCCGTAGAGGTGGTTACTGACTTGAAACTGTAGTTTTATTGGCCACTAGGGGTCATTTCCATAACTCATTCATTTGTCCTCAGAGGAGTGGTTTAAGGCAGTAACGCATTAGCGCGATTTAGCCCGATTTAGCGCGGAGTTGCTATCGTTGCACACTAGGGCAGCGCCGGTTAAGCAGGTTTAAACTATTCGGGCTACCTAAAGTCCACTCTTCAAATTTTCCCTTAAAACTACCTTCCTCGAACTATACTACTGATCTAATCAGCGTATCCTATAATTAAAAAGATCATCTCTACTTGACTCCAAGTAGACTATTCTCTATCTGTTAAACATAGCACTTGCTCCTACAGTACTTATTACCTTGATACGGCACTCTTGTCATAGATAGTACCCCAAAAAGGCAACCCCCCATTTCTCGGTCACCCGTCCCCGGAATCTTTTTTAAAGTTTTATTTGTCTATTCCTTCTAGCATGTCGAGGGATCAGTTGCTAGTGTCCTCTCCTGCTCAGCTGGTGAACCTGGGAATATCGAGGCAATGTTACAATTCCCTCATGTACACAGACAACCCTCTCCTCCTCCCACAAAACACAAATACATGCGAGAGATGCAACTATACGGCCAAACTGGAGGCTGAGCTCTCTCAACATAGGACTGGCAAGACCAGTCAGGAGGAGAAGGTTACCACACACACTATAGACCCAGTCTCACATAGTACCATTACAACCTCAAATCATACACATAAACACACAAAGACATACTCGGAGGCTCTGATCAAAAATCTACCAAAACAGCAGAGGCCACCAAAGCAGACACCCAAACAACCACCACCTCAGAACACAACACCTGCAACACATAGACCTCACAGTCAGAGTGTCAAACAGTCACAGCCCTTAAGGCCAAACACAATGCCAGACACACTAGTCATTGGTGACTCCATAGTCAGACACACTGGCGTCCCGCTCACCAGACTGAGTAAGGAGAAGGTCACAGTAAGCTGCCTGTCGGGCGCTAGAATCCGCCACATAACGCAAGCACTCAGGTCTCTCAACAGCATTACAAATATGACTCAGTCATTGTCCACGCTGGTGTAAGCGACCTGAAGCGTACCTCCTTGGACTACATGAAAAGAGACATTGAGGAGCTCTCTGATTATGTAGCCCAGGCAGGTATGACCCTGACCTTGAGCAGTATCCTACCTTCACCAAGAATGATGCCACAATACAGAGATAAGATGATCAGCTTTAACAATTGGCTTAAACACTGGTGTCATTCAAAGGGGATCCAGTGTCTGTCTGCCTGGGATGACATGCTGGACAAGCCACGCTGCTTCCAAGGGCGGCTTGCACCTGTCACCCTGGGATTCGGATATTGGCAAAGGCTCTTGCCACCCCATAGTGCCTTTTTTTTAGAGGCAAGGCTCAAATTCTAAACCTACCACCCTAGAACACAAAAAGGAAAAAACTAAGGGTAATGCTGCTCAATGCCAGAAGTCTAAATCTCAAAATGCACGCCTCGAGGCCCTTCTCAGTATGGAGAACATCGATGTCTGTGCTGTGACAGAAACCTGGTTCAAGGCTCCTGAGAGCACCCCAGCTATCAGGTTTTACCTCATATCATGCGTTCGGCCCCAAAATCCGGACAATACCAAGAAAGGAGGGGTATCCATATTCATCAAGGACACCCACACCTCAAGGTTGGTGGCAACGCACAATGCATCGGAGACCATCCAGGTGCAATTAACCATAGGCAAGACTGCTCTGCAAATTGTAGCATGTTACAGGCCACCCTCACAAACTCAGGAACCTCACATGGCCTTCCTGAAAACACTAGAGGGATAAATGTATCACCAAACACCATCATACTAGGTGACTTCAATTACCCTAATATAGACTGGGAACACTACTCAAGCCCAAACACCCTGGCCCAAAAGTTCCTGGAATTCATAAACTCAAATGCCATGGAACAACTAGTCACCATCCCCACAAGAGGAGATAACATACTTGATCTCATCATCACGAACATGGGAGCACAATGTTCAACACCGGAGGTGTACCCTCACTGGTGGGATCAGACCACAAACTAATCTCGCTGGAGGTCCTCATCCCACCCCACCTGAAATAAAAAAGACCACAGTAAAGAACTTCTCAAGTACCGCCTTCACACTTCTAACGACTAGTGTGGTCGCCTTTAAGGCCCAGGCCAGCGGAAAACAGTACTCAAGCAGCTGAATCACTTACAAATGCCTTCTACCAGCACCTGCAGGACTGCATGGATAAGGCAATCCCAAGCAAAACAAAGACTCTTTGTACCAAAGGCAAGCGTCCAGTCTGGTGGACCCCAGCCATAAACAAACTCTACAACAAAAAGAGGAAGCTACTACAAGATAGAGCAAAATCCTTAAAAGGTAAGACACCCTTGATCACTATAAGTAAAAAACTAAGAGCTCTCATAAAATCATCCAAAGCAAATTTCGAGAGAAAAATAGCTAAAGACTCAAAAGACAATCATAAGGCCTTCTTTAGCTATGTTAGAAACCTGGGAGGAAACTCCCAGATATGCTCAGAGCTAGTTCAAAATGATGTGAAGATTACTGATCCTACAGACATTGCCAACATACTGGCTGACAGGTTCAGTGCAAACTTTCTCTCTCCCCAAAGGAGAGATATCTATACCAGCGATTGCAGCCCCCAAACATCTCCAGCGCCCAAGTGAGAACTGCTCTCTCCAAAGCAAAAACACAGCATCCATGGGACCTGATGGTGTCCCCGGCTGTGTGCTCCATGAACTCAATGAGAATTAAACCCACAGCTAGGACAGCTGTTTAATCAAAGTCTTACCTCTGGATACATACCCAGGCAGTGGCGCACTGCAACTGTGGTACCACTTCACAAAGGCGGTGCCTCCACCGACCCTGGAAATTACCGGCCCATTAGCTTGACAAGCCTTATCTGCAAAGCCATGGAGAGGATCATAATGGACCTCATAAATAAAGACATAGAATTTGCAGACTTTGGATCCAACCCAGTTTGGCTTTGTCAAAGGCAGATCATGCCTTTAAACTTGGTTGACTTTTTGAAACAGTCACCAAAGCCATTGATGAGGGAAAGGCAGTCCATACAGCCTACCTCGATCTGGCTAAGGCCTTCGATACAATACCCCACTCGGGTATCATTGAAAAACTCATCAGCTTAAATGTCAACCCATACATCACAAGATGGGTTGCAAACTGGCTGAGTGACAGAACCCACAGGGTCAGAGTTGCTGGCGCCATGTCAGACTCAAAGCCTGTCACAAGTGGTGTCCCACAGGGCTCAGTCCTGGGCCCACTCTTGTTTGGCATCTACTTTTCGAAGTACAAGCAAACACAGGAGGGTTATGGCTGACAAAGTTTGCAGATGACTGCAAACTGGGCGCCATAGTAGAAAACACATCTGACACAGATATCCTTCAGAAGGGTCTCACAGAAGCGGATAACTGGTGCCAAAGCCATGGCCTAAAGTTAAATGCCAAAAAATGCATAGTCATACCCTTCGGGAAAAACAAGGTTACCCCTAGCTACCAAATAGGTGGCAATCCACTGAGCACAGAAGTTATCAGGGACCTGGGGACCCAGGTTGATAGTAGTCTGTCATTCGACACCCATGTAGCTAAAGTAGTTAGGAAGACCTTCTACATTGCCCACCTTATCATGAAGGGATTCTCATCTAGATCAAGGGAGGTCATAGTCTCCCTTTACTCATCACTCATCAGACCAATGATTGAGTACAATGCCCCATTCGGAATGTATCTGACCCGACACTTGCAGCAGCTGGAGAGGCCACAAAAGTTCCTCACCAAAAGGATAAAGGGTCTCAAAAATCTGTCCTATGCTGCCCGACTGAAAGAACTCCAGCTCTATTCAGTCGCACCGCTTGCTCAGAGGTGACCTTTGCCTAACATACAAGGCCATGTCAAACCCAGATTTGATGAATATGCTTCACCTCAAAAAATCTAGATCCATCAGAGCCACAAGGGCGGAGACTTAAACCTTGACACGGCTATTAATAGGGCGTGCTGGAGGGATAGATTCATCACCCAAAGACTCCTATGCTGTGGAACAAAATCCCAGTAGATGTGAGGCAGAGCACCTCGCTGGCCTTGTTCAAGAGAAATCTTGACCAATGGATGGGAGATCGCAGATATACCCCAGGGATTACCTCAGTGTCACTGCTCGACAGAGGCACAGCAAAATAATGGGTATAGTTCCCCATACTAAAGGGGTGGCGTAAGCCACAAAACGATGGGCTAGGCTTGTAAATGCCCTCAGGCAGATAGCCTAGTATGAACCTATGAACCTATGAACCTATGATACTTCTTTTGCTGTGCATGTTTTGATTAGTCCATAGTTAAAAATGTAATTAGACCTGTGAGATACAAGAGCTGGGCTATGGTGCCCGCGGCTGACCCATGCTGTTTGCACGAGGCAATATAAGTGCAATATCATTGCTTGGAATTGCTTCTTTCCTCAGTTGCTGCTCTGAAGATGGGTGACTTTTCACAGTCATTCCCTAATTTTGTATATGACTTAGGGAAACCTTTAACACCTGTCTATATGAGGGTCTAAACTTCACTTGAAAGTTTAAGCTACCATAATAAGGTTCAAAGGATCCTAGCCAGAGGTTATGAAAGACTGCACTTCAAAAGGAAGATAAATTTTAAGTCTGGCTTGTTGGCCTTTGAAAAGTACCACTACAGGAAGAGATCAGGGTGAAAAATATGACAGCATTTCAGAAAACATATGCAAGAAAATCTCTTGAGTCAAGAAAAACTCTGGGAAAAATTGCCTCAATCCACAAGCATATAACAACTAAAGCGTTATGTGTTTTAAAGCAACTTTTTATTTTTTATGCAAGACCAGATTAGAACATAATTCTTTTACATGCTTATTCCAAGGGTGACTTGCTACTTCTTGATAGCATTCAAAGCAAGTTTACTATAATGATAACTAAACTTAAAGAACTCACTGATGTCCATCAACTCAGACATTTAGATTTATAGAGTATACATTATGGACATCTGTGGGAAAGGTTGTGCTTGGCTTATAAAACTTTATATAATGAAGAATTAAAAGCAATGTTGAATATAGAAATAGTTATGTATAAAACAAATTTATAAATAATTGAATTAATTAAAAATGGAACTTAAAGTACAAAAAATGTAACCTAATCCATGGTTATGTTATGGAATAAACTTCCTCTACAAATAAGGAAATGTTCATCATCATCGCTGTTTAAATCCATATCTAGATGGATAATAGAGTTTATTTTCTATATATGGAGACTGTGCTTTATCATGACCCTTAGGTCTGAGCACAGTTAATTAAACTATGAATCTCTGAAAAGGGGGAGGTCGAAATCAGCCTTTGTTTTTATACTTACCTAACACTTAAAATTGTTGTACTAATTCTTCTCTTGTGCATTTTCATTTATTTTTCATTGTATGCATTATTACATTTTTATTAGTGTAGAAAGTCCTCTGCAGAAAGGGGGTTACATGTTCCCCAGTCAGACTTTTTCAGTAAAGAATATGGAAATAAAAAATAAATAAACTATGTACACATCTATGCCTGGCAAAGTTAGTTGAGTTACTTGTTAGGACAATCTTAACGTATATCAATGAGTAAACTACAATAAACAGGAATGATTGAGATTTTTAAAAAAAATTAATATGACCATTAATTTGCTAAACTGTAATTCATTGTTATTTAAATGTATGTTTTGGCCTGTTTTTTGTTGCTGAAAATCGACTTAAGTCTAAGTCAACCTATCAGGTTTACAAACTGAATGAATGAATGAACGAACAAGCAAACAAATAAATAAATATGTCTCAGCATCTACGAAACCTGTAAGGATTTGCTTTTCATCACCCATGGCAAAAAAATGGACATCTTTGATGATGCCAGCAGCTCGTGTGGAGTTCAGGCACATTAACTTATCAATCTGTGGCTTTTACTATTGGATCAATCTTTTCATTTCTATTTTTCCTAGTAAACCCTGGTTTAAGGGTGATAAATTTAAATTGGACTAACAGTTATAAATGTCATTGGTTTTAAGCAGTATTTTGTTAGGCAATCCAGGCACAGCAGAGCTCAGTTACATGAGTGGATCATCACACCCTCTGGCAATCCAGGATATGGAGATGGCTTAAAAGTTAAGGTATTTAACTCACATTCACAAGGCCCAGAGTTTGAGTCAAACCTTTGGTCACGGTGTGTTTATTGGCTAGGCATGCATTTGTCTAGTGACTGCCTAGTATTTACCAATGAATAACTTAGCATCTCTGGTAGCCAAGCTACTTCAAGTCTCTGCTGCAATTAAGTATGAAAAGGCCTTAAATTAACAAGCAAATAAAGCATTTAAAGGGAAGCTTGATTTTTTGGAAATCTGCCCTTAATACACAGGCAACTGAGTTAAAGGACTAATCTGCACATGTGAGGAATTACTGGCCTTTATTAGTGATCCAGAGAACTGACAACAGTGAAATAACTTGAGATCTGATGGACTGAATTAAAGTGTTTAGTGGAACAACATCTATGATTTTTTACATAAATTTATGAGGGCTTTAAAATGCCATTATATATCAACCAGTCATTTCTAAGAGGGTTTAATCCTCTTAGCATGGATGGCAATCAATTCTAATCCTCCTAGCATGGATGGTGATCATCTCTAATCCTCCTAGCATGGATGGTGATCATCTCTAATCCTCCTAGCATGGATGGCAATCATCTTTAATCCTACTAGCATGGATGGTGATCATCTCTAATCCTCCTAGCATGGATGGTGATCATCTCTAATCCCCCTGGCATGGTTGGCGATCATCTCTAATCCTCTTAGCACAGATGGCAATCATCTCTAATCCTCCTAGCATGGATGGCGATCATCTCTAATCCTCCTAGCATGGTTGGCGATCATCTCTAATCCTCCTAGCATGGTTGGTGATCATCTCTAATCCTCCTAGCATGGATGGTGTTCATCTCTAATCCTCCTAGCATGGATGGCAATCATCTCTCTTGAGAGCATATTTAAATTATTAAAGTTTGGGTCTATATTATAATATTGACATGTTAAAATGTCGAATCTCACTTGTTCGACACGGAAATGTCAAACTCCAAGGTTCCTGAAGGGTCAAATCACCGATTTCTTTCCAACGCAAAACAGGTAAAACAGTTTCAAATTTGTGTGTGTTATGTGCGACTTTTTCAGGAGTTTTCAACAGAAACTCCAAAGCAAAGTACAAACTCTTCCAAATACCCTACCCTGGATTATAAAAATGCCCTGTACCTATCATCTTTACATTTATGGCTGAGCTTCAGATAAAATAGACATGCAAAAATTACAGCTTCTCAATAACAAATAAAGCCATAAAAGTTTTTAATATTTATTTCTTTATCATTTGTTGACTAGGTTAGTCCCACTTGGCTAGTGGTCATTTTTTTCGGGGGGAGGGGGTCCAAAGTGGTATTTATATTACTAGGGGAAAATTTGGCCTTCACACTGGGGAGCTTTCCCTATGCTTTTCGCTAAGTACCATGAGATCTTTTATATTCACCTAAGCTACCACCAGTTCAAGCAAATGGGACTTTGGTTTTCCACCTCATCTGAAAGGCGGCACTCTGAACAGGTTCATAGGTAACTATTTAAGCAAAGCTAATTTCCCTTCCCAAGATGAAAATCAAACCTGCATGTTGTGCCTGTGAAGTTAACACCTTTACCATTATACCAACCCCCAAGACAACAGCACCAGCTCCCTTCTGAAATGTTGGGACTTGCATTGCCTGAAAAACAGAAAATAAGGCTGAAAATACAGCAGAAGAATAAATATTAAACAGTGACTTCTCCTTTTAACTTGTATTTTAACAGACACTACCCCCCTGCACCCCCTCAGATTATATATTTATACATACCAACACCAAGACTGCCATACCTTGGAAGAAAGGGAATATCCTGTGAAATGGCCATCTTTTAATCTGGTCATTCCAGGACTCAGTATTCTGAGTCCATGCATTTTTAACTTTTTAAAGAGCAGCGTCAGCAATTTGTAAATTAATCCACCCATCAAGATCCCATCTTACAAGTGAGGTTGTTTAAATCATTTTGTTTAAATGTTTTATCAGCTGATAGGGAAAATTCTCGCCCATGAAAAGCAGCTTCTGTAGTGCAGACAATGAGGAAGGTGACCAGGCCAAGCAAGTTAGTCACCATACAGAGTGTAATTGCTGAGCCCTACCTGTACAGCCTTAGGTTATCAGACAGCCTGAAGGAAAGCTATAGATGAGCAAGGGGAATGTCCAAAGAAAGCGCCAACAAAGAAAATGTTTGTTCTAACTAACTAAAGAAAATGTTTGTTCTAACTAACTAAAGAAAATGTTTGTTCTAACTAACTAAAGAAAATGTTTGTTCTAACTAACTAAAGAAAACGTTTGTTCTAAATAACTAAAGAAAACGTTTGTTCTAAATAACTAAAGAAAATGTTTGTTCTAACTAACTGCAAAAAGCTCTTACTATGATAAAGGTGCCCACCTTGTGTTCTCAATCAGTTATGAGGGAGAAATTTTTTCAGGTGACCTAAGTCAGTAATTCACAGGAGAGGTAATGGTTCCTGCTCATCATTAATTTGTGTTTTGCTATTTTACATTGATCTGACCTACCTGTGTATATAAACTCATGCCATAATACACACATTTATATACGTTCATCAATCAAACACACACCCAATGTGTCCGTGTGTGCATATAAATACAAAGATATGTGTTTTTTTGTGTGTGCATCTGTGTTTTCTGTTTATCTATATATGCATTTGTATACATATATATATATATATATATAAATATACACACACACACACACATATATGTGTATATATATATATATATATATACACACACACACACACACACACACACATATATATATATATATATATATATATATATATATCAATACAGGCACACAAAAAATACGGGTCTATATTAGAAGCACGAAAATTGTTCTGAGCGAATACGGAAACAGTGACACATATTCATCGAATCACATTTAGCGATTCGATGAATATGTCATAGTGCAAGGAGATAGTTGGCCAACTTCACAGAGTTGCTCTTTCCTTCCCTATAGTGTGATCTCGGAGTTGGTAGAATTAGTGGGGTGTGGGGGCAGAGCCCCCCCCCAGATTGAGGGGTGTGGGTGGCGAAGCCCCCACCTGTTTATGATGTTAATTTTTTTTTTTTTAGTGAACGGTCGCGTAAGTTTTTTCCCTAGGGAAAAATTTGCTTATGTGGCCATTCGCTATTGTTAGGTTTCGTGCATTATGTGTCGACTTTTATGTAGTCACACATATGCATTTTCCGTCTTATAGACCCAAAAATACACACATATATATATATATATATATATATACACACACATATATGAAATGTAAGTTGCAAAGCATTTGCAAAGAAAGGGTATATGGATGGATGCAGTTAATATAGTACTGACAAGTGGGGTGGCAGGAAAAGGGAAAAAGTTAGAGGTGCAACCCAAAAGGGGCAGCAAAGAGAAGAAGCCAAGAAGGAAAGAAGCGAAGGTTTAGATAACAGGGTCTGTTAACATCTGTACTTATAGAGTTGTTTTGCCAAAGTGTTTCTTAGTTTTGTAATAAGCTGTTTTCTGAGCTTTTCTGCAGACATGACTCTCTTTGCTTTTTAATTCTGTGATGACCATTTCCTTTATGTCCACCTGGACTCCATATGCTTTACATGTCCATAGCAGGGCCTTATAATACCTCTCACATGTACAGTGAAGGCCCACAGTGCCTCAAATATCCATAACAAAGGACTTATGTGCCTCTCAGAACCATAGTGAGGGCTCCATCTGTGAGAACCCTCTCAATTCTACAGTGAAGGTGGTGTTGTCAGTTGGATCCACTGGGGGTTGAAAATGCTGGACAAATCCAGTGTAAGGTCCATTTAATGAAATGGTCTTCAAATCGGGGGAAAAAAGAATGTGAAATATATTGTAGCACTTTCTTGTGTTTGATGTCATCTTCTGAATGAATGAGGCAGAGCCCCTCACTGACTCTGTTCAAGAGAAATCTTGACGAGTGGATGGGAGATCGTAGGTTGCAGAATGCTCTGTATCACTGCTGGACAGAGGCAGCACAGCAAACTAATGGGGCATGTATTTCCATCCTAAGGGTGGTGAAAGCCACACACACTCTGGCTGGGCTTATAGTGCCCTGGGGCAGAGATGGCCTAGTATGGACCTGAGGCACAATACTGACGACTGTCACTAGACAGGGAGATATGAATGTTCCACTTCTCCAAATATGTAAATATATGTGAGGGTAGGCAGTTGGGTAGTAGTGATAGGTCAGTTATCAGGGGGTTGCAGAATACGACAGGAGGGATTGCTTTTTTTTCAGGATTAAGTTAAAGTATTGTCTTTACTGCAAGCTGTAGAGCTGACAGGCACTAACCACTCTCTTCATCTGAAATGATTACAATGCATGACTGTATAGTAAGGACAGTGCAAAAACAAATGTGATTTTTTTTTGGGGGGGGATTACTGATAAATTGGTCATGCATCAGTGACATTAAGGTGGTGGGGACCTGAAGCTCTTGAAATGTGTACCTATACAGTCAGTATCCCAGCACGAGGTATGTGACACTATCAGCTGTGCAGTCAAAATATGTTTGAACAGGATGTGGGGGATAAGAAACATAGACTGTAGATGCACAGGTTTTTATTTATGGTAAATCTCATTTGCAGTTTCAGTGCAAAGTGTAGCTGGACCATGTCAGAGCCTTTGATGGTTTTTGAGTGTGTAGGTGGGTGGGGTGTGGTATTGTGGAAGTGGGAGATTCATTTTAACAAAACTCTTGGTTTTGAAGTTACTTCTTTACCCGGTGTTTGAAAAATTAATACAAACTTTGTTGATAGCATTGCAGATCAGTTTGACTTTGTTAACGTTCTCCAGCTGCAGACAAACATGCTGTTTGTGAAAGCAAGACAGCCTAGAAAAATTAGTGGCATTTTTTCTTAGGTTTGACAGATATGCAAAATTATGATGAATAACATAAAAGAACAGGCTTAGTTCCAGCATGCTGAAAGCAAATTGCATGGTAGGCTATATCTGAGAACTAAAGTCAAGTACTTTAGGTGAATTGTTTCAGTTGCTAAGAGACTGGTGATATTCAGTTTGTTGAGAAGGAGTCAAAATGATCTTACATGAGATAAAGCAGATAAATACGCCTTCATGAGAGTAACCTGACAATTACTTGTAAATAATTATGGCACATCACAAGAAACTTAATATACGATTCCTGCAAACACACTGTTAATAACCGTTAGGCTGTTAAATGGACAGAATGCCTTGCTGACAGGCAGCTGTGCCTCATATAATCATCTAGTCCATGTAGGTTGTTTATTACAGCTTGCTTCTACATTATAAAGACAAAGCAATGTATGCAGAGCCATTTTTTCCCAATATGGTGATCAATTACCTGCATCACATGACACAGGTGGTTAAATGTGTAGTGGAGCACATGCAATGTGACACCTCATCCACTGCTTTCTTAGCTTAAGGGGTCATTGGCGGATAATTTTCTACATCCTCTATTACTGATTTGCCCTGGTACTATTTGTGATTTCTCATTTCAGAATGCATATAGACTTACTTGCAAGGATTAGGACCAATAAGTCTAAATGCTGACACAGAATGCTATCCATACATAGGTTCGTAGATTAGTACTAGGCTAACTGCCCTTGCGAGCCATTTTAAGCCTAATTATTTTGA
>NC_056729.1:1652382877-1652435377 GCF_019279795.1 Protopterus annectens
TGGTATCAGTAGTTTTTTTTGCCAATTCATTTCCAGATACAGCCTGGTATATGACACATGTAGTATTGCATTCATAATAACAAACTTGTTTTATTATGACTTCCCTGTGATAGTTCATAGATTAGTACTAAGCTAACTGCCCTTGTGAACCATTTTAAGCCTAACCTTTGTGAGAGTCAAACCCTGCACCTTGTGTTTGTAAGGCAAACATCTTAACCATTAGGCCACCCTCCCAACCCACAGGATATATTTAGATATGCTGGGATTATAACACTGAAAAGGACCATAGTTATTTGTCAACTTGTTTCTTATCAACCAGCACTACCTCTCGACTGTACAAATTTTCACAGAATATCCAGACTTTTGCATCATATTTTGGCCTGCTTCTCATAAAAATGATATTTACTGGCAAATCACTGAGGACTGAAGTCAGAAAATAATGGCAGACATTTGAGATTTAGATTTCATATACTATAGAAAATTCATGCTAATACAAAACCTGTTATTCTATCAACGTTAAAAAGTTATAAGAGCGATATTTAAAACGTGTCCCGATTTTTGGAACTTTGTCCAGATTTCTGCTCCAAGAGGTTGAGAGGTATGTCACAATCAGTCGCCATTGTACATCACTTTAAATTAGGACAGCATTTAAAAGAGAAACATTGTCTAACATCCACTGTTTCCTAAGCTCTGGTGTTGCCACTAGAACAGGCCAAGTATTTCTTATAATATTAAAATATCTCTAGAACATCTTAAGTGCATGTTACAACAAAAACATTCTATCCTTACTCTAGCATGAAGTTAGTGTCGCGACATTACAAGAAATAGGAAGTAGCTTCACTAACCCTATTTTCTTGTAAATAATAATGACAATCGTGATTAGTTTCACTACGTTAGAATCCCTACTCAAAAGCAAGTGTATCATTTCATTTAGACTTCCTTCAAATCTGTTTCTTCTATAGCTAATGTCGAGGAAAGAAGGATGTGAATCTGTAAAATTTGTCTACTACAAATACTCAAGTCCCAGCGACTTAAACACCACTATCTTACATGAATGCAGTTGGGCATCTTGTAGCAGATATGGCAGGCTGATCTAACTCAATCTTGACTACATGTTCATGTGTCAACCATGGGAAGAAAGGGGAGCTTACTCACCTTGCCCAAACACAGTAGCAAAGTTTGAGCAAATTAAAGCCCGTCAGCCATCGGGAGAGAATGGCCGGGGGCGTGAGTCAAGGTTAGGGTTTCAGGCCACAATCAGAAGGGGATTTATGTTTAAGGAATGGGAAAGGACTTAAACGTTAGAGAGAGAGGAGTGCAGTTTTACGTTTCAGCACTGATCGAGGACTTTGGGGCTTGGGAGGGAAGTGTTATGATTATGATTAGGGATGAGGTTGGCATTTTAAGGTTAGAACTAGGGTTCTGGTAGAGCTCTGTAGTTCAGTAGGGATGGGGGTGGGAATGCTAAGAACCATGCTTGTAGTAGGTGGGCTATTTGCCAATTACAGCAAGTAGAAATGACAAATACCTCACAAGCTTCAAGCATGTGAGCACTTGTAGGAGTCCCATTTAAAATACTACAAAATAGCATCTATATCATATTATCGCAAAGTGAAAATGTTGAACGGCACAACAGCGAAAGTGCCGAAATGTCAAGGGTCGGTTTTTTGAGACTGCAGTGCAGTGAATATTGGGATATTTGCCCTTTCCTCACTGTAGTGCAATCTCGGAGCTGGAATATATATTTAGCGGGGTGTGAGGGGGCACAGCCCCCCACAACACCAAATTCGAGTTTCGGCATTTTCGCTCTTGTGAGCGTTCGATATTTTCAGTTTGTGATGTTATGATATAGATGCTACAAAATAAGTATCTGTGGTACATCATGTCTCTTACTAAACATACATTCTTGTCTACTTTTCTATGGATGCAACTATCTGCTTTTTTGTTTGATATGTCTTTCACCAGTTCAGCATCTAAATAGTGAATTATTTCATAACAATAACTTACAGTAAAAAATAAATTAGTAATTGTGCTGCACAAATATTTCACAAAATCTGCCAAGACATTGACTCTTCTTCCAGAAAACAAAAATATATAATCAATAATTTGACACTAATATGGTATTTTTTAAAGAGTGGAACACAAACATTTCCTCCTACCTTGCTAAATAAGTATATAAATATTAACAGAACTAAACTCATATTCAGTGTAATATACATAAAACACCACAATTTCATCACTATTAAAAGTAGTATAAATACTTACAAAATTCACTTTTCTTCTTGACGTGGCATAATAGTACTTACTGTTTCAACATCCAATTCAACAAATATTGACAGCATCATTATTTCGCTCATCTTTGATAATTTAAACTAACAAATCTCCTGTGTACTTGATACAACTTTTTAATGTAATCATCACAAGCATTGTTAGGGTGGGGTGAAATGTTGGGGGTTACAATTGGCAGGTGTTGATAGATCTTCATTGCATTAGCAGCATTCAGAAATGAATGCTGGTATAGCATTTGAAGTTTGAACTGAAACACTTTACTCTCTGAGTATCATCTGCTTGCTACAAAAGTAGCAACTAGCTTGCAAAAGTTTAAAATGAAAGAAGAGCTTTTTTGCTTCTGAATTTACTATTGAGTAGTGTGTGTGTGTGTGTGTGTGTGTGTGTGTGTGTGTGCGTGTGGTAGGGGGGTGGCAAATAGCTAACTACATCGCTGTGATTCAAAATGGACTTTATCTGATACTGAATGGTTACCCACAACTCATCAGAAATAATTTGTTTTAATGGTGGTTCTGAGAGGTCCCTGTGTGCCTTAGGAAAGGCATAAAAAAAGAAAAATTTAAAAGCAAGAACAAATAAAAATAATTTAAATCTTTACTGATTTCTCCATTTACATTTAATTTGTATTTTTAAAATATTCTCATGTTTAATAACATTATAGTGTTTCATCTAGCATTGTTTTCTTTTTTCTCATGTAATCAACTCTTAGTATGACAATGCCCATACCTGTATTAACAGCTCTTGCCTTGATTTGTAATGAACATATGCAAAGGTTTCCATTCATTCACAGTCATATCAGTAAAATAAGGGTATTTTACATTTAAATAATATCTAATATTTTTTGCAGAGAAGTCTTTTCAAAATCTGTTACTAGTGGGTTACTTGCTGATGTAAATCTACTAGGTGTTTTACAAAAAAAAAAACTTTTTCCACACCATTTCTGCTGCGGTAGCGTTGTCGCCTCACAGCAAGACGTTGTCGCATTCGATTCTCAGCTAGAGCGTCTTCTGTGTGGAGGCATGCGTGAATGGGTGTGCCTTCGTTGAAGGTTGTGTGTCAGGGCTGGTAACTCGGCACGTAAAAATCTGCTACCAAACAATAGCGGACCGGAGTTCCGCTGTGGCGACCCCTAACCAGGATAAGCCGAAAGACACAACAACAACATTTCCAAAAAGCAGTCTTAGGTTAAAATATCTTATTAACAAGTTTAGTTCAGTCAGAATTTGTACCCTGTTTGCTTTTGCCCAATTTACCTCAGGACACTTACAGATTTGCATTGGCAAACTGTTTTTCCTGATTGTAATGTCTCACAGTTACACGTTGCCCGTTCGATTCTCAGTTAGAGCGTCTTCTGTGTGGCGACATGCATGAATGGGCATTCCTTCATTGAAGGTTGTACATTAGGCCCGGCAAGCCAGCATGTAAAACATCCTGCCAATCATTAGCGGACCAGAGTTCCACTGTGGCGACCCCTAACCGGGAAAAAGCCGAAAGACACAAACAAATGTCTCAGTTCTCTACCTCAATCCCCAGCAATGACATATGATTTTTCCTTTTTTAAACAGTATTCCTGTTATTAATAAATGGCAGGTTTGCCATATCAGCAGAATTCATGCCAGCAGATCTGTATGACGGATGGCACGTTAACGACTCTCCTTTGGTGCAGGAGGCTATGGATTCTGTTGTTGAAACAGGTAGATGGACTGCTGTCACTGCAGGGCAACCTACAGAGGGTGCTGCAACCCTGAGTGTGTCCTTGTTTGGATGAGACATTAAACCAAGGCCCCATTTGCCTGAGTTGGTAGTAGCTAAGGTGGATGGGAAAATACCACAGTACCTATCAAAAAGAGAGGGAGGAAGTTCCCCAATGCCTTAGTAAATCCCCTAGTAGTACAAATACCACCATGGGTCTCCTGTGAAAAGAAGCCGCTAGTCTGGGACTTACTGAGTCAACAAACTGTTAAATAAAAATAAAATTAGAAACTTCTTTCTACATGTCCAGTGTGCACCCTTCAGCTTCTACCGTTTTAATTTCTCCAAGTCTTTTGGGTTTCTAATATCATGACGGGAATGGACCCCATTTCTAAGTCAAAGTACGATTAAAGTTCATGAAATTAGTATTGTTTCTCTCTTTGACGTTAGCCAAAAGTGCTCTTCGCAGCAACCGCAATGTGCCCAGTAATGACTCCTGCAATTCGTATGGTGTTACATGAATTGGTAACATATCTAAATACGACTGTAAATTCTTTTTTATAAGACCAGTTGCTTCTACTACTATTGGAACTGGCTGGGTATCTTTCTTCCACATGGCTCTCATTTCTGCCTGAAGATCGAGGTATTTTATGACTTTGTGTCTCTCTCTGTACGTAAGACACTGTAGTCACTAGGTGTGGCAATTTCAATGATCAATGCTACTTTTGTCTTCTTTTCTTGGACTACTATATCCAGTTTTCTAGCATCAACCTTTTGGACTGTTGGTATTGGGTGATCCCATGTGATGTAAACTTCATCATTTTCTATGATTTTCTGTGGCTCATGTTTCCAGTGCTTTTCAGCCACTTTGATACCATAATGTTTGCATAATCTCCAGTGCAACAATCTTGCCACATTATTATGCCTTTCAGTATACAGTCCCTCTGCCATAAGAGAGTCGCAACCAGCAATAAGGTGTGTGATTGTTTCCAATTTGGTTCCACAAAACTTACATATATCTGTTTCTCCCACATGTTCAATGGACTTAGTAAACCAACATGTACATAGCCCACTATCTTGGGCTGCCAATATTAACCTTTCATTTCTTGATGTAAATTCACCTCTCCTTAACCATTCCTGCATTCATTCTTGATCAACATGAGACTCTTCTAGAAGATTTCTATACTTGCAACTATATTTATGTTTTTTTCACATTTATTGCCTTCTCATCTGATCCTTCATCTTATATTCTTTCTTTTGTTTTTTTAACACATTCAGTTGCTGCCTGGTTTTTATCTACTTCTGGTTTGATTTCCATTCCTGCTTGATGTCGATATGCTTCTGCTAAATTAGGCAGAGATGTCATCTTAGATTTATTCTCCTCATGTTTCAAAACTTTCACCACATTTGGATCTCATGAGGTCCGTAGATATGTGTGGAGTCCCACGATTGCAGATCTATACATGTAATCAATTTCAAGGAGGCCTATCCCTCCTTCAGAACGGGGGATATATAATCTTGGTATACATTGATTTTTATAAATCACGGGTGAGCATGAAGCATCCTTCTTGTTTTAATATCCAATCTATCCAACACTTTTTGGGGCCAGTCAATCACTCCAAAACTATAAGTTAATACAGGAAGAGCAAATTGATTTATAGCTTGGATCTTGTTCCTACGTGTCAATGCTGTTTTCAGGATTAATTTAAGTCTTCTAAAGTACTCCTTACTAAGCTTTATTCGCATTTGTTCATGTTTTATTGCTGATCCTTCATCAATTCCCAAGTATTTATATACCACCTCTTGCTCAAGTTCTTTTATATCACATTCTTGCCCCAAACTGATGTTTTCCTGGTGCTGCAATTTTCCTTTTTTAAAGGTTGCTTTTGCACATTTATCAAGACCAAATTACATTCCAATATCATCTGAAAAGGTTTTGACAACCTGTAGCTGTGCTTTCAATACCTCATCTGATGAGCTATACAATTTTAAATCATCAACAAAGAGTAGATGAAAAGTTATTATACTTTCTTGTTTTCTAGAAGCCAAATTATAGCCATGACCTAAGCTGTTAATTAAACAGCTTAATAGATTAATGGCAAGGCAAAATAGCAATGGCGACAGGGAGTCACCCTGGAATATCCCCCTTTGGATTTTTATCCCTGGGATAATAATCTATCCTTTATCATGGCTTAATTGCAAAGTTGTCTACCACTGTTTCATGGTTACTGTAATGTAATCAATCAGTGTAAGATGTACCTTATACATTTTAAACACTCTTTTATCCATGAATGTGGGATACTATCAAATGCTTTTTTATAGTCAATCCATGCCATACTTAGATTCTTACCTTTCTTACAGTTTTCCACTATAACTTTATTTAACAACAAATGGTCCTTTGTTCTGTATGACTTTTTTTATTGCCCTTTTGTTCTACTGCCATAATAGAGTTTTCTTCTAAATGACTATAAACTCTGTCAGCGTCAATCCCCGTGTGTAGTAGTTTATATGTTGTCGAAAGACAAGTTATTGGTCTATAATTTTAGGGTAGCTTGCAGGTTCACTCTTAAGTAAGAGCATTGTTTTTCCTGTTGTTAACCAGTGTGGTGTCTGTTCAGGCTGTGCATATAAATAGTTCTTACTCATGGCTAGATCCTCATGTAAAAAAGTTAATACTTTAAGCCAAAAGTTAGGTACTGCATCTGGGCATGGGGTTTTTCAATTAGAGGCTTTTCTCAACTTTGTTTCTATCTCTCTGGCTGTTACATCATCCCATTTCATGTCCTGTACATTTGAACTTATTATTATTTCTTTTACTTCTTCTATCCATTTAGCATCTTTGTTATGTTCCACAGGATCTTCATAGATATTTCTCCAAAATATATCTACTTCCTCTTTTTTCGGCAGTCTATCAATTCATTTTACCTTATTTCCCAATTCTCTATAAAACTTTTTTGGGTCATCAGTAAATTGCTTATTTTCTGTTTTTCCCTTATATTTATCTTCATATCTTCTGAGTCTTTATGCCTGTTTTGAAATTTTTAGTTTATCTCCAATAGTGCATAATAGATCCTGGCCTTAGACGATTTTATGAGTGCCCATAGTTTTTTGCTAATACTGATCAGAGATGCCTTCCCTTTTTGGGATTTTGCTCTATCATGTAGCAGCTTCCTCCTTCTATTGTATAGTTTGTTTATGGCTGGGGTCCACCAGACAGGACGCCTGCCTTTGGAGGATTGGGTCTTGGTTTTATTTGGGATTGCATGATCCATGCATTCCTGAAGGTGTTCATAGAATGCGTTTATAAAGGATTCTGCGGTCTGGGCCATATTTTTCACAGGCCCGGGGGCTTTGAAGGATTCCACCTCGGTTTTGAGGAGTGTGAAATTTGCTTTAGAGAAATTTTTCACTGTGGTTTTCTGGGCAGGGGGTGGGGTTGGGATGTGAATATCCAGTGAGATTAGTTTATGGTCTGATCTTACCAGTGAGGGATACACTTCTGGTCTGGAGCATAGAGTCCCCATGTTGGTGATGATCAGGTCCAGTATGTTTTCCCCTCTTGTGGGAGTGGTAACAAGTTGTTCCATAGCATTTGAGTTTATAAATATCTTTGGTGCTGCTCTTTTTGTATTAGTTTTGCTTTCTCCTTTGGATAAATATTACACCGTATTAAATCTCTTTTCCTTTCCTATGTCCATATTTCTTCTTCACGTCTCCTGGTCTTCTTGCTTTTCCTTATTCTGGGGACTCACTCCATCATGCTGTGATGTAGTCTGATTTAGAC
Source organism: Protopterus annectens (assembly GCF_019279795.1). Taxonomy (NCBI): domain Eukaryota; kingdom Metazoa; phylum Chordata; order Ceratodontiformes; family Protopteridae; genus Protopterus; species Protopterus annectens. The sequence goes on from NC_056729.1 coordinate 1,652,390,643, forward strand.
CTTCTACATTAAATCCTTCACTTCGCAGGCACTCCATAACTTCCACTTCTGTTTCTTAAACTTCTGCTTTATTAATTGTCTTTTCTACATTACATCTTTGTGCTATTAATCTTTTTATTGTGAAATTATCCATATCTGGATGCCTTTGCCTGTATTTTTATTTGAATATCTTTGAAACTGCCTTCTGTATATTAGTTAACTTGGCTTTCTCCTTTGCATAAATATTGCACCATATCAAATCGCTCTTTCTTTCCCATGTCCATATTTCTTTTTTATATTTTTTAAATACCTCTAGGTTTTGTTGTTTATATTTTCTCACTTCCTCAGCGGCTTCTTTTCCCAAAGAGATTAATGTTTCTTGATCTATATACTGTTTTTCAAAAATGTGTTGTATTAAAGAAAGCAAATTTTTATTTGAAGCTTGTGACAGTTTTTCCGCGGAAGTATTTTTCTTTTCTCTAATTTCTCTCTTAATCATTTTGTGCCTGGAAATTCTGGGCAATTTACATAATAGTAACAATATGTAATTTCTTTCTTATCCTCCATAGTCCACTCTGTCATCTTTATGGCTCTTCTTTGGCCATTCAATTTTTGTTGTGTTTGTGGAGTACTACTTCCTTCTACAACAGGGGGGTCATCCTCCCCCTGAGCCTGGCCTGGCCCCATTGTAGGATTGTTTCCGTATTTTGAGGATTCTACACTGTCGTTTTTTCCAGTCCTGGCACCAGTGCACCTACCAGGATTGGGCACTTTTTTATCCTAGATCTTGTGCACCAAGCCATCTATTTTTTAATTTTTTATTTACTTCTTTCCATGATATATGCTATATAAATACAGTCTATGTATCAGTGTCGACTTGGTGAGATTTTGTGAAAAACAGGGTCCACCTCACGAAGGTGCTCACCAAGACTTGAGGATGAATTCAATTTCAGCACTACTACACTCCTTTGCTTGCTGACTTTTCTATCTCTCCATCCAGACCATCCATTCTACCTGTAAGAGTCCTCACTGATCTTCCTCATCAAACTGTTTACCTCATAAATTAACTAGAGTAACTTGTAAAAATACCGGATCTAGTTTTGCTTTGTTTTTCTGTAACTGCATGCAGGAACAATGATTGTCCATCTCAACCTGCTTCTAACTGTTGCCAATATGTTTTATTGCTTGTATTCATATGCACTGCTTTTAGATTAGATCTGAATGGGAAACTATGTAAATTAAACTCTTTGAATCATAGCATTATACACCAATGACTTACTTATTACCCCATAAATAAATTCTTCTTAAACAAGGCAATGCAACAGCCCTATAAGGAAAATAATAAAATCAGTGTTAACAGTAATCAACCATTTCATGCCATTTGAACTTTTTCATATTTTTATTTGCTTCATTTAATTTTATATATATATATATATATATATATATATATATTTTATATATATATATATATATATATATATATATATATATAATCTATATATATATGTATACACACACACACACACACACACACACACACACAAACAACACATTCAACAATTACAGACTCATACATTAACCTACCTAACCTAACCCACACATACAACTTAAAAACAATCTAACACACACTCAAACTCTCACCCAAAACCCTCAAAAAACAGTCACACCTTACACTCCAAGCAAATCCACACACCTCATCAAACTACATGCAACGTAAACACCGCATGTCATGCAACATAAAGCCATAACCACGAATTTGAGATATTCAAATTTGCAATTATGCACTTTCTACATTTTGAAATTCGGCTTTATAGTCTCGAAATGCTGAAATTCGAGATTTCAGCATTTCGAGATTATAAAGTGAAACCATATCTATATAAATATATATATATATATATATATATATATATATATATATATATATATAGATATAAGCAAAAAAAGTCCCAAACCAAAGTGAGCAAAATCCAAAGACATAAATCAGAAAAAAAGGCGCACTGTTAAAGATTCCACAAGTCTATTATTCCAATTCCACAAAAATGTACTGTGTAAGCACTTTCGTAAAAAATTACTTCCTCAGACACATCAAAACACTTAATAAAAGACTTAATAAAACAACACTAATAATTTTCTAGAATTTACTACCAAGAAGTCAAGGTTAGAAACCAACTTCTTGGCTGTAGTAGTGAAACAAAGCAGTGCAGGTATTGAACCCAGGATGTATAGAAAAGAATGCTATCAACCCCCTTATTTACATAGGGAAACCAGGATGTATAGAAAAGAATGCCATCAACCCTCTTATTTACCTTGGGATAGCATGCACCCACCCCATGTTTTCTCAAATATAATAAAGGGACAAGTACTCAGATTGTCACGCCTCACTACTAGTGATGACAAACCGTTTATTAATCTAGTAGATTTGAAAAAGGAATTCCAAGGAAGAGGGTAAACTGAGAGCCAAATAAATTCAGTATACGAACATATTAAGGCTGACAGGCATGGAAGAGGCAAGCCATATTTCTCACTGAAAGTAGTTGGTATAGATAAAGATGATGCCACAGACATAAGAATCCCACTAGTTATTTCATATACTCAGGAAATAGGTAGTGTGAAAAGCATTATAAACAAGAATTGGCACATTTTACTAGTTGATGAGCAAACAGAAAGGTGGGTAGGGCAGAAGCCTAAATTCACATATAAAAACAGGAAAAGTCTTAAACAGCAACTTTGTTATCCGAGGTCTAATGTAATCACCCAAGAATTGGAAAGAGGCACAAGGAAGTGTGGCAAGTGCAATTACTGCAAATATTTTGATACATCTAGGTTTTTTAGGCATCCCGAAACCAGATATTTATGGGAGATTACAGCTAAAGCTGACTGGAATAGTAAAGACTTAGTTTATTTAGCCTCCTGTGTTAAGTGTTATAAATTTTATGTTGGCAAAACCAACCACCATCTCAAAACCAGGATTAGAGACCATCTATATTGCACAAAAAGGGGAGAATACAGTGCATTGGCTAAACATACTATATCTATAAGAAATGAACACACATTATTATTCCATGTACTTCATGTACAACATGCCAGTGAAAGACTTGGTGATTTAGTAAATGACACAGAAGTAACAGAACTGAAATGGATTTTTAGGCTCGGAGCCCATAGACGGTATGGGCTGAATGATACAACATCCCTCTTACCTGTCTTAAGAAATAAGAATATTAAGAAATGAGTTTACATGGCAGAGGTTTTACGAAAACTTTGTATAATTATATGATTTAGCATGTTATTGAACCTGTATTTTATGTTAAACTGATTAATATATGAATGAACAATGGTTTTAAATATGTATGTACCTTTAAATATTTTGGAGGGAAACTGGTTTGTGTTGATTACGTACGGTATAAAAACTGAGTCTTTTATTAAATGTTATGATGTGTCTGAGGAAGTAATTTTTTATGAAAGCGCTTACACAGTACATTTTTGTGGAACTGGAATAATAAACAGACTTGTGGAATCTTTAACAGTGTGCCTGTCTCCATACCTTGGGATTTTTTCTGACATATAGATATATATATATATATATATATATATATATGTGTGTGTGTGTGTGTGTGTGTGTATACTGTATGTAATTTTTTGCATTCAAAACGGCATTGAGTTACACCTGTTAGCATTGCTGTTTACAGCACTTGGTTCTTCAGGCAAGTTCTCAATAGTAATGCAATCTGGATGGATTTTACGTGCCATCCACCCCTGTGGGTTTCAGCTGGGTTTCCAGTATCATACCAAGGACATATCTACGTAAGAGCATGTCTGTGCATATATGTGTGCGTGTGTATGTCTGTATTTGCTTGAATGTAAGCATAATTTGCATATGTCCTTGTGTGTGTTTCTATATGTGTGTGTATTTACACACACACACATATCTATATATATATATATATATATATATATATTTTATAGGTTTACTTCAGATGATCGAAGTTTAACAACTTCGAATATCATATTGACTCTGACCATATGATTAAAGTTTTAAAACATCGAACATCAAATAAAATGCACCCCCACACCCCCTGCTAATTAAATATACCAACTCTGAGATTGCACTACAGCAAGGTAAACGGTAAATGTCCCATTCCACTCTGTATGGTGATCCCCATTGAGAATGACTGATGTTTCAAAACTTTGATCATAAGGTCATCGGCCATATGCCATTCAAAGTTCTGAAACTTCGATCATTTGAAGTAGACCATATATATATATATATATGTGTGTGTGTGTGTGTGTGTGTGTGTATAGCTATATATATATATATTATATATATAAATATATATATATATATATATATATATGTATAGATTATATATATATATATATATATATATATATATATATATATATATATATATATATATATATATATATATATATACATATATAGATATACATAGATACAGATGTATCCCATTATGGACTGGTGTCCCATCCACATCTTGTTCTCTGCCTTATATCTAAATGAGGATCCACTCAGACGTGTAGCAGGTATATTTCTTTTCTATTGAATGAACTGCTTGCATGTGTCATCTTTTGGGTTTAATGAACTCAGCTTTGGTACTAGTCTGCCTGAATTAGCACTCATTTCTTTAATTAAAAAATACTTGGGATTCCCAAACTTGTACCATTGAGGTTTGCTCATTGGAATTCCGTTAATGCAAGATAGGTGTTGTCTACCCAAATGTCCCTGACTAAAGAAATGTAGCAGAAAATGAATGAATAAAGGTTTTTCACTTTCACAATATTAAGGGCATGATTTATCAATCACTGGGAGTTAATGATTGATTAGTACAATAAAACACCAACATGGGAAGGTTACATGCACAGCATATAAATTTATAGGCTTATAATAATGAATATGCAGATGTAACACCCATGTCAGGAATAGCAGATGCAGTGGATGTGCAAAAAATGGTATTGTGCAATACAGTTTATAATAGCCAATAAATTGTACAGCAGATTACAGATTAGCCTCATATATTTACAATCACTTTACTGTGTGACAGCTGACAGTGCATATTGTTGAAATGGGATTGTCTGACAGCACATTGTTCAGCACTGTGCTAAAAAGATGTAACAGCATGGCATACCCATGATGTCACATGTCTGCTACATCCACACGCTTCATTACAGTGCACGTAGGCCAGAATGATTGGACTGGGCATGTTGCTTTACTATCACCTGGTATTGCAGCTTATACTTTGTGTTCCAAATTATTTCCATAGCAAAGCAGCCTCTCCTTTGATGTCATTATTCTGCATTTTTTCCCCTGATGTATTGATCATACCACATTCTTTTTACCTTAGAAAGTAGAATAACTGTATCATGTAATGTTCACCCATAAAGCCTGGTATGTCATACCACAGGATGTGCAATTCGGTATTACAAGGGATGCATATGTATGCCCATATGTTGGTCTGTGACTCACAAACAGCAAACCGATGTGCTAATTACCTGCCTGGTATCCATCATTTGCATTCTCACTGGCTTCTTTTTCAACACAGCGTTTTTCATTTCATGAGTCATAAACCCACTGTGTGATTGCATCTTAGTTCTGCAGTCGAACACTTAGCATTACACATTTATGACCCAACCCCAAAAAATTAAAATTTAGGTCAGTTAGTTAAATGTGTTAAAAAAGCTTGATATCTTTATGTTAATATTGAAGAACATGTCCCACTGACTTGCTATTCATTATGATTTTGCTTCAAAGGCAAAACTTGGAAAAAACACCTCCTTATCCTGAAATTTCTCTGTGCCTCGTGTGATGTGCGGGCAGCTCTCACTTCACTCTCACTCTGGTCCGGAAACAGTTTGTTGATGGTGTTGCCAGAGATGATATTTGTAAGAAGAAGCATGACTACAGATGTTCAGGATCTTGTCTGCGGAAATTGTGATACAAAACAGCACTCATTTGGCATTACTAATATAGTGAAGAGGCTATTACTGAAGTATACGCATGGTACAAACCATGCAGGTAGGTTCATCTGTTCATAGGTTCTTATTAAACTTATGAAAAACGGCACCATCTAAAAGGTCAGTGACATCACCCAGTACTTTGTTCATAAGTACCTAGGCTAATGGCCCTAGAGCCCTCACAAGCCTAGCCATAATTATCCCTAGTTGCCCCAATTGGTGGTGGTTAGGTGCATGAAGTTTACATGTGTAAGGGTCTATGGTAGTTAGTAATGACTTCCTCTGTCCAGGAAGGACATGGATGCCACTCCAGGAGTGAATTTGCAGTCACCCATCCAATGATCAATGTTGCTAGAAACTAGTATTACCCACCCATTACATACATTTTCCTCAGATGAAAGGAATGTGGGAGGATAATGGTCATTCTGTGGACGGAGAGTTACAGAGTTTGCTTTTATCCTCTGTGACCACTTCTAAGTGGAAGAGGTGGAGGCTTCTCACATGACCAATGGCTTATCACAAGAGGAGAACATTCATGAGGTTAGTTATGTTCAGTTTGAAAGGATATGAACTTCCCCACCCTATCCTCTATTATTGTTTCCACTTTCCTATTTTGTCAGTCCCCATTCCCTGTTTCCAGTCCAGTCCTCCGCTAAACCAACTGCCCATCCTCAGTCAGTCCTCATGTCTCCATTGTTGCTACTTCTTGTGTGTCACAACCTACCCTGTCACTACACGAAAACTGCCAAACAAACTTTTAAAATGAAAAACCCCGATGGAAGCTGCAACAGGCGTGATGAAATAAATCCAATGACCAAGCGGTAGCTGTAAAAGCCGTTATGTTAGCACTTTATTAAACAAGAACTTTCGGTAGGTTAATAACCAACCTTCCTCAGACAAAACACTTACTAAGAAGGGACAGGGAGTTTAAATACTATTGTCCCTCCCAATTAATCAAGTTTTAATTGATTTCCACCTTCAATTAAAAAATTCCTTTTAACTATTTATGTACATTACAAATAAAAACAGTTTTTGTGTAAATAAAAGCACTTTTGTTAAAAACGCATTATTTAAAAACACTCTTTAAAAATAATCATTACATACAGGTTATTAAAACTATTTTGGTTATTGATTAAATGGTATACAATTAATCTAACCGCTTTTAAAAATACAAAGTTATTTCTACTAAAGTTTTAATTGTGTATATCAGTGTATGTACTAAAGTGATCAGAGGCTCCTGTAACCATGCAAGGGGAAACCAACCCACCCCTATTTCTCCAATAAACACAAAACCCAAACCCAGCAGTTCATATTTAGGGCATATGTGCTTACTAGTAATAATAGTGTAGCCCCCTGGCTCACAGCTATCTTAGTCTATTCCCCCACTCACTGCCCACAAAAATTATGACTGTGCTGTATAATAAGTAAATGAATTTACTTATTAAAAAATCTGGAAATATCCCATGGTGCATAAGATATCCAAAGATGAACTATCTAAACGAAATAAATGTGTTATCTCCTCATGTCAGTTATTGTTTGTTTTGTCTGTGTGTCACAACCTACCCTGTCAGTTATTGTTTGTTTTGTCTGTGTGTCACAACCTACCCTGTCAGTTATTGTTTGTTTTGTCTGTGTGTCCAAATGCCCCTTTCTCCTTCCCCTTCACCATCCCTTTGACCAGTACTTTCCCCTTCTTACCTTCACTTCTTACTCTTCTTCTTAATAATTAATTAATTAATTAATTAATTAATTAATTAATTAATTAATTAATACGGCAGCTGTACACAGAAAAAAGTATACATTTCCCTCTTCACCAGGCTTTCCCTCTTTTAGTCCTTCTGTGTGTTCCCGTGTTTTGGCTTTTTCCTCATTTTAATCTGCCCTATTTACCAACTTCCTTCCTATTTACATGACAACATGAACGGAGTACTGCTGTAGTACTCTTGCACTGGCTGCTGACCGTGCCTGCGTAGCAGATATGCAGTGCTTCAATACACATGCCAATGCGCATAGTGTCAGACATGCCTCCTGCCTCACTTTCCCTTGAGTGATGTCATCATATAATCCAGTTGGTCCAGCAGCAAGGCTGCTGTTATTGTAACTGAGAGGATTCATTACGCAGCACTGAACCTGGAATGACTGTACTACACCCACCACTCATGCCTAACCCCATCGGGCTATGTCAAGCTAATTTCTTCACCATGTTTCCTGCTGCACTATGATATCATGCACATCCCCGTACTTTATTTATTTAGCTATTTTGTATTTGTTAACAGTGATTGTCCAGCTTAGTGTGACAACCCCTTCTAAGCAGAGGCACAGGGAGAAAAGTCCCATATTAAAAATAATAACAGCAACATACTATACAAGCTTTACATAGCAAATAGCAGTAGAAATATACAATAAGAACATATATGAACAATACATAACATGGAAGTCTTTACACATAAAATTGATGTCTTTATACATGTGCAAAAAACATTCATCTACATTATAGCTTTTCATTTTGCATTGCTTGGAAACATATAATTGTGTTTGTGTTAAGAAATGCGTCAGTACTGTATTTTTTGCATACAGTGTGTTTATTACTTTGAAATGTACATTAAACTGACAAATTGCACGTGCGTTGCATATCCCCCCCAAAAAAAAACACAATTCTCAGAGGCCAAAGTATGTCACAGGTCGAAGTATGGAACTTAACAAGAAAACATATTAAAGGGTAAATAAACCAAGAACTCCAAAACACTGAAAGCTTATTTAAAAAAAATTGAAATGGCAAAGCTTTCAGACACATGCCATTTCTGAACGCACTATACCAAATAATACAGCCCACACTTAAATAATAACAAATAATTTACATACAGAGTTATTTAATCAATCATGTGACCTAAACAATCCCCAAAATACAGACATAATACTGACACAGCTTTAGGTAAGTAATATATTTACAACAGCTTTGCAAAACATATCAATGAGATTGGTAGCGATCATACCTTTACGTTTGGAGTTACACAAAAGGTTATACCTAATATAAGGACTGGTGATGCTACATTGGCTAGAGTTAGCAGAACATGAATGGGTCACATGTTTGAAAGCTGATAAAAAATGGGATTAAACATGGCTGTTAGCATAAAATCACTGTTAAAAAACAGAGTTTTGAAATTATTTTATTTGTATTTTATTAATGTTTGTATTGAATATTTTAAGATTTTTATGGTTGCGTTTTAGGGATTGTCTACGTCATATGATTGATTAATTAGATATGTCAATTATTTATTATTTAACTTTGGGGTACATTATTTGGTGTAATGTACTGATAAATGGTGTTTGCTTGAAAGCTATGCCGTTTCAAAAAGTAAATAAGTTTCCAGTGTCTTTGAGTTTATGTACATTACACATAACAGCAAAGGTGGAAATTTTACATCACGGTATATACCAACACCAAATATTTTGCTGGGTAATTTAAATGCTCTGCAAACTTAATCCTTCTAGACAAAACAAAACAGAATGCCTAAAAAATATTAGTTATGAGTGTAATCTTAAAAGGCAAATTATATTTCTGGTATGTACAATATTTCTATAACTTACAGTGTAATAGAATAAAAGGGGAGTATCATGAGCAAAGAGGCACACTTCAGAGAACTGATCAGGGTCTATATTAAATCGGCGAACACTTACAAAAGCGAAAGACCCCATGTCAGAGAAAGCTTACAATCCCGAACACTTAGAACAGTGATATTTTTCCCAGGGAAAAAAATCGCTGTTCCAAAAAAGAAAAAAAAAAGAAACTTTAAAACATTACATAAAGTGGGGGGGCTTTGCCCCTCACACCCCCTGACATACCAACTCCGAGATCGCACTACAGTGACGAAAACGACAAAATAACAAAGGCAGTCAAGCGATTTCTTTCCCAGGGAAAGAATTTGCTTATATTCCATTTTGGTATTTTGCAGTTTTGTGCTTTCAAGTTCGATCAAGACGCATTTGAAAGAATGCATCTTCAGTCATATAATAGGGACGACTGATCTGATCATTAGCCTAGATGGAGATAATGGACTATCCAGCTTGGAAAGTTTAACGCAATGCTAGCTGACGGTATTGACTACTTGTGTTAAACAGTGAACGTATTAAATGAGAATTATTCTGCATTGTATGAAGAGCATGGAAATTTTCATGATAAAAGGCTTACTGAACAAAAAGCTTTAGCTCAAATAAAGACTCAATTACCATAAATATTTATTGATTATTTGCAAAAAAGTACACATAACATACTTTTATCTCATTGGATATATGGATGTTTAGAAGTTGTTGAAGGATTCCACATCAGTGGGAAGTTGACATAATGGTTAAGGTGTTTACCTTACAGACACAAAGTGCAGGGTGTGTTTCTCACATGGGGTAACTGGTTAGAAGTCAGTTAACCAAGTCCTAACCTATGAACCTATCTGAGTGCAAATGTATGTGCTAATCTGATGGTGGAAAGAGTTGCATTTGGCTTTCTTTTGAAGGTGTTGGAGAAGTGATGTTACGAATTCTGCAAACTGTAGACTTTGATGTCAGTGTGCAGTTATGGCATAGAATTAGATCAATGACACACAATGTATGACTTTATGTAGACCATGAGTTTACTTATCATTGGACGATGAGCGTGTTGTTTGATCAAGAATGCAGAGCATTTTCTATATATAACAGTAAGTTGTAGAAGTTCAGATGGTTCCCAGACAGTGAGAAGCCAGGGGAAAGAATGATACATATATATATATATATATATATATATATATATATATATATATTCAATATAAGAATGTTTGTAGGCCAAGAGTAAACTAACAGTATCAGGCTAACCGCTGCATGTTTGAAAATCTTGTATTTCATAGTAACATATGAACTTTCTCCAGTAGTGGCAATTGTAGCGTTTCTAGGATTCTGAGGAATATAGTGCCCTGGAGAGATTTTATTGAAATGGAGAACCAACCAGTTATTTCATAATGGTAATTAACATAGTCCAAGCTATGTTAATTACCATTACGAAATAACTGGTTGGTTGGCCATGGTGGTGCAGCGGTTAGTGTTGTCGCCTGACAGCAAGAGGTTCTCCAGTTCATTTCTCGGCTGGAGCACCTTCTGTGTGGCATTTTCATGTCCTCCCCACGGTTGAGTGGATTTAAAGAGATGCAGGCAGGTGTGTGCTTGTGTGGGTGTGCCTTCTTTGAGAGCTGGGCTGGCAACTCGACACCATAAAAATTCACTGCCATTGATTAGCGGACTGGAGTTCTGCTGTGGCGACCCCTAACCGGGAAAAGCCGAAAGACAGTAATTAACATAGAGCAAGATCTTTCTGTAAATGCCAGCAATATCAGGGATGTTATGAGAATAAGAATGGACTGCATTTTTTCTCATTTACTGTCCAGTAAGTAGAGTGAACGATTTACTGAAAAAAGCTCTTAGACATGCTCATTGACTCATTCTGATATGCATAAACTAATTCATTTACGCCCCTGATACTGTTGTCATTAATGATACCTGGATAAAACCACATATTAAGGATAATGAGGTACAACCACCAGGATGCTGAGAAAGGATAGAACACATAAAAGAGGTGGAGGCACTGCCCTGCTATTCAAAAACAACCTTACTTTAAGCAATATAGAAACTGAAATCCCTACCTTCAACAATGCAGAAATTCTATTTGCCAAAGTAAAAGTCAATTAAAAAAATGTAAACATTATTGGTGCTTATATTCCCCTCAGGAAAACATTTCTACTATAGAATCCATCTCCACTGGGCATCTCATACCCTCCACCAAGAAACAATTACGCTAAGCGTTGTTCATGTTAGTCCAAAGTTTTTATCACATGAAGGAAAGACTACAATATCTTAATGGTCTCCAGTACATGGATCAGTACTTATGTTGCATTTTAAATAAACTCATACATTTCTGCACAGTACACTGTTGTCTGGAAATACTCCTCAAAGTGCTCTACAGTCTGTTGAGGAATGTTCTAGGGTCTTCTAACATGTACATACAAAGTACATGCCAAAACTTCCCATACAGGATAACTCCATCCAATGCCAGCAACCTAATCCTGCTGTTAAGAGAAAACCCCTTTGCAAAAGCTAGAGTTGTCATTAAACTAGATATTAAAATTTATTTATTGACTTATTTTACCATACCAGTTTAAAGCAGCTCAGAATAACTTTTAGCTGTTCCTGATTTCATAGGATGTGTATAATTTTACTTTATAGTTTTGCTTATTTGCTCTGGCCATAGAAATACTTGCCATTTTAATATGTAATAACCCAAAGATAAGAGGTATAAATATATATGACCAATATATTTCTAAAATAATGATGTTTGCTGATGATGTCTTACTTACCTTCCCCAACTCTAAGAAAGTGTTAGGTGAAGTGGATATAGTAACAACAAATTTCCAAAAAATCTCAGGACTCTCCTTCAACAAATCTAAACCAACATATTTATTATTAAATAAAAAAAAACATAAGGTTCCAGTTAATCATATTATTGGAAACCAAGCTTCAACTCTAGACTATTTAGGAATAGTCCTAGGCAAGAATATAGAGGAAACCTTACAGCTTAACTATGCTAAAGCCATAGACTTAATCAACACATTAATAAGCAAATGGAATAATTTGTTTATACCATAAATCACTTCAGCTCTAATGAAATTCCTATGGTACCCCAAAATAAATCAGAAAATGGGAACAAGAGGGGTTAACATTCCCAGAGACTGAAACTTATATAAAGGCATCTATAATTAAAATAGTGATGAATTGGATAAATCCTAGATACTCTTCCAAATGGAAACAGTTACACTCCATTATACTAATGAATGACAATTATTTATCAAAGAATGCTTTGGTAACTGACAAAGATAACAAGATATGGCACTATTTAAGTTTAAATTTACAGTACAACTAAACTAATACTAATAAAAAATATTTTGATGTGTTTAGAAAATTCATTAACACAAATTTAGATATAAAACTGTGGCATAGGTTTTTAATACCATTTACTATTACAAGGGATTTCCCTGATAAAACACATAGAGAGATTTTTGGTTTATGGGAAAATAATAACCTATTTTGTTGGTTGCAATGTATTGAAAACCAACAGGCTTTGAACACACAAAGTATATTGTCAACCTATGGCCTATCCCCTAATGACTGGTTGGTTGTTCAGAGTGTCACAGCATACACTAAGCATCTGTGTAGAATAATACATAACTCATCCTTCAAAACCATACCAAAAATTATAAACTAGATTTTTGGAATTCTATATAATAATATCAATGCTAAGAATGAATTATCATATCTACATAACACTTTGTCTATAAGACAGCTCCTAAAGATTCTTACGGGCAATACCTAACTAAAGGGTTTCAAGTATCATTATCAATGGAAGATAAAACAAACATTTTATTTTCAGTTAAACTAACTTCTTACTCACAATTCTGGAGGACTTTTCATTGGAAATTTCTACACAAATCTTTTCTGACACCTGAGAAACTCTCAAAAATGTACCCTTCAAACAGCAAGTTATGTTGGAGATGTCATCTGTCACTAATGCTGACTGGTCTCATATTTTTTATGACTGTACTAATATTAAACCATATTGGAATGAGATTAACAAATTTCTTCAAGTTATATACACTGATATATTTGTTTTTACAAAGTCTTTAATTTTATTGAATGTTGTTAATAGTAATAATATGAAGAAAGATGACCTGTATTTGTTGTGGGCAATGTTAGCAATAGCCAGAAAATGTATAACTAGAAGATGGAACTGTAATGTAGCACCCACAGTGGAGGAATTCCTATCATCACTGAAGAAATGCATACTAATGGAGAAAAGTACTAAAGAGTTAAGAACTTTTCCTAAGCGATTGGTTAATAGTCCGGAAAGTTTTGAATTTAATTGATACCCTACAGATGGAACCAAACTCTTCCTAACTATCATAGTTTATATATTAACTTATTATTTAACAACAGATGTTTTTATCTGAATCCTTTTTGTCAGGTTGAATGTAAATACTGTAAGTAGTTATTGAATGTTATGAATGTATTAAATTATTGTGCTATTTCATCATAGTAAAAACCATTTGAGTATATTTTTGCCTTGTCCTTCATTTTTTTGTTTGTCTTTTCTGGTAAATTACTGACGATTACAGTCAGTCAATAATGCCAGTCATTAAAATTTCACACTTTTTATTGTTCTGAAAATAAATGTTGATACAAAACCTGTTCTACTATTAACTTGTTTAAGTGAATTAGAATAATATTTAAAATAGTCCCTTAGTTTGGGCCTTTACTCTCCAAATTATTTTTGACTTTGCCCACATTTCCTGAGCAAACATGTTGAGAGGTATGTAACTCAAGACTTTTTCTTTCCAATGTAGCAACAGGATAAATATAAAAAAAACTTTGATTTTCAGCATAATAGGACAGTAGAAAAATAAAAATGTACTTGACGTACCTGTTTCCTTCTTAAACAGGAAATAAGTTACTTGACCACTGTGCCTGTGAACAGGTGCTCTCTCAGTCCCCCACTTGCTGAATCCTTGGCCACTGGCCGCATCTGCAGTGAAGAAACCAGCCACAAGGACTCAAGGGCTTTAAAAAGAAAATAAGTTACTGTAGGTGTCTAGCTATGCTTCCCTCTTAGTCTGCTACTGTAGAAAGTACCTGGTCTAAAGCAGAAATAACTGGCTCTACCCACGGCTAGGGACAGCAGCTGCACCCGCACCCCCATCTGCTGTAAATACATACCCTGGTTAACTTTTTCTTTTTAGTTATCAGTAAAACAAGATAAAGCTCTAGGTGAAAAAAGGTAACCCAGTAGATACAATGGAATTGCCCACTTGTAAAATAGAGGCAAAAAGGTACTTAAACTGCACTTTTTGTCTGCTTCAAACTAGGTACTTACCCAGAAAGGACACAGCTGAAATAGGGTTTATAGATTGTTTTTCCCTACTAGATTCTAATAACTCCTAACAATGTGGCTATTTAGACACTTACCCTGCAATCTTTAGCCTGGGGGGGGCTTCTAGCCCACTCCATTCACTACACTCACTCCGCTCCCCTCCCTGCCCCCTATTCCCACACACCCCCAGTACCTCTGTATTTATTCATACCTTAACCCACCTCTAACTGCCAGCAATTAGGCTACACCACTACTCACCCTTTCATCCTACATCCAACACAATCATGCTACTACCTAATATAATAACAATCCTAACCTGGGTAGTTCTAGCTCACATTACATCCTACCAAGACTCCACAGTCACATGCCCCAACAACTTCCACTGTACTCTCTCAACACCCTCCCTCAAACATTTACACTATAACTACACAACCCCTGCCACCAAAAATATCCTCCCAATACACACACTCCATTACCAAACACCTAACACACTCAAAAATAAAATATCCATAAGATACCATAAGCAATTTACTATGTATACAAAATATTCCCTAAACACTCTCTATAAACTAGCCCTCACTGGAGACATCCATCCAAACCATGGTCCTCCAAAATCCAACCCTACCACAAACCCTAGTCCAAGCAATCCTCCCACAACTCAACTCCTAGCCAACAAGAAAACAACAGGCCTATTTATAATGTCCCTAAACATCAGAAGCATATGCAATAAAATCCAAGAACTACACGCCAGCATAAGCATATATTCCCCAGATATTCTCTTCCTAACTGAAACCTGGCTCAAACCTCACATCAAAAGTGAGAAAATACTTCCAACTGAGTACAACATCCTTTGCATAGACAGTTTGTCCAAAAAAGGAGGTGGTGTAGCATTGATATTTAAACACCACCTCAATATTCAACTCCTGAACTCATCTGCCCCTCACCACAACAATGAAGAAATCCTTTATGCCAATCTCAAACTAAACCTAAACAAAACAATCAATATCATAGGATGCTGTTTGCAAAATATTACACCCCTAGAAAATCTCCTGAGCTGGGC
Organism: Protopterus annectens; assembly: GCF_019279795.1. Lineage (NCBI taxonomy): Eukaryota > Metazoa > Chordata > Ceratodontiformes > Protopteridae > Protopterus > Protopterus annectens. Next base: position 1,652,406,593 of record NC_056729.1, read on the forward strand.
TACTCTAGCTCTACCCCAGGAAACCATCATTCTCAGTGACTTTAACATCAACTGGCTATCCTGTAATAGTCTCCCAACCATTCACCTTAATCTCCATGGGTTCACTCAACTCATTCAATCCCCTACCCGAATCAACAAAAACCCTAATAATCATACCTTACTTGACTGGATCCTAGTCAACAAAGCCCCTCACTCTTACCTAGCAGGCTGCTTACCTGACAGTCTCAGTGACCACTCCCCCACTTTCCTAATTCAGCACCACACAAACAGTCTCAAGCCTAACCACAGACAAATATGGAACAAGTTCAACTTCAACCCCAACTCCTTCATCTCCTCCCTGCAAAAAACTAACTGGTCACCATTAAAATACCTCAACCTAGATGAGGCTGTCCACTTCTTCAACAGTACCTTCCTCTCCATCCTAAACACCCATGCTCCTGTAAAAAATGCCAAAGTCAGATCCAGGCATGCCTCATGGTTACAAAAGACCACCAGAACCCTAATGAAATCCAGAGATAAGGCCTGGGAGCACTAGCGACTAACAAAACATAACTCAGATAGACAATCATTCCTTGAACTGTGCAATAAAGCCAAAAGCATATAAAATTAGACAAATCCCTCTACTATAAATCCACCCTAAACCCTACCATCCACAACCCTAAGCAATTCTGGTCCACTATTAACACTATCCTCCACCTAGGGAAGGTTGATACCCCCCAGACGTCCATTCCCCCCCTCCTCCAGCAGTATTGCTGAATCCTTCAACAAACACTTCATTGAAACTATAACATCTCTAAAGAAACAACACTTCCCTACAACAGCCCCCCAACTCCTAACCCTAAACCCCACTCCTCTTTTCTTCTTCACCTCAGTATCTACCTCCAAATAAAAAGACTATTGTCAAAACTTAAACCCACCAAACTCGCAGCTGACAACCTCTCCTCTGAATACTTTAGAAAATTGCAGCTGATCACTAGCCTACTCAATTTCAATTCTAATCAACCATTCCATAACAGAAGGCTATGTTCCGTTGATATAGAAAATATCCCACATCATTACCCTCCACAGAGGCACCCCCTCCACCGACCTGTCCAATTACCACCCCATTGCTATCCTCTCCCCTCTCTCCAAGATGCCTGAAAAATGTATCAACATCCAGGTCTCCAACTACCTACTAGCTAATAATCTCCTCTCCAAAACCCAACATGGTTTCAGGCCATATCACAGCACTACCTCCGCTCTCCTTCACCAACACTATACTTCATCACAAAAACAATGGCCTCTTCTCTACCGCCATACTTCTAGATCTCTCAAAGGCCTTTGACATGTATCTCATGAGCTACTGCTCTCTATTCGCCCCAATCTCTCCTTCTCACAATCAGCCTACTACTGGTTCCACATCTATCTACATGGACGCCAGCAATCTGTAATCTGGGACGACAACATATCATCTCGCCTCCCAGTTACTCTCGGAGTTCCCCAGGGGTCTATCCTTGGCCCACTGCTATTCTCTCTTTTCACTAACAACCTACATACTGCCACCACACAACTATCTCTTATACAGTAAGCAGATGACTCTACTCTCATCTGCTTTGCCCCCACTCTACCAAAACTACAACAAAATCACACAGGAATCATTCTCTTCTGTACAAAGCTGGCTATCCAATGCTCAGCTCCTACTCAACCCAAGTAAGTCAAAACGTCTCCTGTTCCAACCTTCCAAAGCCACCCAAATCACCCCCCCCCCCACTTCAACATTCTTGCCAAAGACAATACCATCATCTCTCCATCAGAACACACAAAATTATTCGGTGTGGAAATAGACAACAAACTTAGATTTGACACCCACATATCTCTCACAATAAAAAGAAGTTCACATGAAACTTGCTGCATTATATCGAAGCCGCCAATTCCTAACCAAGGCGGCTAGAATCTCCATAGTCAATTCCCAGCTAATCTCCACCCTACTCTATGCATCCTCCATACTTACCAACCTTAGACAGACAGACCGACACAAGCTGGATGCTTGTTACAACAAAATTGCAAAATTTGCCACTAGAACCTCCTACCGCAGCCAACACTGCATCTCCCTTAAAGAACTAAACTGGCTAGAACTCCCACATCTCCTTCACTTTAATCAACTCAACCTTGCTCATAAACTTATTAACCACCCCTTAACATCTCTTTCCTTCAAACCCTTCTCCAACCCTATCACCCCACTAGGCCCCTAAGATCAAGCAACAAAAATCAACTCACTGTTATCAAAGCCAAAAACTCAGCAGGAGAAGCCATATTTTCATGTACCATATCTAAACTTTGGAACAATCTGCCACCCTCTATAAAGCACAGTTGTGTACATTTACCATAAATGTAGATGTTTGAGTGTATTCACTGTTGCATTCATTACATTTGGGTAATCTGCTGGCAGGTTGCCCTCAGTCGGCCTGATTAACAAAGTCTTGGGTCCTGCATCGGTTGCTGTCCCTTCTTCCATGACGTCAGGTCATCAGGGGTATAAAACATGCAGCCGATGCCATTACATCAGTTTGTCTTGCCCCAGATGTCAGGTGCCCCCCAAATGGGGAACCAATTTTTTTAAGTAATTTAAAAACACCAAAATATACCTCCAAACAAAAGCAAATACACCAAAAACGCTTTTAAGCATAGTAAAGGAAAGAAGAGGTATAGTAAGAGAAAAAAAGGGGGTTGGAGGGAGGGTAACCAGGACTGCAACAGTGAATACACTCGAACATCTACATTTATGTAAGTGTACACAACTGTACTATGTTCTTCGTGTTTCACTATTGCAGTCATTAAATTTGGGTAGATTCCCAAAACTATGGTTGGGTGGATGGATTTATATAGCATTAGGACCAGCTATAAGGCCCTGCAGAACAGCAGAGGCAAAGCCAGCTCTGGATTTAGAGAAGAAATGTAAATGGTAATGTTTGGTGAACGAATGAACTGAGCTCCAGGTAGCAGCTTCTAGAATGTCTCTGGTAGGAACATCTCTGAAAAAGGCTGTAGAAGTAGATGCAGCCCTGGTGGAATGAGATCTGATCCCCTGAGGGATAGACTTACAATGGTGCATATAGCAGAATGAATACAATGGCTTATCCATCTGGAAATAGTCTGCTTTGAAATGGCCTTTCCCTCTGCCACTGCAGCAAATGCCACCAGTAGTTGTTCAGATTTTCTTTGAGATTTTGTCCTGTTTAAGTAAAATCTAAGTTGTCTGTGTACATCCAATGAATGCAGAATCTGTTCCCCCTTGTTCTGTGGATTGGGAAAGAAAGTTGGCAAATGAATAGTCTGATTAAGAGCCACACTGGATACCACCTTAGGCATGAAGGATGGGTTGGTCCTGAGAGACACCCTGTCCGCATGAAAAATAATGAAAGGCTCCACTGCCATAAGAGACTGTAATTCTGAAATCCTTCTAGCTGAAGTGACTGCTAAAAGGAAAGCTATTTTCCAAGAGAGAAATTTTAAGTCTGCAGTAGCCACTGGCTCAAAAGGAGGGAAAGTGAGTTTTTCCAATACAAAATTGAGATCCCAGGCAGGGGTTGGAGCGCTCCTGGGTGGTCTTAAGTTTTTGGACCCTCTGAGATACTGCTTTAGCACATGATGAGAGAAGAGGGGAGATTCTGTGTAGTAATGAGCTGAAATGGCTGAGGCATGGATTTTTATGGAAGAAAAGGACAGGCCCTTGTGAAGCATCTCCGTTAAATATTGTAAAATCTGAGGAATATTGGGCACTGTTGTGTTTATCCCTTGTGATTGATTCCAGGCACAGAATCTTTTCCATTTGTCAGCATAAGATTTTCTAGTACTAGGGCTTCTTGCCTGAAAAATGACATCCATCACAGGTTTGCTGAGGGATGCCAAGGGTGAATTTAGGTGATTAGCTACGCTGCAAGATTCAAAGTTTGGAGCTGAGTGTGCAGAATTTGGTTGCTCTGCTGAGACAGTAAGGTGGCTGAGGCAGGTGCCATGGTGGAAGGTGTGACACATTGCGCAGGAGAGGGTACCAGTGTTGGCAAGGCCAGTCTGGAACAATCAAAATCATTTTTGGTTTGTCCTGTTTGACTTTTAGTAGAACTTTGGGGAGCAGAGGCAGAGGGGGAAAGGCATAGACTGATATGTTTTTCCAGCTGAATGAAGGGGAATCCACTTTCCAGGCTTTTTTGTGATGAGTTCTTGTGCAAAACTTGTCCAACTGATAGTTCTGGGGTGAGGCAAAAAGATCTATGTCTGAACTCCCCCATTGGCATGCCAACATGTTGAAAATCTGTGGTTCCAGTTTCCATTCGTGTGGGTCCATGAGATTTCTGCTTAGTCCATCTGCCAGAGTATTCAGCTTTCCTGGCAGGAATTGAGCTTATAGTTGTACTTGATAGGTCAAGGCCGTGTTCCACAATGCCACGGCTAGTCTGCAAAGGGGGTAGGAGTGTGTACCCTCATGCTTGTTTATGTACTACATAATTGTGGTGTTGTCTGTCTTTATCAGTAATTGTCCTGAATGAAAGTGGTCCTTGAAGGCTGTCAGTGCATTCTGTACAGCTAGTATTTCTTTTTGATTGAATATGAAGGTGCATTTGATTTGGGCTCCATTTGCCCTGAATGCACTTCCCTGCCAGATGAGCCCCTCAAGCATAGTCTGAAGCGTCTGTAGTTAGGGTTTGAGTGGCAGGGGATGGAGTGAATGGCAGTACCTTGTTTCGGTGGCAGGCCTCGGCCCACCATAGGAACTTTAGTTGCAGGCAAGGTATGATAGGAATCATTGTTTCCAGGCTGTGAGAATGTTGACTCCATAAACTCTAAGTACCACTAAGTTTTCTCATATGCAGTCTTGCATATGGAATTAGAAGAATGCAGTTGGCCATGAACCCCAAGGCTTGCAGAATTTGTCTTGCAGATAGCAGGGTTTTTGTGGCCACCTGTTTGAAGTAAGTCACCAAATGAATTTGCTTTTCTAGTGTAAGTAAGCCATCTGGGCAGTTGTATTCAAGCTTGCACCCAGGAATGTAATTTTTTGAGAGGGTACCAGTTGTGATTTCTTTTCGTTTATGGTGTACCCTAGACAAGTTAGAACCTTTTTTACAAATGCCAGATGTTTTTGAAGAATGTCCCTGTTTTCTGCCTGAATTAGACAATCATCCAGGTATGGATATATTTGAATATTTCTTTGCCTGCAAAATGCAATTACTGGAGCCAGGCACTTTGTGAAGACCCTGGGCGCAGTAGATAAGCCAAAGGGCAGTGCAGAGAACTGGTAATGCAAATAGCCTGCTTTGAAGTGGAGATATCTTCTGCAAGATTCCCTGACTGGGATATGCAGGTAAGCCTCTTTTAAGTCTAGAGTAATCAACCAGGCATATTTGCCTAGCATAGGAAGCAACTGTTGAAGAGTCAGCATCTTGAATTTTGGAATGTCCAGAAATGTGTTTAGAGTACATAAGTCCAGAATTGGATGCTATGATTTGTCTTTTCTGGGTACCAGGAAAAGTCTTGAATAGAAACCTTGTGCCTTTTCCTCTTCTGGGACTGGTTGAATAGCTCCCATGTTCATGAGAGACAGTACTTGTTTCTTGGCCTCTGACCACTGATTTGGGGGCAGGTATGGCCATCCATTTGGTATTGGCAACGTGTGGAAATGAAATCTGTATCCCTGGGATACTATATTTAAAACCCATTTGTCCTGGGTTATAAGTTGCCAGTTTCTTACATGAAGTGCCAGTTTTCCGCCCAAAGGGGCGGCTGAATGGTAAGTGCTCATTAAGTGTAGAGGGAAGTCATTGAGACTGCTTACCATAGGGAGGTGCCTTGTTGCTTCCAGATTTGGAGGAGGAGGCACCCCATTGTTTTGATCTAAAAGTCCCTTGTGACTGAAACTTGGAGCCTTTGGGATGTCTGGGTTTGACTTGAGTGGCTCCCGAAGGAACTGGAAAGGACCAGTTCTTAGTAGGCCAGTGCCTACTAAATCTTGGAGGTTGCACTTGTAAGAAATATTTCACAGTTAGCATAGATTTAGCTTTATCTTCCATCTTTTTTAAAACTTATTCAGCCTTATTGCCAAAGAGACGGTCCTATTGTAAAGGAGCAACCAACAATTTTGCTTTAACATGATCAGGCAGTGTTTGCTCTTTGAGCCAAGCATGCCTTCTTAGCACACAGCCAGTTACAGCAGCCCTGCAAGAGGCCTCCAAAGAATCAAAACCACATTGCAAAGTATGTTTACCAACTTGTTCAGCTGAATGCATTAAATCCTGTAAATCTTTACTTTCCACACAGTCAGAAATTGACATCATTTTCTGTTTAAGCAGTCCCATGACATGCTGATGGTATTTAAGCATATGAAATTGACAGTTTAAAGCCCTGATTGCCAAGGTTGCAAAAGTATAAACCTTCTTACCCCATCTATCCAGCGCCCTGGAATCTCTATCAGAAAGGGTAGGATTTTTAGCAGTAGAGGCCTTAATGCCCTTGGGACCCTGAGAAATGGTTTCAGGATCTGCAATAGGATTTTTGAAAAGGAATTTGTGGGAGTCAGGAACCCTGTAGTATCTGTCTGGCTTACAAGGAGCCGGAGGCAGAGAATCAGGAGCCATACTAGATTCTGAGAAAACATCATCAACAATATCTAGGACAGGAGGTATAGCCAAATGCCTATGTTGAGGAAGAAGAAGAAAATCCCTAAGTCTCTTTTTAGATTCAGAGGAATCCTAACTTTAACAGTGGAAATGTTCCCATAAGGTATGTAAAGTTTCCCCAAAAGAAAAATCCTCAGGGGGAGAAGCAGAGGGAATAGAGTCTTCTGCATCAGAGTCCTCATAAGAAGGTATAGTCAAATCCTGTTCATTAGAAGAGACAGAAGAAATAGAATCCTGTTCAGGGGATTCATAATCAATGTCTTGCCTAGGCCTCTTAGAAGGGGGGGGGTTGGCTACCCCTGATCCGAGTAATTAAATCTTCGGCCATTTTGATCATTTGCTTTTTAGGCATAGGGGCCTGCACACATGACCCAAATTTCGGTTTTTTAGACACAGACGTAGATTTTGCCCATAGTTTTGAAGATAGCGTTGGTTTAATATACAAACCTGTAGGCCTGAAAACACCCTCAGAAGCCGGCTCCAGACCCATCTAAGGAAGAGACATCCACGGGTTCAATAATTGAAGCATCTCGCGGCATACGTACCGGACTCCGAACAGATCTCAGAAGAGGCCTGCGAATCAAAAGTAGCGGGTATCAGGGGCTGTGAAAGCACCTCACTTAGTACCGGCGAACTAGCGACTGGCTTAGGAAAAGCGTTGTCATCTGTTTTGGACCTCAACCGTCTTTCTCTGTCTTTTTCTTTGCGTTTTTTAGGTATTCCGGTAGTCAGATTGCTAACCGATGACATTTCTGGATAGTTAAATCGTGAGCCAAAATATTTAGAAGCAAAAATATACAGACGTTTAATAGCACGTTGATTAAATTTAGCACAAAACCAACAGCAAGGCACGTTGTGATCAGGGCCTAGGCAAGGAATACAGTACAAATGAAAGCCCTTATGAGGTATTTGCTTCCCACAAGTAATGTGATTATTAACTTTTACTGACATCGGTAAAGAGCAAGAAAAAGTTTCCCCAACGGGTTACTTAGTTTTTTAGTTGAAGACTTCTGTTCGGAAACTCGAAAACGAAAATTTCAGGAGTCGGCCGACTGGCACTTGCAAACTGCTTCTGCTTCGGGCACCGCGTGGCAAGAAAGACTGATGTAATGGCGTCGGCTTCATGTTTTATACCCCTGATGACCTGACATCATGGAAGAAGGGACAGCAACCGACGCAGGACCCAAAACTTTGTTAATCAGGCTGACTGAGGTCAACCTGCCAGCAGATTACCCAAATGTAATGACTGCAACAGTGAAACACAAAGAACATCTACTCTACCTTCCAGCAGCCTTTTCAAGACTGGGCTTAAATTCCACTTAAATTTGCATTGACTTTGTCCTTGTTCTAATACAGACTAACACCTCCACCCTTACCTCCCCCCCCACCTAGACTCTTAACCCAACTATACTATTGCCACTGCTAACCACAGTCAGAAATAGCTAGTTGTCTTTACATTAACATCTTGTCTGACAACTTTGTTACTAATATTATAAATGACAAGAAACTATCTTAACTTGCAACATTTACTGTATATACTGTTGATAATCAATATCTTGTTATTGTAGTAAAGCCAACAACCTGTAATGTTGTTTATTATTGCTGCAACTTTGTATCTCTATTTATCATGTACATGATGTGGAGCTTTTCTCCCCAGGCATCGGCTGAAAAAGGACCTGCGTTCAGTCGGAATTTCCTGGTAAACAAATGTAAATAAATAAAATAAAATAAATGTGTTAAAAACTTTGGTAAGTTAGCTGGTCTGAAGATATAAAAAGATACAAGTTTGCAGTTCACAATGAATAAATGAAGATACTGGAGTTTCTTTCTAAAGTACTACATACAAAAGGAAACGCCTCTTTATGTGAAGTATTCCACTTTTGTTTCCTGTAGCTGTTTTGCAGGCAGACAGCTAGACATAGAAGAATGTAACATACAGGGAAATTACCTGCCCTCCAATGTGCAGGCCTACCTACAAGCCAATCAGGAAATAGTCTTACCCCTGATCATATGGACTGTTTTTTAACACATTCTCTTATTTAGTGTTACTTAAACAACTAGAATTGTAATGTTTTTCAGGAAGAAACATTTTTATCTGATGAAGTCTGATAGACGAAAGCACGTATTACTTCGATTAAACCCGAAGACTTAAAGCTCAGAGAAGGATTGCTTTATGTTTTTACTGCTTGATTTGAGAATATATCTGCCTGCAAAATACATATAGGAATACAGTAGATTATATCAAAGAAAGACACTTTTCCTTCTATTTTTACTGGGTGGCCTTCAGAAGTATTATCTTCTGTATACACAACTGGAGTGTTTTTTCCAAGGGGGACAGTAATGAAAGGAAAATACGGAGCATTCACTGCGTAAAGACAAGCTCAAATCGAGGCACTTCTGCTGGGTAATGATTTGGGAACAGCTTGCTTTGAACTGCAAGTTAGGAGAGCTAGCAGTGCAGAGACAGAAGTTGCAGATTCTTATTTACTCGACTAGAGGAGTTTCAACCAAGATTTTTGGGTGAAGAAAGTAAGTGAAGGAGTTAGGAGTACTAAAGCTTAAATATGTAAGCCTGTTTGCTAATCCTGGAATGGTTGGAGAAGGAGTATCCTGCCCTAGATAAAGTTTTAACCAATAAATTGAGAGAGAGACTGAAAGAAACTGTTACCAACTCTCAGCTGAAATGGTTGTTGGACTGTTATCCTGTTAAACTGGATAACATCCTGTAAATAACATTTTGCTATTTTAAACAAACTGAAGCCTTGACTTAAATCAAACAGTAAATGTAAACTGTGCATCTTGTTTTTGGCTTTATCACCCCAAGGTGAAAGGCAGAGATTTTCTTTCTCTATTTGTTGACTTTGCAAAATAAAGTGGATATTATTTATTTACTGACTGACTGATATTTATTTACCGGGAAAGTCTGTCTAGGCGAAACTAACTCATTTTCTGCAAACAGCCAGGGAGAAAAGCTGCTCATTCACCAAATAAGCAGAGTGTGAAACAATAACAATAAATACATACGTGGCAAAGTCCCACCTCGTTCTGGCCAAAGCCTTTGATACCATTCCCCATTCTGGAATCAAAGATCAATTCACTAATCTAGGCATCAAACCCCTATATCACTAGGTGGGTGGCAAACTGGCTCACAGAAAGAACCCACAGTGTGAAAGTAGCAGACTCCAAGTCAGACTGCCGACCAGTCACGAGTGGAGTCCCTCAGGGATCGGTCCTGGGTCCTCTCCTGTTTGGGATCTACTTCTCTGAAGTCCAGGCCAACACGAAGGGTCTCTGGCTGACCAAGTTCACAGATGACTGCAAGCTGGGAGCCATTATTAACTCCCCAAGTGATGTAGACATCCTACAAAAAGGCCTCACCAAGACCAACGACTGGTGTCAAAACCATGGCCTTAAACTCAATGCCAAAAAATGTGTCGTCATCCCCTTTGGAAAAAACTCAGTTCCCATGAATTACCACATTGATGGCAGTCCACTGAACAATGAAGGCGTTATAAGACATCTGGAAACACAGGCTGATAGCAACCTCTTCTTTGACTACCACATAGCCACTGTGGTCAGAAAGTCTTTCTATATGGCATATTTCATTACTAAGAGTTTCGCAACCAGGAAGAAGGAGGTCATCATCTCTCTTTACTCTTTCCTCATTAGGCCAATCATCAAGTATAATGCCCCATTTGGCATGTACCTCACTAGACACATGCAACAGCTGGAAAGGCCACAAAAGTATCTCATGAAGAGGATCCTAGGCCTTAAACACATGTCCTACATGGACAGACACAAAAAACCCCAGCTATTCTCTGTCTCATATCATCTACTAAGAGGCGCTCTCTGCTTGACTTACAAAGATATGTCTGACTGAGCTCTGTTAGAAATGCTACATCTAAAGAAATTCCAATCTCTCTGCACCACACACTCCAGAGACCTCAACCTCATTGTTACAATCAACAGAACATGCTGGAGGGACAGGTTCATAACCCAGAGACTGCCCATGCTCTGGAATAGACTTTCCATACATGTCAAGCAGAGCACCTCATTGGCCCTCTTCAAGAGAAATCTTGATGAGTGGATAGGAAATAGAAAGTTCACCCCGGAGATCACACCAGTGGCTCTACTTGATAGACGTACTGGGAACTAACGTCAGGTGGCATGATGCCAGGGCACTTCTATGGGCTAGGCTTGTAAAGTTTCCAGGGCCATTAGCCTAGTACACACCCATGAGCCTATGAAAAACAGCAGCATAAATACATACAAGGCAGAGTGTACATTCAGTGTAGGTACAACCTAAAAGCAAAACATGACAATACAGAATGCAGGATTGGTTTTACTTCAAATTAACAGTGGAAATTATCATAGCAGAAAGACTGGCACCAGAGACTGCTCACTGTTAATACCAGCCTCTCTGTTGTCAACAATTATTACACTCCACATAACTATATAATAACTTTTTTTTTGAAAATGGTCACTTTTGTGCTTACTCTTACAAAGTGGAGCAGTTTGTTCAAAAGTTAAGTCAGACTCTGGGTAAGAAATTGACAATTTAGTTTTTGCAGGTGGTATGCCCATCTCTAACCCCTCCATGTGGGAGACACCTACCCCCAAAGGCTTATATATACCAACTCTGACATTGTGCAACTGTGGTGTAAAAAGCAAACTCCACTGCCAGAGAAAGCAGTTTCACTGAACAGCAGCTACTCTTTTTGCATATTCTCAGAAACTACATTCGACCAAATGGCATGTTACCAACAAATTCATATAGCTCTGTTCCCAGACCACTGTGCCTTCACTACCTCCAGACAGACAGTGTGGATAGGTATCCAAACAAAACCTCAACTGCAGTGTTCGCTGTTCTGATATATTTTATATTTGGCCATCTGGCAGTTGGCCCAGATGGTTAAGGCTGTGAGTTATCATTCCTATGGTAAAGAGTTTGATCCCCCACAGCCTTCATTTGCCTCTTGCCTGATGTTTAACAAGTCACTTAACCAGACAGTGCTTTAGGCCAACTTGGAATTTGGGTTAGATTCCTCAATGGTCCCCTGAACTGCAGAGCTAGCTACCTATGTTGCATTAGCAATTGTTCACAATAGTGTATTAAAACTTAACTGCAGTATGTTTGGTTTTAAAAAGTTGCGATATGGTCAACAAAAGATAAATAAAGGCCACCTCACCTCTCAATGTGATCTTATGGCAAAGGCTTTTATTCATACCTCTCAACACTTTGGTGTAAGAAATCTGGACAAAGCCTAAAATAATGGGGGGAGAGAGGCCCAGAAATAGGGACAGATTTTAAATATTGCTCTTATAAACTTATAAAGTTGCTAGCATAAAAGTAGTTGTGCTAACATGCATTTTCTGAAGGAAATAAAGTCCAAAACTCAAATGTATGTCATTATTTAGTCACTTCAATTCTCAATGATTTGCTAGAAAAACATACATTTTATGAGGAAGAAACCAGAAATATGGGACAAAAATCTGGACATTCTGCTGAAATCTTGACAGGTGAGAGGTATAGTTTTATTTATGACCTAGATCTTGATCTAGATTCTTACATCTGTGTTGACTGGAGTTTTATTTTCTTGTGAGGAAGACCCTTGGCAAATTTCTCTAAGAGGAGAGGTCAGACAAAAGTACTCAAAAAAAGTATCCTAGTGAAGGTTCTTTAAAAGTAATTAGATTACAATGCCTAGATCAGGGCTATTGGGACCCACCAATGGAGGTAAGTCTGTGGAGTGGACGCTGGCATTTGTCATAGATAGGTGACCCATGTAGCCTGGTAAGGCTCAGTCTGAAAAAAGTATGCGGATATATAGTGGCAGAGAGGTGGTGGTCCTAGTGATAAACGTCAAAAGGCAGGGAGGACAGGAATGAAATGCAAGGGACTAGACCCTGGTACTGGATTTTAGACTCAGAATGTCCCTGTACTACTTAGGAAGGATCCACAGTTTATAAAGACAGTTGAAAGTACCAAGTAAATTCAGAAGACCTTGGCCCAGTTTTCAGCCTTGGTTCTGGAATCAACCTTTTCAAATGAGGAGAGTCAGTCTCCTCTCTGAATGTTTCCCACAGGAGACACCATGGGCAGGCATGTAGAAACTCCTCAGTTCCTGGCTGAATGCTATATATATATATGGATTTTGTGCCAGATCAAAGGCTTGCTGTGATGTGACAGTAAGCTGCACAAAGGAAAACTGTTTCTGCATTTATTGTTAAATGCTATTTCAATTTTTCAGCATTCATGAAGAAATCAGCAGTAGTTAATGCTATGGTGCCACCTAGTGACTCTGTAGCTTGGCCATGGTGTGGTGTTTGATAGGATACCACCTACTGACTGTAGCCCTACTCATAGGGGAGGTGTTTGATAAGGTACACACTACTGATTTGACAGTTCTGCCTATAGGTGTGGTGTTTGATAGGGTACCACCTACTGATTCTCTGGTCCAGACTACTGGTGTGGTGATTGATAAGGTAGTACCTACTGACTAGTCTACTGAAAAATAAAAGTACTCAGGTAGGTAATAGTGGTGCAACCTGGACAGCCAAAATTGGTAGGAAAGGATCATCTGATCTGAACCCATATGGTGAATAGCTAGACTTATATGCTAGTTACCGATTGCAGATAACAAATGGCATGCTTGAACACAGAACAACTACCCAACATTGTACACGGTTTAAACGTATGTAGTCAGACCTAAAGTCATACGTTCTAGAAAACTAGGTCAACAGATGTGATTACTGGTCAGCTGATTACAACTTTGTGGATGGTTGGAAAAGATGCCAAAGTTCATAGTTCATAGGTAAGGACTAGGATAACTGACCTTGTCGGCCATTTTAAGCCTGGTCAATTTCCCTTGCAAAGGTAAGAATTGAACCCTGTACCTTGTGTCTTGGAGGTAAATACCTCAACCTTTACACCAACTCCAAAAAAGGTGTTAGTTTGTCAGACCCATGAAACCCCAATGAGCATTGATTGCATTATGTGAATGAAGTAGATCCTTTTATGTGTGAAAAAATCAAGTCTATCCTTCAGAAAAGCTTCTTACATACTACAGGGGAGGTAAACGACTTGGAGTCTGAATGGGCCCTGTTCATGACCCCAGCAGATGAAAGAGTAAAATGAAGCTATGACCAAAAGATAATAAGATTTCATAGGTTCATAGGAGGCTGCTAGGCTATAGTCATGTTATTTGCAGCGTGAGTCTATGATCAGCACTGATTGTCCTTATCCATGAGTGACATAGGTGACACTTCCCAGGGTAAATTTATGGTCTCTCATGCAGATGTCTAAGTTATGCTTAAATAGGGTCATTGAGGAGCTCTGTTTTATGTGAATTGGGAGTTTATTCCAGAGGGATGGCAATCTCTGGGAGACATCTGTCTCTCCAGCATGTCATGTTAATGTCATAGGCTAGATTAAGATCCCTAGAGTATGTGAATCTTGTCCAATTTGACTTGCGTATGTGCAGCATTTCCATTAGGGCAGGGTCCAAGACTGCTCTACAGGCCAGGCAGAAGTCACCTCTCAGCAGCCTATAATATACAGAGTACAGTGACATGGCCTTCAGTCTGTCCACGTAGGTCATGTGTTGAAGGCCCTGAATTTTCTTGGTTAGAAACCTCGGAGGTCTCTCCAGCTGCTGCAGGTGTGTAGTGAGGTACCTACAGAAGACACTCTTGCACTCTATTAGTGGTGTGATGAGGGATGAGTACAGGGGAGTTATAACACCCTTAGCTCTGGATGTGATGCCCTTACTTATGAGATGTGCAATATAGAAGGCCTTTGTTACCACTGCGGACACATGATGATCAAAGTTAAGGTTACTATCAACCTATGTTCCCAACCTTTCACCACAGGGTTTGAGCTAAGGGGAGTACTGTTAATATTGTAATTTGCAGGGACATCCCATTTGCTGAAAGGAATGATAATGCATTTCTTTTTTTTTTTTTTTTTTGCATTTTGTCGAAGTCCATGGCTTTGGCACCAATCATTTTGTCTGTGTAAGCCCTTTTTGTAGTATGACATCATTGAGGGACTCAATAATTGCACCTAGTTTGCAGTCATCGGCGAACTTGGTAAGCCACAAGCCATCGATTTTCATCCAGATGTCTTAGAAATAGATTCCAAACAGTTGGGGGGCCTAGCACAGATCCTTGCGGTATACCATCAGTAACTGGTCTGCTAGTAGAGGTGTAATCCCCAACTTTGACTGTATGAGTTCCGTTGGTGGCCAGTTGGCTACCCATCTGCTGACATATGGGTTAATTCCCAGATGGGTGAGTTTTTCAATGATCTCTGAGTGGGGGATTATGTCAACAGCCTTGGCTAAGTCAAGATGGGGTGTATGTACTATTTTGCCTTCATCCAGGGCTTTGGTGACATTCTCAAAGAAGTCCACCAGGTTTAATACGCATGCTCTACCTTTAACGAAGCCAGATTGGGTCAGGTCACCTATATTTTTGTTGGTAAGGTCCATGGTGATTCTCTCCATGGCCTTGCAGATAAGGCTGGTTAGGATTATGGGTCTATAGTTCCCAGGGTTGGTTGATGGACCTCCTTTGTGCAAGGGAATTACTGTTGCAGTTTTATACTCTGCAGGGAGAAATCCACTACTTAGACTGTGGTTGAAGAGAGTGCCAAGTGGTTCCACTAGGTACTGTTTTAGACAATTTAGTAGGCAGCATTGCATATTATCTGGTCTTATAAAGGCTATGTTTTTGGCCATGGAGAGTGAGGTGATGACCTACTCTTTGGCAATACTAGGTAGAAGACTGGTGACAGATTTGCTGTGGGCTATGTCTGGTAGGGGACAAGGAGGTGAGGTATGTGCAAAATCTGTCTGCTAGCAGGTTGGCAATGTCCTCAGGATCCGTATGAGTGCACCATCCACTACTAGTTCAGCACAAAGCTGGCCCTTCCCTTTTAGACTGCTGATGTAGCTAAAGAATGCTTTGTGATTGTCTTTAGCTAGTAATGCTAGTTTAGCTTTGTAATTGGCTTTAGAAGACTTTACAAGATATCAAATTTGCTTGTTCAACCTGTAGAGGGTGTCCTTCCTCTGCTGAGTCAGTTGCTTCTTGTTCTTAGATGTTAGTTTCTTCCTCTTGTTGTATAACCTGTTTATGCGTGATGCCCACCAGGGTGGCTTGATTTTTTTGTGAGGATCTTGTTTTGACACACAGTTGTATAGGTGTTTATAAAGGGCATTTTTGTACACCTCTGTATAGGATTCATTGTTGACTGTGGTAGCAGGGGGGTTTGAAACTATTTATGCCATTGCTTAGAAGGCTACAGTTTGCTTTGGAGAAATTTTTCATCCTTTTTGTATTGGGGGGTTATCAGATATGATCATTACTTCGAACAAGACTGATCTATGATCAGACCATATCAGGGAAGGAAGTACACAGGGGCTAGTGCAAAGACACCCTATGTTTGTGAGTAATAAGTCTAGGACATTCGAGCCTCTTTTGGGGGTGCAGACTATCTGTTCCAGATCATTTGTGTTAAAGTGCAGGAATCTTAGGCCGGACGTGATTGTCATGGTGGTAACCCAAATAACTACCAGCATTGAGAGTAGCTGTCAAGTAAAAGAAGTGTAGTGAAGACAGGTGTCCTCCAGGTTCAACAGATAGATATCAACAGGGCAGGAGTGCTGTGCAAGTCAGAGAAACAGAGGCTCTGATGTAGGAGGTAGGAGGCATTTGGAGAAACCACTGAGAATGACTATCCGATAGCCTCAAAGAGTTTCCAGTAAAGCAACAGGTAACTTTAGGGAAAAGGGAGGGAATAAATTGGAAAATGTGGTGACACATGGGGATATTGTTGGTATATAGAATAAATACCTTGAGTAACTCCTGCATGCTGTGGACATTCCCTGCTTTGAGCAGGCAATACCACAAGCAATTGATTGGACTGGAATTATTTCTTTAGACTACACTTCCACCCTTTTCCTGTCGTTGTTTTACAAGGCTGTGTCTCTAACCTCTGGCCTTTACAGTAATTTGATTTCCAAAGCCCCTCCCTCCCCTCTTTTATTGCTGTTGTCTGTTGTATAAGCTATTTAAGTAGCCTTCCCACACATTGTTTTCCATAGATCCACCCTAGACAGCAAAATGTTCCTATAGAATGGTCCATAAAACTGTACCCTGTATAGTAGTAAATATACAGCAAACACTTTGCGGGCCAACAAGCTTAGAGCAACTAGTAGGGCATCGAGTGACAATACCTACAGATTTAGTAGAATTCAGTATTGCGTAAACATTAAAGTAAGTAGTTTAGGACTGTTTACCATAATCTACCCCAATAAAGCACCATTATTAGTCTGCACCAACATAGCACCCTTAATAGCCTTGTAACCTCAATACACCACCCCCTTGAAGCTAACCAATCAAAGGACTGGACAGCATGGATATGCAATTTCCTATCTTCTTGAAGCCACTTGCTTGGATATGGGCATCTTGAGACAATGTAGCAATTGTCTCATATTTACCAAAAAACACTTAATCCTTATGGAAACAGAAACAATATGCAAGAGGTGCACTTACGCAAAGACACTGAAGGCTAAACTCTTGCATTTAAGCACATATCAAGTTGTTAAAACCTCACACACAACATGCACCTCACATAGTTCACAACACACACACATAGACAAGCATATGCTAAGGCACTTAAAAGCAATCTTCTTAAACAAAAAAGATTGTCTGGACTGCCTGTTGGCAAAGCTATGCCTCAGCAAGATCAAAGACACTCAGAAAAAAAACAACACGACATCACTCCACTCACATGGTCACAGTCAACAGATTAACAAACACTAAGCCTCTAAGTCAAGCAAACCCACTTCCCAGGACTCTTGTCACAGGAGACCCTATTGTAAGACATACTGATGTCCCTCTAACCAGGCAAAACAAGGAGAAGAGAAAAGCTAGGAGTCAAAATCTGTCAAATCAAGCACTCACGTCACTACTCCACAGGTACCAGTATGATTACATCATGCTCCATGTGGTGTATTACACATGCACTCACGTCACTACTCCACAGGTACCAGTATGATTACATCATAGTCCATGTGGTGTATTACACATGCACTCACGTCACTACTCCACAGGTACCAGTATGATTACATCATGGTCCATGTGGTGTATTACACATGCACTCACGTCACTACTCCACAGGTACCAGTATGATTACATCATGGTCCATGTGGTGTATTACACATGCACTCAAATCACTACTCCACAGGTACCAGTATGATTACATCATAGTACATGTAGGTGTAAATGACCTGAGATGCACTCTCCGGAATATATGGGGAGAGAAATTGTGGCGCTCTCTGACTATGTGTCTCAGGTTTGCATGCGTCTAGCACTGAACAGCATATCCCATCACTGAACATGATGCCAGAATATGAGCAAAAGATGACTGACTTTAACAGTTGGCTGTCTGTCTGGTGTCACTCTATGGGGATCCAATATCAGCTAGGTGGACACAGTTAAGAGACCACATTGATTTGCCAAGAATGTTCTGTACCTGTCCCCTTTAGGTTTTTGAATACTGGCAAAAATGTCATCTACCTTCATAGTGCCTTTTTTAGACAATGCCTAATTGACAAACTTACCAACATTGCAAAATCAATTAAAAGCCAGAAGCCTACATAAAAACTACACTCCATTCAAGCCCTCCTCACACTCGAGAATATAGACATCTGTGTAGTTACTGAGACATGGTTTAAAGTGGAAAAGAGTACCCTGGCAGTGCAAGGAAATTACCAACATTGCAAAATCAATTAAAAGCCAGAAGCCTACATAAAAACTACACTCCATTCAAGCCCTCCTCACACTCGAGAATATAGACATCTGTGTAGTTACTGAGACATGGTTTAAAGTGGAAAAGAGTACCCTGGCAGTGCAAGGTTTCATTGCAATCCACGTTTTAGACAAGTAGCTGCACATACAAAGGTTAAAGGTGGAGGTGTCTCAATATACATTAATAAATGCATACCTCAAGGGTGGTCAAACAGAATGACCACATGCAGATCAGCATTGACAATATCCTGTACCATATCCTGACCAGATCTAGGTCATCCTCCATGTCCTAAGAAACTCACAATGCAAACTCAAACCTACTAGAGACACCATACAACCTAACGCTCTACTCATGGGAGACTATAATTACCCCTCTGTAGATTGGGAATGCTACACCACCTTAAATCTACATGTACAGAGCTTCCTGGATTTCTTAAATATATACACCTTTGACAAAATAGTGACTACACCCACTACAGTTGCCACCACACTCAACCTTGTACTCAAGTATGGAAGAATGCACACATTCTCAATGAGCTCAGATAATATCCTGCAATGACTTCTCAACAGTCTAGAATATGACTTATCAGGATTCATGGACTCACTATTTAACTACAGTCTTGAAACCAGCTTTGTGCCATAAAAATAGAGGATTGCAATGGTCCTCTCCCCTTCATAAGCGAGGACCTTCAGCAGATCCTGGGAACTACAGACCCATTAGTCTGACTAGTCTCATTTGCAAAAGCCATGGAAAGAATTATAATGGAAATTATCAAACAAGGACACAGGAGACCTCCCGACACTGGATCCATGCCAGTTTGGTTTTCTAAAAGGAAGGTTACGCTCACTGAATCTGTTTGAGTTCCTTGCAAAAGTCACTAAGGCAATTGATGAGGAGAAAGTGGTGCATATTGCCTACCTTGATCTTACTAAAGCATATGATATAATATCCCACTCGGGCAATGTCAAAAGACACATGGGGCGAGGCATAAACCCCTTTATAATATGCTGGATAGATAGCTGGCTCATGGATAGGACCCAGGAGGTTAAGGTCAGTGAGGCCACCTACACAAAATGTCCTGTCACCAATGGAGTCCCTCAGGGCTCTGTACTGCATCCACTTTTCTTTGGCATCTATTTCTTGGAGGTCAAAGCCAATGTAAAAGGCTTCTAGCTGACCACGTTTGCATAAGATTGCAAATTGGGAGCAGTAACTGAATCCCACTAAGACAAGGACAGGAAGGTATAACACAGACAAATGCTTGGTGCCAAAGCCATGGCTTAAAACTGAATGCCAAGATATGCAGTACATCATCTTTTTGGAAGTCGACCACCCCGGGTAACTACTTCATCAATAAAACACCCCTAAAAGTTGATTCACTAGTCATAGATCTCGGAACTCATATAGATAATCTTTGACCAATGTGTGGCCAAGTTAGTAGAAAATCCTTCTATGTTACTCAAATTATATGTAAAGGCTCAAACCTAGGTCCACAGAGGTCACTGTACTTGGCTGTCATCAGACCCATCACAGAGTGTAATGTCCTCTTCAGTATGTACCTGACCAGACTCATTCAGCAATAAGAATGTCCACAAAGTTTCCTCAAAAAAAAGAATACAGAGAGTAAATATAATATCCTAATGCTGATTGCCACAAAGCCTTGTCTCTTTAATTGGCATCATACAGATCACTGAGAGGTGATCTTTGCCTGGCTTACGAGCCATCCCTAGACCCTGCTTTGACGAACCTTTTACATATCCACAAAACCAACAAACACCATCAGAGCTACTACATTAAAAGACCTACATTTTTTGCAACATAAATAGGACATGTTGGAGAGACAGGAACAAGCTCCCAATTCATGTGAAGCAGGGTTCCTCCCTAGCCCTATTTAAGTACAAGTTGGACCAATGAATAGGTATTAGGAAAATCACTCCTGGCTGATGCCTATGTCTGTGATGGGCAAAGGGAGTCAGTACCCTCCCAATATAAATCAAATTTGCAAATCAGATTTGGACTGTATGTTTAGGCTTATAAGGACCCTAGTGGTTATTAGCCTAGTAACTTAAGGACTTATAAGATGATTTCAGCAACTGAACAATTATGATGTAGGTGTATAAAAGGGATGGATTTGATCTATCTGAAAATGCTGCATTTCAAGTATAAGCCTGTTGGGCGCATCTTTTCCAGATATCATTGAATACTGTTGTTGTGTCACTGATCCTGTGCATTTTTAGTAATCTTTTTATTTCCTGTTGCCTACCATCTGTTGCTCCTCTCTCAAAAGTTTCTGTATTCTTTCCCTAGTGCTGTGAATGATGGCATTGAGTAGCCATCAGTTTTTTCCTAGTTTTGTCCCATCTCCACCCCAGTGGCTTATGTGAATACTCAGAAATGTGAGAGTCTGCAATGTTTTCTGTGGCTCAGAAATGTGAGAGTCTGCAATGTTTTCTGTGGGTGTGCTCATTCCTTCATATGTTCTTTAAAAGTTACCATGGAAATGTAGCTTTGCAAAGCCTAGTGCATGTCTGTAGTCCATATGCTACATTCCACTCAAAATTACCTCTTACTCCTCTGGAAAGGTAAGCAGGATTCAGCTACTCACTCCCACACACCTCCACCTCATTGCTCCAGTATCCATGAAGCTAACCCATCTTAGGTCATCCAGGTCATAGACAAGGCTTTATCCCTTCATATCACAGGCAAAATAATACATAATGTGCCTTTTCATTGTTGCTGTGTAAGAGGGGAGCAGACTGGTAAAATGAGGTGAAAGATCTTATTTGTAAAAATCAGGATGGAATAGCATGCTCTAATTATTCAGGAATCCCATTGGTTAAACTCCCAAGAAAAACTGATCCAAGGGTGCTGAAGAGCAGATTCCTTCCTGGAGATGAGACCCCATGTGATCTCAGTCATTGCCAATAGGAGATCAGACCCCATGTGATCTCAGTCATGGCCAATAGGAGATGAGACCCCATGCAATCTCAGTCATGACCATGGTACAGTGGATTAATTTGTTCTCCTTACATACTGCAATGGGAATTTAGCAGTGTTGTCTGCATTCATTTTGGGGCTACAGTGATGCCAAATTAATGTGTACCTCATAATGTCTTCTGGATAGTGTTACAACAATACAGGTTCCAGAGACACTGATGTCTGCTGTCCGATCCCTAGGCTTGTGGAACATATGTTGTGCTCACATTTTCAGTGTCAAGCTCAACACATTTAAAGTGGGACAGAAAATTCAGTGGGGGTATGCCTTGTCCAACCACTAGTTCATGATGTTCATAACTAAGACATGAAGGTGCAACCAAGGTGTGAGAGAATTCAGAGGACATTATTATTAAGTAGTCTATTTATAGTTGTTTACCAACGTAGTGCCCTGATCAGTACTGACAAATTTCATACTCATCCAGGTAAATTGGGTTGCATCTGTTTTGTCCACTTGGCCTAAAGTGGTGTGTACCAAAGAGTCTAATGCAGATGGGATGAAAATCATCACATCTAAATCAGGCATCAAGACTCCCTTACAGATTTACTCTTTACAGCTGAAAGAGGAGCAACTCCCTCAAAATGGAGGTTTGAGTTTCATTTGGAGTAACTTGAGATTTTGTTGACAGGTGAGGGTGGACGGACTCAGAAGCCTGATGAGCAGTTAGTGCAGATGTAGTATACAAGTTGCTCTGGATTACAGAGATAACGCATTCAATTTTCTGTTTAGTTTATGTCCCCATCTCCAGTCAGAATCATGTTGGTCTGTCAAATTCACTTTTATAGAAAGCAAATCTATTGAAACAAATTGTACCTAAACAACTTTCTGTAAACCTCTGAGGTATTTTTATTTTTTTTGCTGGTGGAGCATGCTCCCTATCGCAACCATGTGGGGAGACCCCCCCCCACTTATACATACCTACTTTAAGGTTGCACACCACTGAAGAGAATGGAAGGGACACTCCACTCTCACAGAATTTTATTTTGGCAGTTTTCCTTCTGACCAACAGCAGCTGAAGAAACAGCTGTCAATAGACTGACAGGTTCCCCTTCAGTTATGTCCACAAGCTTTGGATAGTGAACAAATGGGAGCAAATGAGTGGAATTATAAATACCAAATGTAGAAATGAGATTCTTTTGTGGGAGAGTTGAATTCACTGACCATGACAGAATGAGAAGCTTGACAGTTTAGGAGAATCTTGGGAGTACAACCACTGCTCCATTGGGAGGGGGGACAAGAAGATGAAATGTTTTGAGCATTACAGAGGGTTAATCCAGGTGCTTATATGAAGAGTGCAAGGCACAGCTCACTGGAAGGAGGCCGATGAAGAGATCCAGGACTGCACCACTCAGTGTGCCAGCAAATGGATGGGCAGAGGATAAATGGGGGTCTGTTATTGGGATAGGGCAGCTTGATCTTCCTCCTCAGCTTACTCCAACAGTAGCCTTCACTGTGACAAACTGCTTAGAAAGTGGATGGATGGAGGAGAAGGAATGGATGGATGGACAGATGGAAGACAGTACCAACTGATGGTCAGATATCAAGAACAATGAGTACAAGTTTACTGTGTCATGTATCTGATAAAAACTCAATGCCCTTTATTAAATGTGTAATACAGACATTATTAAATGTGTAATACAAACAATGTTATTAAATGTGTAATACAGACACTTACTAAATGTGTAATACAAACAATATTATTAAATGTGTAATACAGACACTTACTAAATGTGTAATACAGACACTTACTAAATGTGTAATACAGACTATTAAATATGTAATACAGACACTTATTAAATGTGTAATACAGACACTTACTAAATGTGTAATACAGAAACTATTAAATGTGTAATACAGACACAGTTATTAAATGTGTAATATAGATACTATTATTAAATGTATTACTATGATTCGTTCACATTTTTTTCTCCATTACAGTTGTCTGCATTATACTTTGATTCATTTACTAGGTGTCAAGTCAGCCAGTTTCTGTAAAGTTGTAAGAAATGTGTTCAAAAGGATATGCAATAGATTATTTTTTTGATGCTATAATGTATATTGTAGAAAGATTCTAAGTATGACAACTGCTCCACATTTTCTTCTTTGCCCTTTCTGTGTATATACTGGCAGTTGGCACAGAGAGTTAAGGCTATTAGCTGTAGTTCCTGTGGTACAGGGTTCGATTCCCTCAGTCCTCAGTTGCTTTCTGTGTGATCTTGAGCAAGTCACTTAGACAATGATCCCTGTTCACCCCCGAAAAAGAAATGTGTCCAGTCATCATCACTATTATTATCAACCAGATTTCAAAAGATTTAGAACAGCTAAGTTCAACTTGTTTGCCAAAAGGGAGTCACTACTGTGAATTGCCAAAAGAGACACACTGCATATGCATAAGGCACAGGTAGGTGTAAAGGGCAAGCAGAGGGAGGGGGCTCCTTTTGTGCAATTCTAGGAGGGAACTACAGGTCCTGATCATAGCAGGAATGATGTTTGTTGCCTCCCTGTAGGTACAAATGATTATTACCCCTAACTGCGCTGTTATGCATTTCTACAACATGTAATACAAATGAACATCAGTATACAGTCGTAAAACTATCAAAGTGAAGACAGAGCCCCTGTCACATTGAATGACGATTATAATCACTGGGAATAACATTATACTTTGAACCCAACAATAGTTTATAACTAGAATGAACAGAGGTACAATTCTCAAACTTGGCCAAACCATACAAAACCAATGACATGAACATTTCGACAGGTAATTGAGAACACTCTGCTTCATTTTCCACATTGTCTGTATGTTGCTGATGGAAAATGCTGCCAAACCCAGCGCATAGTTTTGGTTGTGACAGCACATCTCTGCCATAACACTGTAGTTAATTTTTCTTTGAAATTCTCCAACGTGTTTTCTTCCCCCCAGGACTTTAACTCATGTTAACTTATTTGGGAGATAGGTTTACGTTATCTGTGGCCAAGGATGCATATGCGCAACATTGTCCATCTCTTTACATAACACAGCGAAAAAAATATTGGACAAGGCTAGGGATTATTGTCCATCATACCCAGCATACATTGCGCACAGTCTCTCAATGTACAAATCGGGGACAAAGCAAAAATAATGGTTGGGGGGTATAGGGACAAAAGTCCAAAATTAAAGACAGACCTTAAATATCTCTAGAATAACACCTTTTCATTATTATGCATTTTCTGAAGTATATGAGGGCTGAAACTGAAATGTCTGTCATTATTCAGTGACTGCTATACTCTTCACTTTTCCATACAATATATACATTTAACAAGGAAAGAATATAAGACAAGACCTAGGGCAGTCTATGAAATCGGGGACAGGTGACAGAAATGGCAGCATGCATTTGAATGAAATATTTCTCAAGCAATATAGATCTAAATTCTACTTCCCCGATACTGCCAGAAAATATGTAGCCACGTCCTTCCTACTGCCGTCTCTTTTTTTTATGTCATCCTCATTTTTATTAACCTCAAGCCATGCTGTTAACCAAACTATAGCAATGCTACTATAAAACTGTGGACACTAATCATGTCTATAGAGCACACTGCTGTTTGGCAGTTTATGAACTCCTTCAATACTTTGCTTTCCCCTAATTTGCTACAGTACATCATCTTATCTATAAACACGAAAGCTGTCCAACCCAATTCATCAGATCTGTCACTAGCTCGTCGAGCACCGAAGCTTCCTGTCCATTTTATAATCGTCTACTAAATCCCCTTCCCTTGATTTTCGCTAGGTTTGTCCCATTTAACTGGTCAGCCTTGTAGCCTGACTTAATAACTAACTACTACCTCCTACTTCAATACCTTTCAAAAATCACTGACTACTAACAGACACCTCATACCAGACTGTTTAAAACTCCACAGTCTCTATGTATTTATGAGAGGTACTTGCAAATCCTGTACAATTGTTAAACTAGTGTTATATTCTGTTGTATACCGCTGTTTATCTTATGTTGGAGCTTTTCTCCCTGGGCTTCCGCTGAAAAGGTGTTTTTGCGAAATTCAGTCAAACTATCACAGTAAACAAAAAGCAAACAAATAAATGTAGTAAAAGCAGTAAAAGAAACTCACCGCTGAGCGAAGCAACCTTGGATAAAAAGAACTGTATACAAGAGAACAAAAACCAAGGATGCACCAACAGCTATGTAAAAATCCAAAGATTATCAGCAGACAAATCCAAAACGACAACAGCCAACGATATATTCCACTTTTTATTGACAGGAAGAGAATAAAATAGTAAGCGCTTTCACGTCCTATGACGCTTCTTCAGACTTCAATAACATTCAGTGAAAAGCCACTCTTTAAATACAGCTTCTTTGCACAGCTTAATCACATAGCAAGCAATTAACTATTCATGTTTAAAGTGCCTGTGCCTAAAGAATTCAATAGTGCTTTAAAAGTTGATCACTTAACCCAGCATTATGTGCATAACATAGTGCAGTTGAAATGACTTCATAAAAGTGTTGTTTCAGCATTATTCATAAAACACGTATAAACCACTCTTTAAATACAGCTTCTTTGCACAACTTAATCACATATCAAGCAGTTAACTAATCATATTTAAAGTGCCTGTGCCTAAGGAATTCAATGGTGCTTTAAAAGTTGGTCGCTCAATACAACATTATATGCATAACCTAATGCAGTTAAAATAACTTAATAAAAATGTTGTTTCAACGTTGTTCATAAAGCACATATATGACAACAAATGTATTTCATCCTTTGAAGTCTTCTTCTAAAAACTCCGTTGAACTTATCTGTCATTGACCAAGTTTTATAAATTGTATCTATATAAATTAGCTTATTAAAAATATATAAAAATAAAATGTCTAATAGAAAAAACTATGATATCTAGTAAAAAATATATACCGTTTATAAAATGTCTCACTAAAGAAAGCACATAAAAAATCAACATTTTTTAGCAAGCTTGTTGTGTCTATATACAAAGCTTCAGTGTTTAAGTAGTCTGGCTGCTAAAAATGGTTTTAATGAGATCTTCTCATTTAGACCATGTTTATGGGCTTGCAGTCTAAGGATCCACTTGTTTTCTACTTCCTCTGTAAATAAATGTGTTTACAGAAGCAAACAAAGCATGATTTGTTGTGTTGGTGCTGACTGCCCAGGACTCCTAACTACATAAGTACTACACACACACACACAAGTATATATGTACACACACAAACATGTATATATATATATATATATCTATACACACACACACACACACACATATATATATATATATATATATATATATATATATATATATAACTATACACACACACACACATATATATATATATATATATATATATATATATATATATATATATACACACACACACACACACACACACACACATATATATATATATACACACACACAAGTATATATGTACACACAAAAACATGTATATATATATATATATATATATATATATATATACATCTATATATCTATATATATCTATACACACACACACACACACAGAGACATATTTATATATATATATATAATAAACTTTATGTCACATTTCCACGATAAGGTATATATATATATATATATATATATATTTATTTATTTAACATTTGTTGACCAAGAAAGTCCAACTAAGACAGAGCCTATTTTCAGCAGAGGCCTGGGGAGAAATGATCCAAATGCATGACTTTTGGAATGTGGGAGGAAACTGAAGCACCTGGAAGAAACTCACATGAGTGCAGGGAGGACATGGGGACTCCACACAGAAGGCACCCCAGTCAAGAATCGAACAAGAGAACTTCTTGCTGTGAGGCAAGAACTCTAACCACTGCGCTGCCCACCATAATATAAGGTTATTGTTAATAAACATAGTTATTCATTAATGCTAATAAATCAGTGGATAAATATAAACTCTTGCAGTTATGGGTTTCCTCTTTCTACTTTACAGATATATGTTGGCTGAAGCAAATAGTCTTCCCTTTGCAGCCAAAGCTGTAGCTGAAAATGGTCTAAGAGGAGCAATCCATTTACTCAGTGAACAATGAGTGCATAAATAAATAAGACAAAGTTGATAGACATTCATTATTATATTTAACTTTTTAACAGTGTAAGCTCTAATCAGCTGGTGGGACTTAAGACTTCAATTCAGCTAAAATGCAACAGCAAAAAAACATTTGCAGCAAGATAAGTAGGAGGTGTGCCCTTAGTGTGTAACAAGTATTAAACCTATTTCACCATTTTAATTTAAACTTATAAAACAGTTTTTGAAACTATACCGTCCCCTCTTTCAGCTGTCCAGACTGCCAGTTAGGCTGATTACACTTCATGGCACCTTATGAACCCTCAACCTGAAGGCACGCTAAGTCCACACACACACTCTCTTGAGCTCATCATGGCCAGGACAATAAACAAATTTGATCACTCCTACAGAAAAATCAGTCTTTTTGCACCTTTAAAAAGGTAAGAGAATTAAGTGAGATATGTGAAATCAGTCACTGGTACATGACTTTGCTTGCATGCTTTACTTTCACTTTTAAGCATATCCATTTTTAATATGAGGATGCAAAAACAAGAAATTTGACAAGAAATAAGGGCTATATCAGGCCATCTATCAAGGCTGGTCTTTGAATGAAAACATGTTACTATGCCATAAAGGCACCTTCTTTTATAGAGTATTACTAGTACATCTAGATACATGTGTGTCTCCCTAACGAATGCCACGTTTGTCTGTCCAAAGGGTCTGTCGTGCTACAAAGTGCTACACAGGACAAGAAGACAAAGTTATTGATTTTGCATTCAGTGACCTTATCCTGCTCAGGAGAGGATAATGTGCCCCATACCATGATAAATTATTTCTGCAATGCCGAACGTACATTTTTGAGAGACTTTTTCATAAATCTCAGATTCTTTCAGTGAAAAGCACTGGAATCATCCTCTCTGTACTTTCAAAATAGTTTTGTTTTTCTTTTACGTATTCGCTTCTCTGAAAAATGCTGCCATGCTAGACAAACTGAGTTTTTAAAATATTTGAACAAAATATATAGTTCCTATATTCAACCATTTCTTAAAGATGTACATTTCTCTCTCTCTCTGTCTATATGTAGATATGTGTGCATGTGTGTGTGTGTGTGTGTGTGTGGATACCTATACGTACATATAAATATAAATATATATATATATATATATATATATATATATATATATATATATATATATACATATATACATAGTAGGTTGTCAGTTTTCCTACCGGTATTGTTAAGTTGGCAAGAAAGCTGATCGGCAATTGTGTGAGATCACTGAAATAGCAGGG
>NC_056729.1:1652437877-1652605377 GCF_019279795.1 Protopterus annectens
CAAGCCTAGCCATAACAATTCCCTGGCTATTTCTTCCCACACTATTTACTTATACATATATATGAAATGGTTTACCATCAAACTGAAGAATGAAGGCTCGGCAAAATTGGGAATGTCGAACGGACATTGGCTGACTCCCGTATTGCTGACCTTCAAATCTCTGAGTGTCTCATACAGCAAATGTCACTGAGCATTTGCTTATACATGGTCAATGTAACAAACAGTGATTGCAGTACAGTGCAGATCGGGAAATTAATCCTTTTCCTCACTGCAGTGTGATCTTGGAGTTGGAACATATAGTTTTGCAGGGGATGTGGGGGTGCTGGAGAGCTTGTCCCCCTGCAAATATGTGAGTTGCAGCATTGTGCAGTACTGGACTGTGTACATTCGTACTGCTGAAAAGGACATTGCACATGTGGGTTAAACAAATAAATGGATTACATTGTTAATCTCGACCTTTTCACAGTAAACCATATGAAATGTGTATGTACATAGGATCATAGAATCATAGGAAGTTACTAGGCTATTGGCCCTGATGCCCTTAGCCTTACAAGCCTAGCCAAGAATTTAGCCCATGTTCCGACAAGTCAGCACCCAATGCCCCTCTCTAGCATGGACACAGGTGGAATCCTAGGGGTGTATTTTCTGTTCTCCATCCAGTTATCCAGGTTGATTGTGCTTATATAAAATATCCAAATTACCATTATTAAGCATACATATTTCAGCGCCTTTCTAGACAATCCTTTTCTCGATATATTTTTATCAAGTTTACATGAAAACATAGAAACATACACACCACACACAAAAGCAATTTGATTTGCTCAACACTGCAAGCTTGCCAGATGCCTTACCTTTCTGATGTAGGGTCCTTGCAATTTAATGGATATTTCAGTTCAATAACGTCACCATTCTTCTCACGCAGTAGACCTTGCTGCTCCGTGTAATACTGAACCAGTTCTGCTAATGTAGCAAACTTTTCCCCTCCATATAAATCATAGAAATCGCCAGTATTTTGGATTTTAATGTGTGTTACTTCATCGTTTCGCCTAGAGATTAAAAAAAATGTTTATCAAACTAAAGTCTAATTAAATAGTAACACAGAAAAAACATGGCAAAATAAGTACAAGAAAGCTTTAAATGCTACAGTGCCTATGATGGGGTACATCCTCACATAACACTGCATAACCACTTGATGTTAGGAGGATCAATATTGTACTAACAATTTAAATTTTACAACTAGCATTTTTGGGTTACAGATTTGGCTATATTCTACAACTATACATGTTTGAAGGCTGTGCTTTTATATTTTCAGAACATTTGGTTACTTAGTTAACTCTCCCTGACTAAACACAGGGAGATGTGTCAGAATAAATTGGATATGAAAAGCTATACTAACACCCTTTACAGGAGGAAAAGGTATCCAGACACAGCATACCCCGAGCAGAAAAGAAAAGGCAAAACTGATAAATTAATTATAGCTCTTGTCATTTTATGTAGTTGCCTTCTTACTGGATGGTACAAACAGCGATAAGAATCTAGTGAGCTCAACTTATTAATCAAACATTCTTTAAAAATGTAAGTTGCCCCAAGCATTGTCTGATTAAATGTCTTGCTCAAGGTCACATAATAGGCTGGTTGGGGGATCAGTTTCAGTACCACATAAACTACAACATATTGCCTTAACCTACTGTAACAACTGCCCGATCATGACTGCTTAGGACAAGACTAAAAAGGATGCAAGGATGACTCCACCTATCCTGTTAACAAATAAGAAAAAATGTAAAAGGATCTCTGCACACCCAGGGTGCATAAGACACTCAGCTTTGCCTTATGGCTCACGGTGCACTTGAGGCACGCACATATCTAATAATACAGCATGGTCTGTTGTGCCTTATTCCTTATCAATAATAATTATCAGTAATAGCAGCAATGCTGCAACAGGTAGCAAACTCACTTTTGTGCAGAAGGATGTGGGTTCTATCCCACACCAGGTGGACGGATTGCCAGCAATGCAGTGCAGCTTAAGGAGGTACCAAACTCCTGAGTAGGTCATTCTTCAGATAAAACATTAAATTGAAGTTCTATAAGGCAGACGTATATCAGGTGGATATAAAAGACGCCACAGCACCTAACAAAAACACTTGTGGAAGTTCCCCAATGCCCTGGCCAAATTTCCCCTAGTAGAATAAATACCACCTCAGCCCCCCACCACCACCACCACCACCAACAACAACAAAGAGACCACTAGTCTAGTAGGACCAATCTGGTCAACAAATGATAAATAAATAAAAATAAAAGATAAACATCATGAAAGTTACTTAGGCAAGGGAAGTTCCATAATAAAACAATATTCTGCAGCCAACATTGTGAAAACTGAATTTTTTTTTTGCGTCTTTCGGCTTTTCCTGGGTAGGGGTCGCCACAGCAAAACTCCGGTCTGCTAATGATTGGTAGTGGATTTTTACATGTCGAGTTACCAGCCCTGACACACAACCTTTAACGAAGTTATGGCCATTCACGCATATCTCCACGCAAAAGACACTCTAGCTGAGAATCGAACAGGACAGCGTCTTACTGTGAGGCGACAATGCTACCGCAGCAAAGCAGACATTGGTTAATCCTATTGTGAACAATTAGAGTATGCTGTATACAAAACATATAAGCTAATGCTAGATAAAATCTGGCCCCATCTGCAGCTTACAAACACAGCTCTCTGTCTTCTTCTATACAACGACTTAATTCCTGGCATAATAATAAATGCTTGGATTCTCAGGCATGGTTGGGCTAGATTATAATACTTTGCAGGTCCAGTCTGGGTCACTGTAATGACATGAATATGATTCATTAACAGATTGTCAAACATAAGAGTACATGATCAGGGAGCACTTCGGGAAAAATACATGGAGTGCAACTAAGGATACATTTGATATATATTTCAGCACCACACCCAGCACATACTGAGACTTACACACATGCAAAATCAGCAGGACATACCGTAGAGCAGACTGTGCAGGTCATTATGTCCCACTCACTGGCATGAAAATGTGGACATGGTCACAGAGGAGATTGGGGACATGGTCACAGAGGAGACTGGGGAGAAGTTAAAGAAATGACAATTGTGGGTTAGGGATATCAAAGATTAGTCACTGGTGGGGACATAAGAAATACTATGCTGGACAAAAAAATAATAATAAAACAAAAAAATAATAATAAAAAAAGTACACACATATACATACATGTGTGCATGAGTGCAAGTGCGTGCACACACACACACACACACACACACACACACACACACACACATATATATATATATGTGTGTGTGTGTATATACATACATACATGCACATTGTACTGTACACAATGACTTTTAAATGGACCAAAGGGTTCGTTATACTGCATAATGGTGTCACAATGCACATTTTGTGTGTACACCTTTTGAATACCAGTCACATGTTGTTGTGCATGATAAACGTATTATGACCACAGTAGCAATTAATAGCTGTACAAAGCTCACAACAGCAGAGGAGTACCACTGCAACTGATATTCTAGAATGCATATTCTGGAACGTGTAGCCATTGGGCACATCGCTTCATGCAGTGCTTAATGCAGTCATGTTCACATCTTCCCCACTAATAATGAGATGCAGAGAGATGCTGGTACCCATGCATGTGCAATGAAGCAGAAACGTACTTGATTCATGTCACAATGGTATGCATTCCAGAATGTCAATACTGGTACACATCGTTCAATCAGATACTGATGCATGCTACAGCATCAGCATGTTTTTTTAATTAGAATATCATGAACATTTCACTGCATACGGTGTCTCAGTCACATTCTGCTGTGCACCACATCACTTCCATACCTTGCACAGGAAGACTTTTGATCAGCTTTATATGCATTAATATTCAGCTGTGATAATTCTGTTACATGGATTAGCCTCTGTGATGTGCTGTAGAGGTATACCTGCTGTAAATCACATCCAGAACATTATTCTGATGGGTGCTTCAATGTACATAGCTGTTCTATGCCTGGATCTCAGTGAGGTGCACTTGTGATATTCTACCTAGCTAGTACCAGAAGTGCCTTTAGTGACACATGGTTTAACTTGAATTAGTTAAGTGCCATCAACTTCATTAAGTGAGGAACAGGCAATATTAATAATTACAGAGCTTTTGATATTTACAGTAGAGAGTCGATTATCCAAACTAATTGGGACCAAGGGTAGTTTGGATAATCAAACTGTTCATATAATCAAACACAAATTGAACTTGATAAAAAAAAACTTCTAAAATCTTATTTTTTCTGCATGCAGGGAATACACTTTTCAACCATTCCGCGATTTCAGTGGACGATAAAGAATATTTTTCACACATGAGCGAGCTACAAGCTAATAAATTAGGCACCACTAGTGAATACATATAATGTTTAGATATTCAGAATATAATTTTTCCTACCCAAAAACTTTGGAAGACTATGTTCAAATAATTGCTGTTTTGGATAATCAATGCTCAGATAATTGACTCTCTACTGTATCAATTTATTCACATTGATTTTCTAAAAATTGGTATTTTACTTGGTATACCCAAATTGCATTCACAACAATTTCTGGTGCCATTTAGACCCATAGTGTGTGCATCAGGTAGTATCACTGAAGGGATTTCCATCTTCTGGGTTCAGTGTTTAACCCCCTTGTTCAACATTTATACAGTTATATTAAAGATTCACGAGATTTTATAATGTTTACGGCACTTTAAATTTTACGGTCATCAGTATGTTATGTTTACTCTTCGTGTTAAATCTTGACATGCCGTTATCCCGTTGTAAAGAACCTGGATTTTCTAAGGTCTTGTCTTTCTAGTAAAATGAATATTTCAATGCTAATATCAACACCTATCGTTTTCTTATGGATATTAGGCTAGAACATAATTATTTTCTTTTTAACAATCAATATGATCAACAACTAAAAGAAGCTGCCAAGGGAGCTACAGTGGTGCCATCCTTTGCCAACTTGGTGATGGGATGTTGGGAAATAGAATTTTTGAAGAAAATGGAATTTTTTTAAGGAACATATAAGTAACAAATATAGACCAGCACCAAAACACGACTGTTAGCATAAAAACCCAGGTTTAATGTAGCAAGATAGGTAAGCGCTTTCACACAATAAATGTGCTTCTTTAGACAACAAAACAGTAGAATCAGCCACATTATATAATACATTCATCTTATGTAATAAAACAATCAGCCAATAAAAAATATTTTAATTAATCAATAAAACATTCTCATTTATTTAAAAGAGTCCTCTGGCTTTCAAAGCTGGCTTGACGGAGGCCTTTGATCCATGACAGTTTCCTTTCCTCAGTGAAGTTTCTGAAGTTACCCCCCCCCCGAGTATTTGGAGTCACCATCTCAATTACCCTAAAGCCAAACATATGCTCGCGTCCACATTCAAAATGATGCTTGGCAAGGGCATTGTGTACATCACCTTTATTTATACTGTTAATATGCTCTCTCATTCTTTCCAGCAAAGACCTACTGGGCTTGCCTATGTAGAAACAATCACATGCTCTACACTTGGCTAAATAGACCAGATTTCTGCTTCTGCAGTCAGCATTAACATTAATATTAAACCTATTATTAGTAAATGGATGAACAAAATCCACATATGGATCTATATATGTGCAAAAATTACATCTCGAGCAGCAACATGTCCAAGGTCTGCTCACTACTTCTACCTTCTCATGTGTGGAATTTTATAATACAACTGTCTCATCAGAGACTTTTTATTTTTAAAACTAAACCTGGGATGGTCACCTACAATGGAGCAAATGTCTTGGTCCAAATGCAAGATAGACCAGTTGAATATTATACTATATAGAAGGTTTGTGGATGACCTTTTTTTTGGTTTGCAGGGGAACGAAGGCACAATTGCATGATTTTATATCTTATTTAGACAATACTGTGCCGTTTTTATCATTCAGTTTTAGGATCTCAGTGACAGAAATATATTTTTTAGATGTAAAGGTTTTTGTTAATTCTCTGGGTCACCTGACCACTACTACATAAAAAAAGTTGTAGAAAGAATACACTGTTACAATGTAACAGTATGCATGCGGGTCATGTCTTTAAAAATGTTGCCAAAGGACAATGTATGCATTTGTTAAGATTGAATAATGAAGATATGTTGTATGAGGAAGATATTAATTGTTTTCAGCAGGAATTAATTGACAGGGGTTATAAGAAGAATGAGGTAGCTGATGTTGTTCGTTTTATGCATGAAAATAGGAGGGGAAGGGGTCGACCCTACTTCACACATAGAGTGGGTTAAGCTAATGAGATTGAAAGCAGCCCCATGAAGAAGGAGACACTTCCTGTGTCTCTTTATTATACTAGTGATGTCAGTGACATTATAGGAATTATTAAGAACAACTGGTCGTGCACATCATTTT
The DNA here is from genome assembly GCF_019279795.1 of Protopterus annectens. Taxonomy (NCBI): domain Eukaryota; kingdom Metazoa; phylum Chordata; order Ceratodontiformes; family Protopteridae; genus Protopterus; species Protopterus annectens. Next base: position 1,652,444,331 of record NC_056729.1, read on the forward strand.
TAGATGTTTTGATTTCTTGTGATAATCAACAGTTTCTGTAGTACAATTTTTAGAAAAAACTACAAGTATTTACATTATGCTAGTACCCATCCAAGCTTTATTAAAAGCAATATACCCAAAGGACAACCGAGTCAGTTATGAAGGTTTACTACCGAAGACCCAATATTTTTAGGAGTCGTCTAAGAAATAATAAACATGTTTAGTGTCAGAGGTTATAAAACAAAAACGTTGGAATCTGTCACTACTGAAATTATTTGTAAGAGGAAAGATTGTTTCCCTCCCATTCTGAAAGTAGGATTCATTTACAATGATACTGGTAAAAATAATAATTTTAGAGACAGCTTCATTTTAAGGATGACTGTTGGTACTTTAGAGATAAAAAAAGTTATTCAAGAAGACTGGAAAATTTTAAGAGGAAATCCAGAATTGTATTCCAATATAGCTAATGACTCTAATTTTGCTTATAAAAAGTCCAAAACCTTCAAACAATATTTCAAATTCGGAAACACTAAAGTGCCAGGGTTACATACTAATAAATCAAATGAAATGTACAAATGTGGCATCTGTAATGTATTTAATTTTATAATGGAAGGACCAAATATTTTTTGAGCAGTTGGATCACAGTATTGAGGATAAAGAACATTTTAACTGTAATCTGTCACATTAAGTATATAATGCTTTGGGTTCTTCATGTGAAGCTTTTTATGTTGCTATGCCCACAAGGAAATTATCAACTAGAGTAAAAGAATGTTTATATAGTATTAAAAGCAAAGAGGAATGTAATGTCCCTTATAAACATTCTAAAATATGTTCCAAGTTTAAAAAAATGTATTTTAGTGTTTTAGAGCAACTGGTTTCAGAGTTACCTGTCTGACCGCCAACAATCCGTTGTATGGCAGAATTACATATCTCCCCAACTACCTGTCTCCATAGGGGTTCCCCAAGGATCCATCCTTGGACCCCTACTCTTCTCTGTTTACACCAATAATCTAGCCTCTGCCACCAAACATGGCACACTCATACAATACGCAGATGACTCGACCATCATCTGCTCAGCCCAGTCCCTACCCAAACTGCAAAAAGTCACACAGGAAGCCTTTTCTTCTGTTGAAACATGGTTATCCGATGCCCAATTAATACTCAACCCAAACAAAACTAAACTACTCATCTTCCAACCCACCAAACATACTCAATACAACTCTCACTTTAACATTACAGCAAAAGACACCACCACTATATAACCAACTGAACACACCAAATTGCTAGGAGTGGAAATAGACAATAAACTAAAATTTGACATTCACATATCTATGATCATAAAAAAGTCCACAAAAAACTAGGAGCGTTATACAGAAATAAGCAATTTCTCACCAAAGCAGCAAAGATTTCAATAGCAAATTCCCACCTTATCTCCACCCTACTTTATGCCTCTCCAATATATACCAACCTAAGGCAATGTGATCTAAACAAGCTAGAGACCTGCTACAACAAAATCGCCAAATTCGCCACAGGGGCATCCTACCGTAGTCACCACTGTCTCTCACTTGCTGAACTGGGCTGGCTTGAACTCCCTCACCTCCTTCAGTGGTATCAACTCTCACTCGCCCACAAACTAGTAAATCATCCACTAAATGTCCCATCCCTCCAGAATCTACTCCAACCCTAGAATTTAGCCCTCTAGTATTAATAGATAAAACAAACAACCTCTTTCCACAAGACCTACTTAAACATGTAAACAATTAATATTCTAAAAGGCACCTGAGCATTTATCACACCTGTAATGAGCTGTCAAGTCGGTTTGATTACTACCCTTTGGGCTTCCTATGCACTCGCTGAATAGTAGCACGGGGGCAACTGAAAAATAATGAAACAGAAAAGAGTACCCCTATTTCATGTTACCACCGTCTGTGCTTGTAACTGTCTGGTTAAGCCAGTGGGATCACTTCTCTTCAGTTCTGTGCTGATCGTAAGGAAATGGAGCAGACTGAGTGGGAGGTTGTCATAATTTTACATTGGTAAAACCTGTGGTGCATTTTACATTGGAAAAACTACTCGTAAACTTAGAAGGAGGACTTATGAGCATTTATATGCTATTAGAGTCGAAGACATTAAAAATGCCTTGTGTAAACATACACTGACATGTCCCCAAGCAAAATGGGGCTTCTTTGTTGTAGAGAAGGTTCAATGTGATGTGGGGGGGGGGGGACGTGGGAAAATAGGACAGAGGTGAGAGAAATATTTTGGCAGTTGTTATTGGAAGCCAATAGATTCCCAGGGCTGAAAGAATACAAATCCACTGCCCCTATTTTAAAAATGAGAGCTGCAAAACTATGAAATAAGTACATTTATTGTTTTGCAAGTTCTTCTTGTTGGTTTTTGATTCAAGTTTATTTATCTGTCCAACACATTGTGATGGTTTTAGTATTTATATATTCATTTTAAAGTTCTTTTAAAAAATGTGCATGGTTTTATCTACTTTCGTCTGTATATGTGGCAAGTTGGTAGGTTTGTCACGAATATTTTAGTTACAAGACTTAATTGGTGTCAATTAAACAATTGTTTTAACTATTAATTAAATTGTGAGGGGTATATAAGCAGGCACAGCCTTCATTCATTCATTTTACATCTGAAAAAGTCTGGTGGACGAAAGCGCTTTGTATTGTGTGGCGTTTATGCGATTAAACCTGCTGCTGCTTACACCTACAGGCTCATGTTTTATTATTACCTCCTGCCTCTTTGGGTGCCTGTTGTGGTTTTACTGGTTCTTGGTTTTGTGGCACCCTTTCCTTGGAGTTTTTGGATTACAAGTTGTCATAATGGTTAAGGTGTTTACCTTACAGAGATAAAGTGCAGGGGTTGATTTTCACATGAGGTAATTGGCTAGGTTTAAAATGATCTACAAGTGCAGTTACCCTATGAACCTATTTTGTTATTTTTGTTGTATTGTGTAGGTGAATCTCCAGTAGTCTCAATTTGTTCATTACCATGATCCACCTCTACCGCTGAGGTAGATATTCCTTCATGATCATAGAGGACCTCAAACCTGTTCTAGGGTTTTTCCTCTAAAAGCTGTCTACCAAAGAAATATTTAAGAATTCCCTCTGACTTGTCCATAATATGTTCTCTTTATAAAGAGAGTTGCATGCCTTTTCTGGACAAGAATATCTGAATTCTCTGGGAGGAGATACAGTTGCCTATTTCCCATAAGAGTTTTTCCATTAACTCTTTCTCAGTTAACTTAGGCTGGTGTAGGGTTAGTGTATGCTAGATTAGGGACAGATTCCTAAAAGAAGCTTGCATTGCAACAGCTCCATGGCTGACGCTGGTGTCTCAAAATTATATTTGTTTGTCTGCCTCTTAATCTTTAGGGTAGTAGGGTAATGCAGCACACTTTGAATACTTCCTTTGTAAAGTCCTGAAAGAGGCAAATTTTGCAGCCATCTATTAAAAATTCTTTCCCTTGGCTGAACTTATTTAATAATTTCACTTTATCAGTGTAGTTTACTATTTTAAAAAATCCCTGTCTTGGGGGCTGATTGCATTTTGGGAATGACTTCAGTGCTCTTTTATTTGAGGATCGTACATACCTGCAAGTTCTAGTAATTTTTCTGATGGTAGCTCACCAAGTTTTTCACTTCAAGCATTTCATTTAGGTCCTCCAACCGTAAGTTATTGCAACACTTTCTGTTTTCACAACTACTGATGTTTTGAGATGCCATTTTCAGTGATGCCACAGGCAGCACAACTTCTTGTGGTGCAGAAGGTTGTGGGGTCTATTCCCACACCAGGCAAATGGATTGCTAAAATCAGCATCCCAGTAGCTCAAAGAATGTGCAGAAAAAATGTTATTTTTATTAATGTAACTTTTCAGGTTGTGGAGATCCAAAATTAAACTGTTGACATGTACTTAGAAAAGCTCCTCTCCCTACTCATATCTAATAATAGGAAACCTATATGTATATTATATAAAGATAGTAAATATCAGAAAGAGTTTCGTGCTGATAGAATACAGGAATGCTACTCCCAGTACCGAAGCGTGATTCCAGACAGTGCATTGTTGAAACTCTTCTATGAAAATAAAAGTTTCTGCAGCCTGTTAAGACAGGGCTGATGAAGTAAGAGAGGCGGGAAGACTAGTCAGATGTAGAAGATGAAATAATATTCAGAATAAAGGAAACATTCTCAGAATACAACACTCAGGAATAGAATGATTTTGCTATGGTAACAAGCTGAGATGCAATAAAAAATGTTTTGTTGTACTGTGCAGCTCCTTAGTGGGTGGAAATTATGAAAGCTCCTAGGATTATAACATCGCTTGGAAACAAAGGCAATGCTGTTTTTAAATGGAGATGGGCATAATGTTTTTCAAAAGAGAAATGTATTTAAATCGGACAATTAACATGGACTTTACAGCATGAGTTAAAGACGCATATTATACACTTATAAAAGACCTATAAAAATACCTGCATATTTTTATGACTATACCTACTGTCTGGTATTTGAAATGGTAAACTAATCTGAATCTGAAAGTAAATATCAAAATGGTAAATGCATGTCTAGCAAGCTGCGGTAATAAATGAATGACTCTTTCTCTTGTTTTTAATGAGGCACGGTGTGATATTCTGGCACTGACCAACCTTGAGATTATTTAATATTCTGCTTTAGGCTTTTTCACTTTAAGCCAAACACATAGTCAAGTAATTTCGAAGTGAGTTTATGCAAATTACATTTGGAAGAGGGTTTGTTCAGCAAGTAAGTTCCAGATCTGAACGGGCTTTGTGGGATTACTTCCCATATCCTTCTATTCTAAACTTCTTTAGGCAATGAATACAGTAATCTGATTGGCTACAAGTTTACTGTAATATTTCATTGATATACTGAGCAGGAAGTGGCAATCATAATAAATTATCCTGACAACTGTAATAATCTTACTTTGGATATGCTATAATAATACTTGTTACTTTTGGAAGCACAGAACAAAGGTCAGAATGTTACAAAGTTGAAAACTGAAGTGGGTCATTCTCGATGGACTGTGGTTCTCTTCAACATCGTAGCTTTCTCAGGCAGTTGTAATTAAATTGGTCAGCTGTGCAGTTTTATACTTTAGTTCTTCTCTTCATTTTTTTGATAAAAGAGCACACGTTTGTAAGATTACCTTACAGTGGAATTATATCCGTTGTTACCATGTTTGCCCTTTTTATTTTGGTTCCCAGTGTATGCAAGTGTATGAAAGTCACTTAAGAAAATAAATTAATTTAATGAACATATGACTGTAAATTTATTTTTTAATATGTTATTAGTAGTAATAAACTCCTATGATTATCATATTCCTATCTATAGATTTCTGGGACCACTTTATCTATTCCTTTCTTCACAAATATGTCCCCTGCTGAAGTCACTGAAAATGTCACATCTTTCTGGTCTGTTCACATTTTTTTTCTTTCACTTTAAAAGAAAAAAATAACCTTTCTGGTCCTTTTTTATGGAGGTGAATAGGACACTCCTCAAATTCCTACAGGGCATTTTAAATGCAAAGCACAAGCACTGGAATCCTTAATGTAGAGCAATTATTTATTATTATTAGTTATTAGCATTTGTTTACCAGCATGATCTAGTTGGGCAAGACAAGTGCTCCTTTTGATAAAGGCTCTAAAACATTGTTTAATTACAGGTTGATTTCAAAAGTTGTAGTTTAATTACAGACATTTAAAACTCGAAACAGAAATACCGAAGTACAATCAGGTTTTGTTAATGCCATGAGAACTTTATTAGGTGAATAATTATGCATGTGAATAAAGAAAACAGTCAAAGAGCTTCAAGACTGTATAACTTGCATGAAACAAGGCTTTCAATAAATACACAAACCCACAGAGCTTTTTAAAAGACAACAGCAGTGATATATACCATGTTACTCGGAAATTAACTTAATAAGATGGATAACAAATATAAGTAACAAATATTAAGTCATCTAAAAAGACTAACCAGAGCTGTATCCAGTATTACATGCCATATTCTGAAATAAACATTTTATATAAAACTTAAGATATCAGTGCTAACACGTTTTGTTTTTCATTAATTTGTAAATGTGTTTGTGGTAGTATAAAATATTTCAAGGGTTTCTTAGAGTCAACACATCTGTGGTGAATGCAGTACAGATTGTAACACCCACCAACAATGATATATGATATTGGGAGTTCCCACAATGTCAACAAATAATTGTACATCTTTACACACTGCTAATGTGGGGTAAATAATAAACCTTTTGTCAATTGCCAGTCTAAATTATAACTCAAAGCAAACAACAAAATCTAGCATTTCTCTCTTAAGTAATTTACCAGTTGAGTTAACGTTTGCATACTTGTTAAATGTACCAGTTTATAATAAGTAAATAGGAAGGTTCTTTCAGATCCATTTGTCGACAAGTGATGCTGCAAAATACTGATATAAAGGGTTTTTGGCTTTGAAAACATAAACTGCCGGTAAAGTACATTTTTTATAATTTGTATTTCAATGCTTTAAAAGGAAATAAGACAAAATGTGTTGCGTGATAACAGAAGTGTGCACTACTAAAATGGGGTGCGTAGGCGGCGGAAACAAGGGCATGGCAAGGGTGCATAAGAGCTGAGAACAACAGAAAAGCAAATACAATAAATGTTTTCTTTGTCTGCTGTTGGCTATGAATGTAGTCATCATAAAGCATGTATATTTTAATAGTCTATGTATGTTTAGCTAGCAGAAGCTAAAAAAGGAAATAAAATTTATACAGATATGTATATATAGATATATACATACACACGCCGACACGTGTATATATATATATATACATATGCATGTGTAAGTACATGTACATAAAAATGTGATACATGTATGTGTGCGTGTATATATATATATATATATATATATATATATATAGGCTCATAGGTTCATAGTTCATTGAGTATATCCCTCATTGGTGAGATCTGATCATAAACTAATCTCACTGGAAATCCACATCCCGCCCCCACCCCAAGCAAAAAAGACCATAGTGAAGAACTTCTCTAAAGCAAACTTCACACTACTCAAGACTGGTGTGGTATCCTTCAAGGCCCCTGAGCCAGAGGAAACCACAACCCAAGCTGCGGAAGCCCTTACAAATGCCTTCTATGAACACCTCCAGGACTGCATGGATCAGGCAATCCCAAATAAAACCAAGACTCTTTCCACAAAGGGCAAACGTCCAGTCTGGTGGACCCCAGCCATTAACAAACTTTACAATAAGAGGAGAAAGCTATTACATGATAGAACAAAATCCATAAAAGGGAAGTCACCCTGATCATTATTAGTAAAAAATACGAGCACTCATAAAATCAACTAAGGCCAATTTTGAGAGAAAAATTGCCATGGATTCAAAGGACAATCATAAGGCCTTTTTCAGCTATGTTAGGAACCTGGGTGGAAACTCCCAGATATGCTCAGAATTAGTCCAAAATGATGCAAAAATCACTGAACCCACAGACATTGCCAACATACTGGCAGACAGGTTCAGTGCAAACTTCACCCCCTCTCCCCCCCTAAAGGAGAGATAACTATCCCAGCCGAGTGTAGCCTCCCGGACATCTCAAATGCGCAGGTGAAAGCTGCTCTCTAAAGCTAAAAACACAGCATCAATGGGACCGGATGGTGTCCCCGGCTGTGTGCTACACGAGCTAAATGAGGAATTAAACCCGCACATAAGGCAGCTGTTTAATCTCAGCCTTACCACAGGATACATGCCCAAGGAGTGGCGTACGGCAACTGTGGTCCCACTCCACAAAGGCGGTGCCTCTACGGACCCTGGTAATTACCCTCCCATAAGCTTAACAAGTCTAGTCTGCAAAGCTATGGAGAGGATCATAATGGAGCTCATAAACAAAGATATAGGGGACTTGCAGACATTGGACCCGACCCAGTTTGGCTTTGTCAAGGGAAGATCATGCCTTTTGAACTTGGTTGACTTCTTCGAAACAGTCACCAAGGCCATTGATGAGGGAAAGGCAGTCCATACAGCCTACCTTGACCTTGCAAAGGCTTTCGACACAATACCCCACTCGGTATTGTAGAAAAACTTACCAGCTTAAATGTAAACCCATATGTCACAAGATGGGTTGCAAACTGGCTTAAGGACAGAACCCACAGGGTTAGAGTTGCTGGCGCTGTGTCAGACTCCAAGCCGGTCACAAGTGGTGTCCCACAGGGCTCGGTCCTTGGCCCCCTATTGTTTGGCATCTACTTCTCAGAAGTACAGGCCAACATGGGAGGACTTTGGCTGACAAAGTTTGCAGACGACTGCAAACTGGGTGCCATAGTGGAAAGTGCATCGGACACGGATATCCTTCAGAAGGGACTCACGGAAACAGATAGCTGGTGCCAGAGCCATGGCCTGAAGTTAAACGCCAAAAATGTATAGTCATACCCTTCGGGAAAAACAAGGTAACCCCAAGCTACCATATAGGTGGCAATCCACTAAGCACAGAAGAGGTTATCAGGGACCTGGGGACCCAGGTTGACAGTGGCCTTTCTTTGACACTCACATTGCTAAAGTGGTTAGAAAGACCTTCTACATTGCCCACCTGATCATGAAGGGATTCACATCCAGATCTAGTGAGGTCATTGTTCCCCTGTACTCTTCACTTATCAGACCAATGATCGAGTACAATGCCCCATTCGGGATGTATCTCACCCGACATCTGCAGCAATTGGAGAGACCCCAAAAGTTCCTCACCAAAAGGATAAAGGGACTCCAAAATCTGTCATATGCTGCCAGATTGAAGAAACTCCAGCTCTATTCAGTCGCATACCGTCTGCTCAGAGGTGACATGTGCCTGACATACAAGGCCATGTCCAACCCGGAATTAATGGACATGCTCCACCTCAAAAAATCCAAATCCACCAAAACCACTAGAGCAAGCGACTTAAACCTTAGCACAGATATAAATAGGACGTGCTGGAGGGATAGATTTATCACTCAGAGACTCCCTATGCTGTGGAATAAAATCCCGGTCCATGTGAGGCAGAGCACCTCGCTGACTCTGTTCAAGAGAAATCTAGACCTGTGGATGGGAGATCGTAGGTTTACCCCAGGAATCATCTCTGTGTCACTGCTGGACAGAGGCACAACAAACTAATGGGCACAGTATTTTTTCATATAAGGGGTGGCGTAAGCCACAATAATTTGGGCTAGGCTTATAAATGCCTTAGGGCAGATAGCCTAGTATAAACCTATGAACCTATGAACCTATAGGTAGGTACTAGGCTATCGGCCCTGGGGCCTATACAAGCCCAGCCAAAAAGGTACATTGGCTTTTGCCACCCAAGAAAATGATTTTCCTGTGCCACTGTCAAGCAGAGCCACAGAGGTGATCCCCGGGGTGACTGTCCTATTTCTCATCCAATCATCAAGATTTTTCTTGAAGAGTGCTAATGAGGAGCTTTGTTTGATATAGACAGGCAGTTTATTCCAGAGTATGGGAAGTCTCTGGGGCAGGAATCTATCCCTCCGGCATGTTCTGTTTATTGTGGTGACAAGGTTTAGGTCCCTAGAGCGTGTAGCTCAGAGGGATTGGGATTTCTTTAAGTGGAGCATGTCCAGCAGCTCTGGGTTTGATATAGCTTTGTATGTTAGGCAAAGATCACCTCTGAGTCGACGATATGCGACGGAGTAAAGCTGGAGTTTTTTTAGACAGTCTGCGTAGGGCATCTGTTTGAGGCCAGTAATCCTCTTTGTGAGGTATTTCTGTGGCCTTTCCAGTTGTTGTAAATGTCTTGTGAGGTACATACCAAAAGGGGTGTTGTACTCTATAATGGGTCTAATGAGTGATGAGTACAGGGAAACAATGAACTCTTTTTTTCTGGATGAGAAACCTTTTGTGATGAGGTGTGCCACTTAGAAGGATTTCCTGACCACTGTGGCGATGTGATTATCAAAGGAGAGACTACTGTCCACCTGTGTCCCAAGGTCTCTTATCACACTTTTGGTGTTAAGTATACTACCGCCTATGTTGTAGTTCATGGGTACAGAGTTTTTACCAAAGGGAATGACAATGCACTTTTTGGCATTGAGCTTGAGGCCATGGCTTTGACACCAGGCATCTGTCTCAGTAAGGCCCTTTTGTAGGATGTCCACATCGTTAGGAGTTTCGATTAAGGCTCCTAATTTGCAGTCATCTGCGAACTTCGTTAGCCAAAGATCTTCTGTGTTAGCCTGTACTTCAAAGAAGTAGATACCAAACAGGAGAGGACCCAGGACTGAACCCTGTGGTACACCACTTGTCACTGGTCTGAGGTCGGATTTGGAGTCTGCTACTTTCACAGTGTGGGTTCTGTCAGTGAGCCAGTTGGCAACCCATCTTGTGACATAGGGATTAATACCTAGTTTAGTGAGTTTATCTATAATTCCATATATATGTGGATTCACTTCAGAATCTAGAAACTCCAAAACATCGAATGTCATATGATCAAGACCATATGATCGATGTTTCGGAATATCGAAATTCTGAAACAATTCCAAAAAAAAAATGATTTAAACATTTCTGCATGGGGCAAGCCCACCTGCACTCCCCACACCCCCGCTACTTACATATACCAACTCAGAGATTGCACTACAGCGAGGAAAAGAGAAATCTCCCATTCTGCGCTGCAACTTCGATCATATGGTCTTGACCATATGAATACTGAGATTTCAGGATTTCGAGATTCTGAGGGAACCCATATATATATATACACACACACACATATATATATATATATATATGCACACACACACACACACACACGCGCACACACACACACACACACACACACATCATTTCTGCTTTCTTACATTGACAGGTTCAGATGCCAACATAACAAACATCAACCACAAAAGGTCGAAAAAATGAATGTTGTCATGCTACCATGCATTCCCAGAGAAAGAATTTTGGTGAACAGAGCTGTCCTTAACAAAAATAAAAACAAACAACATTGTTTTTGAAGGGTGTAATTCCTGCCCCACATCCCCTGCAATTATATATACTTTCTCCAAGATCACACACTCTCTGGGGAAAGGGAATAGTTCCCTACATAGGTACTGTCAATCTTGCACATCTGTCGACCATATGTGATCTATCAAACAAATGTCTACAACCAAGTGTTCCGACCAACTGTCCCATAAATGTGTGTATGTATGTATGTGTGTATATATATATATATATATATATATATATATATATATATATATATATATATATATATATATATATGGTTCCCCTTCACAAGATCAAATTCCTATAAACTCAAAGCCAGAATCTCGAGTTTACAGGAACTCGAATATGTGAAGGGGAAATAAAAAAAAAAAAACACCTTTCTAATATTTTTGCAGGGGGGCTTCACCCTCCTGCACCCCCCACAACCCCCTTATTTAAATATTCCTACTCCGAGATCACACTATAGCGAATGAAAGGGAACTCTCCCGTTCCGCACTATATGCATAAGCGCAAAACGGAAGATTTCCCAATCCTCCACTATAGTGCGGTCACGCAGCTCTTAGATGACAGCTGCAAGGGTGCAGGAGGACCTAGCCCCCTGCAAAAAGGTAACTGAACTCTTTGTTTTCTAACCCTAAACTTCCCATTCACAAGTTCGAGTGACTGGAAGTTCGAGATTCTTGTCTTAAGGTTATGCATTTCGAGCTTCCATTCATTCGATCTTGTGAAGGGGAACCATATATATATATATATATATATATATATATGTGTGTGTGTGTGTGTGTGTGTGTGTGTCTATAAAGCTCATGACAGAGCTGTCTCAGTTATCCAACCTGCATTTCAGATAATCTGTACTGCTGGGCCAACTTGAATTCTTAAAACATAAAAGTTGTTATTATAGAATGACCCCCCCATTAATATTCCAAAACGTGCACTCTTATTGGCCAGTGTGCCTGCTGTAAATCCTACAATATACCAATGGAAAAAGGTCCGGTCTCCCCGACTTTTTTCCATTGGTATAAAGTGCTCAAAACATTTTTTTTTTTTAACAAATAAAAAAGAAAAGAAAAAAGAAAAAAATGGAGCAACGGAGACTTTCTTTTTTCCGTTGTGTTCATTTCAAAGTATTGATGCACTGGGTATGTGTGGGACGCAAGTCACATATGCATGCGCAGTACATCAAAACAAGGAAGCAGTGTACCACAACCAGCGTAAGAACAGTAATGCGCCGTTATACAAAGACATTATTTAAGAAAAGTTTTTTTTTTTTTTAAATAGTGTCATTGTATAATAGCATTAACTGACTCCATGGTTGTGGTATATTGAAATTTATCCAGGGTTGGCTTTATTTAATCACTCGGGCTTCTCCCTCATGATTAAACCACACCAACCGTGGGTAAATCTTAAATATACCACACCACATCATCGATTATTGCTTAATTAACAACTTAAAGTGTAGGTGTTAAACTGCTAAAACAAGGACACTCATCCATCAGAAAATAAAAAATAAATAAATAAAAGTTTTTTAAACTAAATATGTGTGCTATTCTTCCTGAAGTGACGGTTGCTACCAGACTTACCATGGAAATTTCTGCTTTGTACTATTCATTTTTAACAACTCCTGTTTTTGTTACGGTAAGAAGTAGCAAGATTGAAAATTACGAGAAAATATTGCTAGTAGGCAGTATTTGCCAACTGCCAGTTAGTGTCAAAATGCATTTTTTTATCTGTATTTTAGAAAGGGATAGAGAAATGATCGCACATGTATAGGTTTCTATTAAGCAATAGACTAGCTAAGCTTTTTGAATCTTAGCCATGCAGTTGCACTGAAAGATTTGGACCTTTTCAGCCAAGGAGTGCTATCTGCTTAAGTGACACACTGAGTCACGCACTCAGCAAACAGATGATGAAGGAATGAAACCCTGGACTACACATTTTTTTAGATGTCATCTAGCAAATACAGCAGAATGATCACGTTTGTGATATATAGAAGAAAATAACAAATATAATAACAGACTGCTTAATAATAATAAACATAGTGCGCTTCATCATCATCCGACCATGAAATGTGCATTGAAAACTGACTACTGTCTACTGGCAGCATGGCAGTCACCTGAGGTACTAGTTACATAGCCATGACTTTATCCCTCTAGGTCTTTTTTTAATACAGGGGTGCATGATCATTGTGTGCCTTATTCTTTCTTCACTTCATTTCTGTCTTTTTTCTTTGAGATTTTTTTGTCATAACTGCAATATTTGATACTGTGAGTGCTGGAAATGCAAACATTAAATTTTGACTATTGCAATCTCTTAATGATTTTCAAAGGTTGTTCTAAAGGCACTATGTTCTTTGCTTCTTTTGGTGTGGAGCCTATTGCCTCCTTTCATCTGCTGTTTATATGTGCTAATTTCAAGACTGACCTATTTTGGACTTATGCTACCAGGTTTGGAAGACTCTGTCTGATACCCTCCCTGCAGGAGGAATAAACACACCTTGCTGAAGTTTTTAGTAGTTTATTCCATTAAGTAGGTAGGTAGCTGGACAAGTGTTATTGTAAGAAACAGGAGGTGTACATATGATTAGGTATCTGTTGCAACAAGGTCTCTAGAGTGGTTGTCTACTTTACCACTGGTTCGATTTAGGTGGATTCCATTACATCACATTTACTAGCTATACACATGGACAGTTCTCACCTCCTGTAAGATTTCCTGTGTTCATTTCTAAGTACACATTTACTAGCTATACACATGGACAGTTCTCACCTCCTGTAAGATTTCCTGTGTTCATTTCTAAGTACAAATATAACTATAATACTAAATTCATCATAAAATTGCCCATTCAGTTACAAATCATTAGGTATCCTAACGCTGAATGTATTTTATGTCTCAGTTATTCACACATATGAAAAATAAACCACGCCTTGCTTTATGCTCAAGATACCAATTACTATCTTTACCAAACATTAATATACAAAAAAACTGAATGCATAAACATAACATTTATATGATTTAATATATTACTACTGCATTCATTCTCATTCTGGGCATAATATAATCATATCTGCTACGGATACCCTCTTAATCACTAATCAACAACCTTTGTTTTTTAACTACCTCTACTAATTAGAATTACGAATAAAAAGATAAAACAATATTTATGCCTGATGCAAACCCCTTCTTGTTTAACTTACCAGCAGTAACATAAGACAGACAACATTCCAGATATATATTTACCATTCTAAGTGGTGTATTAACATCCTTGTAGCTTATTATTACAATCTTAAACATGTACAGTTCCTACTGTCAAACTCCCAGAGATGTTACACTTTCAGGTCATTTCCAGTTACAACATATTATGTGTATAAACCCAATATGTCCGAGTCAGGACAGTATGTCAGAGACTGCTGGGTTTACTTACTCTGTCGGTTGGCAAAGAGATCTAAAGCTCTGACTTATTAATAAGTCGCTTCCTAGTCTAAGGATACTGGGTTTGAATCTTCTTACCTTCATCTGACCAGTGTGTAACCTTGAGCAAGCCACTTAACCAGACAGTGCTTTTGGGCAGTCATAAATTTGGGCTATGCACCTTAATGATCTCCTGGCATTCTTGCCTAGTTACTACTATGAATCTATCAATAAAACCTTGTATGTAATGTCTCTCTGTAATATGTCTTGTTTATGGCAGTCAAACCTTTATTCAGAGTACAAATATTGTTAAACCATTTGCAAAAATATATCAGCAGTTGTTGAAAGCTTGTCAGTGCTGGCATATGTAAATGTTTACATAAATTCAACTAAATATTATTAAAGGACCAGCATTCATATTAAACTTTCTTTTGTTACAGTTTTAAATGAACATCCTTTAGCTACTGCCTACAAATACATTAAATGCAACATCTAACTTACTATAAATAAAAATTTAAAGGATAACAATTCCATAATATAATTCTACAGTCCGTCAAAATGTGTCTAACCTAGGCAGCAGAAATACGTACATATCTACCCTAGCTAGGAGTACCATTAAAAGGCCAGCATTTGCGTTAAGCATACTAACACTGAAAAGTCAAATGCTTATCTTAACCACAAGTTCAAATTACCATCATTTATATATAACATTCTAATAAAATGCTAGAAAATATATGATCTTTAATTGATCTGAGTATAGAAAAACATGCAAACCATTCTCAACAGATCTCTCTTAATTCATCTAACTTTGGACATTTAAATATTGGAAGATTTAACATACGTAAATATTCAGAGTATAAATTTCATTAGTGATTTTTTTTTCCACACATTGAAAGTCAATGAGGCTTATAATTAGTGTATCACTGTTTCAAAGCTGAAACACACTATGTGATTCATAAAGATTTAAGAAAGTTATTTTTTTCTTACCTTTCAGCTGGCCATTGGCTACCCTGGTTGCTGCTTTTGTTTACTGGGTCTACTGCACCCACCTTGGCCTTCCTCAGGCTCAAACCAACCCTAGCCCAGGGTTGCTAAACAGATCAAGCAAACTGGTGCAACATCATACTGCGTGTCATGGAGTATGCCCCAAGTACAATTACCTTCATGGCAGCCTTGCTAGCTTCATGACCACTACCTTAAGGAGGTACTTGTGATGATCACTACCCTCAGGAGGTACTTGTGATGATCACTACCCTCAGCAGGTACATGTGATGATCACTGTCCTCAGGAGGTACATGTGATGATCACTACCCTCAGGAGGTACATGTGATGATCACTACCCTCAGGAGGTACTTGTGATGATCACTACATTCAGGAGGTACATGTGATGATTGCTACCCTCAGGAGGTGCATGTGATGATCGCTACCTTCAGGAGGTACACATGATGATCACTGCACTCAGGAGGTACACGTGATGATCACTACTCTCAGGAGGTACATATGATGATCACTACCCTCAAGAAGTGCTTGTGATGATCACTACCCTCAGGAGGTACATGTGATGATCACTATCCTCAGGAGGTGCATGTGATGGTCACTACCCTCAGGAGGTGCATGTGATGGTTACTACGCTCAGGAGTCACATGCAATGATCACTACCCCTCAGTTATTGCATGCAATGATCTCTACCCTCAGAAGGTGCATGTGATTTTCACTACCCTCAGGAGGAACTTGTGATGATCACTACCCTCAGGAAATGCATGTGATGTTCACTACCCTCAGGAGGTACTTGTGATGATCACTACCCTCAGGAGGTAACTTGTGATGATCACTACCTTCAGGTGGTACATGTGATGATTGCTACCCTCAGGAGGTGCATCGGATGATCACTACCCTCAGGAGGTGCATGTGATGATCGCTACCTTCAGGAGGTACACATGATGATCACTGCACTCAGGAGGTACACGTGATGATCACTACCCTCAGGAGGTGCATATGACGTTCACCACCCTCAAGAAGTGCTTGTCATGATCACTGCCCTCAGGAGGTACATGTCATGATCACTACCCTCAGGAGTTACATGTGATGGTCACTACCCTCAGGAGGTGCATGAGATGGTTACTACGCTCAGGAGTCACATGCGATGATCACTACCCTCAGGAGGTGCATGAGATGGTTACTACGCTCAGGAGTCACATGCGATGATCACTACGCTCAGTTAGTGCATGCGATGATCTCTACCCTCAGAAGGTGCATGTGATGTTCACTACCGTCAGGAGGAACTTGTGATGATCACTACCCTCAGGAGGCACATGCAATGTTCACTACCCTCAGGAGGTGCATGTGATGTTCACTACCCTCAGGAGATACTTGCGATGATCACTACCTTCAGGAGGTGCATGCAATGATCACTACCCTCAAAAGGTGCATGCAATGGTCACTAGCCTCAGGAGGTGCATGTGATGTTCACTACCCTCAGAAGGTGCATGTGATGGTCACTACCCTCAAGAGGTGCATGTGATGGTCACTACCCTCAGGAGGTACATGTGATGATCACTACCCTCAGGAGGTACATGCGATGGTCACTACCTTCAGGAGGTGCATGCAATGATCACTACCCTCAAAAGGTGCATGCAATGGTCACTAGCCTCAGGAGGTGCATGTGATGTTCACTACCCTCAGGAGGTGAATGTGATGGTCACTACCCTAAAGAGGTGCATGTAATGGTCACTACCCTCAGGAGGTGCATGTAATGCTCACTACCCTCAGGAGGTACTTGTGATGATCACTATCCTCAGGAGGTACATGTGATGACCACTACTCTCAGGAGGTGCATGTGATGGTCACTACCCTAAGGAGGTGCATGTGATGATCTCTACCCTCAGGAGGTGCATGTGATGTTGACTACCCTCAGAAGGTACTTGTGATGAACACTACCCTCAGAAGGTGCATGCGATGATCACTAACCTCAGTAGGTGCATGTGATGATCTCTACCCTCAGGAGGTGCTTGTGATGATCACTACCCTCAGGAGGTACTTGTGATGATCACTACTTTCAGGAGGTACATGTGACGGTCACTACCCTCAGGAGGTGCATGTGATGGTCACAACCCTCAGGAGGTACTTGTGATGATCACTACCCTCAAGAGGTATTTGTGATGGTCACTACCCTCAAGAGGTGCATGTGATGGTCACTACCCTCAGGAGGTACATGTGATGGTCATTACCCTTAGGAAGTACTTGTGATGATCACTACCCTCAAGATCCTTTAGGCTGTGTCCCTCCTCCTAGGAAAGGTAAGCCAACATTGGCTGGATTGCTTTAATCCTCCCAATGTCACCCCTCCGGAACCCCTGCCACTAACTGAAATAGGTTATATGGGGCACACTGAGTGCTTCATCTCTCTGTGTCATGAAGCCACTGATTTCAGAAAGTTATTGAGAGAGAAAAAAATAATAACATGCATCTCTCAATCTATCTACCTACCTATCGATCTATAATATATCAGTGCAATTCCCCTTGTGGAAACCAGCTCTTTACCTCACATACCATACACCTATCATGAGTAATTTTCTTTTTTTGCAATAATTATTTAATGATACATTTGTTTAACATATAGGATAAATGCACTTGGATTTACTTATAAGTAAGTTTTTTTTCTTTGGTTATAGAAGTGTCATGGTGCTGTGTCATTATGTTTTTGTTGAATAAAACATTTCTGGCTTAAATTTCTTAGTCAATCAGCAGAGAGAAAAACAGTGCCTGTATCTTTTTGCCATAACACTGATCTGTATTATACTTCATCTTGAAACAGAAAATGAAGCAAGGCAGGAACAATACCTTTTTTAATATAAAACTGGAGAAATGCCTTAGGATAGTTTAACTTTTCACTTTCCATGGTTAATGCTACTTTTATATTATGGATAATGATTGTGTTGCCCAGTTAGTGTTTATATTTTTGAATATTAAGTAGATCTTATTATACAATTTAAGTTATGAAATAAAAGCTAATTAACATTCTAAAATGTGCATACTAATTGAATACAACAGAGTGCTTATGATGAATCCAGCACTATCAACAAGGAAACGTCTGTCCACAAAACTGAAAAGAAAATAACATAAGCCTTGCAGTTGTAGCATTAATAGCCACACTGTCTAAATGCTCAGTGTTAAGCATGCAATTTTATTTATCAGCTTATCTTCATAGTTATACCAATGTAACACAAAACATACACATGTATCCATCAGCCACACAATGCTGCAATGTGAATCGTACAGAAAGTACAGGAAATACTGTGGCCTATATTCTAGAAGAATCTAAAGTAAAAGAGAAGAGACCCTCTATCACCTGGGTCTTGCTACTTCAATGTGACATTTCTACCCTACCCACAGGATGACTTCATCGTGGGGGGAGTTCACCTAATGCAGATCCTCACAACATGAGGTACTGAATTGCAATAACTCCAGTTATGCCAGGAGCAGGTAATGAGACATTATAAAATGCACGTTAATGACTCTCATTACCTATGCTCAGTGAAGCACAAATCTATTACCTGCAGGAATGCAAATCGGTTCCTCAAAAAGACTGAGAGAGGTGTGAGATACAAGCTTTTCATCAAAAGGGAAGAAAAAAGCTTTTTTTCTTCAAATTCTGCCTAAATATTTTAAGTTGCAGTTACAGTGACCTGTCTGGCAAAATCTTTTTGTACTTCTCAGAACCAACCCTACCCCAGCCATTCAAACTTCAACTTAGTTTATTAAAAAAAAATAATAACTCTTCTTTTAAACTGTAGCAGGCAGTTGTCACAATTTACACCCTGCCTGCATGGATCTCAATAGTGCTCACTTTTAGTTAAAAAAACTCCCTTTTTTTAAACTGTGGCAAACTGCTTGCTACAAATGAACTAAATTGTTGTTACAGTTTAGACCCTGCCTGCAAAGAGTGCTACAACACTCAGGTTTTAGTAAAAAAAAAAAAGTTTTTTCCCACTTTTTATGCTGTAGCACAGTTGCTACAATTTGGATCACACACAGCATGCTACAGTGCTCATGTTTCACTGTGAATGTGGCTTTTAAAAGTCAGTATTGCATTATGGACAGATAGGGATCAGCTGATTGCACCCTCCTAATGCTTTGTGACCAGGATCTTCTCACTCCACCCTAGCTATGCCACTGGTACTTCTCTGCTTTTTCTCCATTTATTTGTTTGCATTTTTTCAGTTTGTTCTAGGGACATAGTCTTGTAGCATTTAGCATTGTTTATACATTATACTGTACTTCGATTTCCATAACTTGAACTATGTGTAAAAGTTAGTTTTTTAGGTTTTTTGTATTTTGAACCCAGTCTAAACAATCTTGTAGCGTCTTTCACAGTTGTGGCAGGACTGTGACCTTCTGCTTTTCAGTTTCATTTAGTCATTTGTTACAGCATTAGTGGTACATTTCTATGTGGTTTGGTGTCTTCATCTATGGTAGATTTGCAGTAGTGGCAGTAATATGAATTCTCCCCCAGGATTTGTGTTTTAATACTTTTCATAGCTATATATATACCTGCTTCAAGTTGTATTACAGTGCATTTCTGTTTACCTTGCTACTGTTTTTCTATTAAGAGTGTGTTGAATTTACGTAAGCTGCTACACAATCTGTAAAGGTTTTTTAGGGGGTTTTTGAGGAATATTTTTATGTACTAAATAATAATAACAATTATGTGTAGAACATGTATAAATGTATTTATGTTTAACTTTAACCTCAGTTCTGCTTTGATTATATTTATTACATCACACCAGAGATTTAAATGATAAATTCAAAACACACATTTGTTCATGCCGCTATCACCATGTAGTACTGGTATAATTCCAACATTTACCATACTGGTGGACACTCATGGACAAACCTGCACACTTTATATATTACTAGTTTACTTCATCTACTGTTTTCTGTATTTTTTGTGTTTTTTTCTACTAGTTTTCATTCTATAAACATGTTTTTGTGGCTATAAACATGAAAACTGTCATGACAGTTTTTTTTTTTTTTTTGCAAAGCACTGACATTTTTTTCTGAGTAAGCCGCGGTGGTGCAGCGGTAGCGTTGTTGCCTCACAACAAGAGGTTCTCCCGTTCTTCTATGTAAAAAGGCCATCTAGGGGGTCAGGAGAGAGGGAAGGAATACTATAACATGGAAAAGAAGGAAACGTCTGATTATGGTAAGATTTTACACAACTAATCTATGTCCTTCTATTCTCATGTTGCAGTATTCTCACATGGGGGAGAGTAGCACAGAAGAGGTAGCAATCTCCAGAATGCCATGGAGGATGGCTTTTACAAATCCTGCCCTAGCTCTGATGATGTTATCCAATTTATAGTGATTGCTGAAGGTGTGTACAGAAGACCATGTGGATGCCTTTAGGAAAGTGGCTGAATCCAGGCCTTTGAGGAAGGCCCCTGAACAAGCCACTGCTCTAATGGAGTTGGCTCTAACTGTGTAGGGTAACTCTTTACCATGGAAAGAGTAACAGAAGGATATAGTTTTGCAGATCCAGGAGGACATGGCCTGTTTGGATGCAGCGTTCCCCAGGGCCCAGGGGTGAAAGGATACAAAAAGCTGGTTGGACTTTCTGATGTCCTTAGTCTTATCTATATAAAACTTCAGCTGCCTGTGAACATCTAGAGAATAGAACACTCTCTCACTGTCATTATGTGGTGAAGGGAAGAAAGTGGGTAAATGGATAGACTGGTTAAGGGACAGTTCATTGACCCCTTTGTGCATGAAGGAGGGGTTAGTACAAATAGAAACCCTGTCCTTGTGAAAAATGGTGTAAGGTGGAGTAGCCATGACAGCTTGCAGCTCAGAGACTCTTCTAGCAGAAGTAAGGGCTACTAACAAGACAGTCTTCCATGTGCACATATTTAAAGTGGCAGAAGCTGCAGGCTCAAAGGGGGCAGTGGTAAGGTTATTAAGAACAAAGTTGAGATCCCAAGGGCGAGGGATAGGTTTCCTTGGTGGTCTGATGTGGAGAACCCCATTAAGAAAAAGTTTCACCTCCAATCTCGATAATAGGGGTGGATCAATATGTAAGCAGGATGAAATGGCTGTTAAGTGGACTTTAACTGAACAGTATGAAAGTTCTGATTTTATGAGCACACACACACACACACACACACACACACACACACACACACACACAGGCCAGCACTAAAGGTACATCCACTTGGAAGGGGTCTAGTTGCCTTTGGAGACACCAGCTGGATAACCTTTTCTATTTTGATAAATATGCTCTCCAGGTAGTAGGTTTCCTGGCCTCCTGCAGGACACTTCCTCTGAGTAAAGGTGTCTGAGAGGGATCAGAAGTTTATCAGGTGGATGAGGGATCCCTTTTGTTGTGTAAATGGGTCCACCTTGTGAGGCAACTTGTGGTGACTGCCCTTGGCAAAAGATAGAAGTAGGGGGAACCAATGCTGCCTTGGCCAATAGGAGGTCAAGATCAAGATTTCTGGCTTGTCCAGCTGAATTTTCAGCAGGACCTTCTGAATGAGAGGGTAGGGGGGAAGGCATACAGAAACAGCCCCTTCCATGTGATGGAGAAGTCATCTAGTTTCCACGTTAGTGGTGAGGGGAGCCTGGAGCAGAATAGCCATAGTTGTTGGTTCTGAGTGGAGGCAAACAGATCTATCTGCGAGGTGCCCCATTGGTGGACAATGTCTAAGAAAACATCCTTGTGCAACATCCATTTGCAATTTTGAGACAATGATCTGCTGAGGGCATCTGCCTGATGGTTGTCTTGTGATGGGATGTAGACCACCTGCAATGTTACCTTGTGTTGAGTGGCCAACTCCCATGTTTGTATGGCCAGCCTGCACAGTAAATAGGATACGGTCTTCTGCTGCTTGTTGATTTGTTTGTGAATACTTGTAGGGGACATGGCTGTAGGAGGGGAGGAAGGTCTTGAGAGCTAGGAGAAGAGCAGTCATTTCCCTCACATTGATGTGTTTTTTCTGGAGTGAGGGCTCCCATTGAGCTTGTACCTTGAGACCATTCATAGTGGCCTCCCATCCCAGATCTGAGGCATCTGTGTACATGAATTGGACTGCCTTGGTGGGCTGTAGAGGCAGACCTGGATTCTGCCTTACTTGTTGAATCCAGCACCCTAACTCTTTTTTCAGGCATGGCAAGAAGGGCACCTGAAAATCCATGGGACAATTGTGTTGGGACCAGACATTTTTCACGTACCACTGGAACTTCCCCATGTGTAACCGGGCAAGAGGCACCATGGGGCAAGTAGCTGCCATGAAGCCCAGAAGGTGGAGAAATTCCCTGGCTGAAATGTGGGTGACTGGAATAAGGTTTAGGAAGTCGCTGGTTAGAGAAATTACCTTTTCTTGTGGGAGGAAGGCTTTCATCAAATCCATCCTTATTCTGCATCCCAAGATCTGGTCTTGGGATGGAGTGAGGGAGGACTTCAGTAGGTTCAGTGTAAACCCCAGACTTCCTAGGAGAGAAATATTGAATTGCAAGTGTGCCTGAAGAGTACTTGCTTCTTCTGCCTGGATGAGTAGGTCGTCCAGGTAAGGGAAAAGCTGTATGACTTTTGTTCTGCAGAAGGATACTGCTGGGGCTAGACATTTTGTGAAACCCTAGGGGCTGTAGACAAACCAAAGGGCAAGGCAGTAAATGCAGAAATCTACAGAAGTCTGGGCAGATGGGGATATGGAGGTATGCTTCCTTCGGGTCCAAAGTGGCCATGAAGGCACCAGGTGTCAAGAGTGTAAGAAGGGTTTGCAGGGATAGCATGCAGAAAGAAGGTACATGCAGGAAGGGGGTTAACAGAGATAGGTCCAGTATATGTCTCCAAAGGCCCTCTTTGTTTGGGACCAAGGAGAGCCTGGAGTAAAACCCTTGACCCTCTTGTCCTGTTGGAAACCTCTCTATGATGCCCTGAGAAAGTAAATCCTGAATAACTTGGGGGATTTGTTTTCTGGAGGGAGGGGCATGTCTTTTGCTGAAGGCTTTTCTTGCCAGGTCATAAAACTCTTTCTCCACTATTGATAGGACTGAGCAGTCTGAGGTGATCTGTTGCCACAGGGGAAGACACTGAGAGAGGAGGGCAGAAAGGGGGAGATGGTGGAGGGTATTTAGGCAGTCATGCAGTGTTTGGTCTGTCTGTAAAGGGCTATCTGGGGGTGAATTGTGAGTAAGTAGTACTGGGTGTACAGTATTTTTTGCCCCCCTCTCCTTTGCTTTGAGGAAGAAGAAGAGGAAGGAACAGGTGCCCTCCTAATGAAGCTTGATTTGGCTGGGTAGTTTCTGTAAAATTTAGAAACTGGAAATACCAGAAGATGTTTCAAGTCCTGAAGTTCCTTGTTTTTTCTTGTAAATTTTTGAAAAAGGTCTGCAGATTGTTTGCCAAAGAGGAACTTATTGTCCAGGGGGCATCCAGGATCTTGTTTCTGAAGTCATCTGGCAAGGATCGAAGTCTGAGCCAGGAATACCTGCATAACACAGAAGGAGATACAGCTGATCTGGCTGAGGCTTCAGCAGCATCGTAGCTGAATTTTATGGAATGCCCGGCTACTTGTGCTGCTAAAGAGAGTTTTGAGGCAACATGAGGCTTTGTAGAGGAATCAGGCATAGAGGAGAGTAGAGTACAAGCCTAAGATACTAGATGTAGGGCATACTTTACCATGTGAGTCTGGTAATTTATAGCCCTAAAGGCCAGGGTGGATGAAGTGTAGATATTTTTCCCAGTCTGTCCATCACCTTACTGTCCTTATCAGATGGCAGTAGGAAAGAGGATGGAATCTGTCCGGATTGCTTGCCCAGTGCCACAGCAATGACAGCAGGGTCGGTCATAAGTGGGTTGATGAGGTACTTGTGATCATCAGAGACTTTATAAAACCTATCAGGCCTTTTTGGGGCCAGAGGTTGGGATTCAAGTGTCTTAGAGGCAGAAGCAAAGTCATCCAGTAAGCTGAAATCACAGGGGGAATAGCAGAGGGAAAGGGAGACTCCATCTGGGGAAGCTCAAAGTATCTTTTTGTACCTCAGTCATTTGGGTGGAGTCCCACTTGAAGTATTCTTTCATTTTGGAGATGGTCTCCCCAAAAGTAATGTCTTCTGGTGGGGAATCTCCTTCCAATGAGACCTCATCAGGAGAACACTATTCCAGGGGAGAGGCTAGCTGAGAAGTATATGTGAGAACCTCATCAGAGGAAGAGGAAGAGGAAGAAGAGCGTTCCTCCGGAGTCTGAGGAATAGGGATAGAGCTGGCAGAGGCAAGGCTGGGGCTAAGTGTAGGCAGAGCAGGAATATGTATGGCTGTTTAAAGGCCCGGAAGAGTGAATGGGAGAATGTTTGCCAGTCAGACTGGTCTTCCACAGGAGTAGACAAATGCTTGGGCTTTTGTGTTTTCTTGAGAGTGGAGGTCTTTTGAATAGTCTGAGAGGCCAAAGGCCTACTATCAGACGACAGGCCTGTGGCCAAAGTACCCTCTTTAGAAACTAAAGGCGGCTGTCTGGGCGAGCCTGGTTCCCCAACATTGGCGGTGGCCATTGTTGCAGAAACCTCCGCAGATGTGCAAACTGGAGAAACAAGGGTGGCTTCCATTACGGTACTCGCCAAAGTCGCCAGTTCTTTTGGATGTTCCTCAGCCCCTAGACCAGTAGCTGGTAGGACGTCTGAAATCGGAGGTGTAGTATCAGTCCTAGAGACTTTGGCCTTCTTTTTAGGAGGGTCTACCTCGACGGCTAATTCAGGATCCATACTAAAGGCCAGGCGTTTAAGTCGCTGGTTCTCTACAAACAATTTAAGGGCTGCCAGATGACTGCTCAAGGTTTTAGGTTCATAGGTTCATAGGTTCATACTAGGCTATCTGCCCTAGGGCATTTATAAGCCTAGCCAGAATGTGTTTGGCTTTCGCCACCCATTTTAAATTTATTTTGCTATACCCTTTTTTGAGGTTAGTATACTGTGCCTCTGTCTAACAGGGACACAGAAGTGATACCCGGGGTAAACCTACGATCTCCCATCCACTCATCAAGATTCCTCTTGAAGCGAGTTAATGAGGGACTCTGCCTAACCTGGACTGGGATTTTATTCCAGAGTGAAGGGAGCCTCTGGGTTATGAATCTGTCCCTCCAGCATGTCCTATTTATTTCAGTGCTGAGGTTCAAGTCTCTCGAGCACGTAGCTCGATGGGATTTGAATTTTCTGAGGTGCAGCATGTCCATTAATTCTGGGTTGGACATGGCTTTATACGTCAGGCACAGATCGCCTCTGAACAGGCAGTATGCCACTGAGTAGAGCTGGAGTTTCTTTAACCCTTTGATCCTCTTGGTGAGGTACTTTTGGGGTCTTTCCAGTTGCTGCAGGTGTCTGGTAAGGTACATCCCAAAAGGGGCATTGTACTCAATTATGGGCCTGATGAGGGATGAGTAAAGAGGCACGATGACCTCCCCTGATCTAGATGTGAATCCCTTCATGATTAGGTGGGCTATATAAAATGTTTTTCTAACCACTTTGGCCACGTGGTTGTCAAATGAGAGATTGCTATCAACTTGGGTCCCCAGGTCCCTAATTACTTCTTCTGTACTTAATGGGTTACCACCTATGTGGTAATTTGTGGGCACTTTGTTTTTGCCAAATGGGATGATTATACACTTTTTGGCATTTAGCTTGAGGCCATGGCTCTGGCACCAGATGTCTGTTTCTATGAGGCCCTTTTGGAGGATGCTTGTGTCAGCTGGAGAGTCGATTATGGCGCCCAGTTTGCAGTCATCTGCGAACTTGGTCAGCCACAGTCCTTCCGTGTTGGCCTGTACCTCCGAGAAATATATACCGAACAAGAGAGGTCCCAGGACTGAGCCTTGTGGGACACCACTTGTAACTGGTTTGGAGTCTGACATGGCTCCAGCAATTCTAACCATGTGGGTTCTGTCCTTGAGCCAGTTTGCAATCCATCTAGTGACATAGGGGTTTATATTTAAGCTGGTGAGCTTATCTATAACGCCCGAGTGGGGTATTGTATCGAAGGCTTTTGCGAGGTCCAGGTAGGCTGTGTGGACCACCTTCCCCTCGTCAATGGCCTTGGTGACTGTTTCAAAGAAATCAACCAGGGTTAAGAGGCAGGATCTGCCCTTAACAAAGCCGAACTGGGTAGGATCCAGTGTCTGTAGGTCCCCAATATCTTTATTTATGAGATCCATGATGATCCTTTCCATAGCTTTGCAGACCAAGCTAGTCAGGCTTATGGGGCAATAGTTTCCAGGATCCATTGAGGCACCACCTTTATGGAGAGGGACCACTGTTGCTGTACGCCACTCTTTGGGCACATATCCTGTACTAAGGCTGAGATTGAACAGTAGTTTTATGTTTGGGTTTAGCTCTTCTTGGAGTTCATGTAGGACACAGCCCAGGACACCGTCTGATCCCACTGATGCTGTGTTTTTTGCTTTGGAGAGGGCGGCTCTTACCAAACAACTGACAGATTTTATAGGTCGTATGGTTGTGGGATGGTCCTAAGCAGAACAAGCAGAGGTTGTGTGTATCTTTGTGTGGAATTTGCCGACCACACTTAAATTTTCCCTTCCTAGATGACATCGGCTAACAACAGATAAACAGCAACCTAAGCACTATCAAAAATAAAGAAGATTCCCCAAGGGGGTATTTATCTTAACATCTTCCAAAACATAGAGGAGAATGAACAAGCTGACATTCGACTGCAGCAGAGAGGTTCTGAGGTCTGTGCATGCGGACGTCACACACATGTCCCACGGCTTATGGCCCCTACGTGTGATGTCATACGCATCTTGCAGCAACCATGCTTAAGCTTTGGTATAGGAGCCGGACGCTCAGCTTGCCTGAGGCGGAGGATCCCCATGTGAGCATACTGCAACATGAGAACACAAGGACATCCTAGTATTTTAAGCACACTAATACACATGGATGGATATTTAATACATATTACTAGACAGATGTATGTTTACATTTATAGTGTTCTAGTTTGATTATGTTTATGGTTTTATAGCTATGTGTTTTTTCTTGATTTTAGATCTTGTCACAGACCTGATGAAGGCTTTTTTGCATTAGTTAGCCAAAGGCAATTTTAGTTGAATCTTTTTATGTATATGCTATGCTTTTCTTAATACCTGAGGGATGCAAATACATAGGTAGTGTTTTTGGGTTTAGTTTGATCCAATCAGTAGTAGTGTATTTGGGTGGGTCTTTGCTGTTCTAAAATGCACTTTTACGGCCCTGTTTATATTGTTTGCCACGAACAGGCTAATTTAAAATTAAACAATACATATATTTTCCACACATACTTCTAAGCATATAAAAGCTGATAAGTTTAACATTCTTAAAATATTTCAGATTTTTTTTTTTATTGAGGATCGCTTGTCTGTGATGAATAAAGGCTTGTTGCTTTGGAACACTACCTGAGTTTCATGATTTTTGGAAATTATTGTGACTGAGATAGTTTCTCTGCTTTTTATTTTTTCCTCAACACTTGTGGTGGTGAGGTTGGAAGTAGACAGATTCCTGTGCTTGTTTAATTTTTATTCAGTTAGTTGTTTCTGGTATTGCAGTAGAGTAAACTTCCCTTACTACAAGTTGTCTCCTGCTCATTTTCCCAATCTGCTTGGCACCCTCACCACACTCTGAGGGGTCCTGAGTTAATCATTTTCCATCCCTGGCAGATAACAGCCTTAATTTATTGTCTTGTACTTCATTTATAATTTTATAGTGCTACTGCTTTATTTTTGCTTTATTTGTTGATTTTGCATTTAAACCATTCCAAAGATACTTTAAGTTGCAAGCAAGCAATCTTTCTTGGTTTTATTACACCAAGAGGCTAGCAGTGCCCTGTATAGACACAAACACTCAGAAAGTCAATTTTGTCTATAAAATTTCCCTTACAAGTGAAAGCTATAATTTAGTGCAGCTAAAAGAAAGGCATTGTGCAGAGACAACCTTAGAGCAGCTAGTTTGCACATTAAGGAGCACCGCTATCAAATCTTAGCACACTCTAACAAAATCTAGTGAAAACCACAGAGAACACCCAAGGTGACCTTTGTAAAAGCCAGTCGGTGACCTATACTAGCCCACCCAAATGAAATTTGAACATGAATATGCATTTTCCAAATGTCTCGGCAGCTGCTGGACCTGATAACATTCTTGGAAGAGTGTTCAGAGACTGTGCAGACCAACTAACAAATGTACTCACAGACATCTTCAACAACTCTGAGTCAAGCCATTGTTCCCAAATGTTTCAAGTATACAAACATTATACCACTGCCAAAGAAGTCACCACCTGCTAGCCTAAATGACCATCGTCAATCCCATAGTTCTCACCTTCACTGTGATGAAATGCTATGATAGACTGGTCAAAGATGTAATAACATCCAAACTACCTGCAGGCTTCGATCCACTCCAGTTTGCATACAGATCCAATCGATCCAATGGAGATGCTATTTATTTGGCATTCCACTTATCGCTGGACCACCTGGAGAACAAGAATAGCTATGTGAGGCTACTTTTCATCGACTTCAGTTCAGCTTTCAATAGTCATCCTGCAAAATCTGATCAGAAAGCTGGTTCAACTGGGCATCAGCACTCCAATATACAACTGGATTCTGGACTTTCTTATAGATAGAGCCCAGAAAGTGTACATAGGCAAGAATATATCAGACAGCATCACCCTGAACACTGGAGTCTCACAGGGATGTGTCCTAAGCCCTCTGCTTTTCACCATCCTAACCCATGACTGTACTGCCAAGCACAGCTCAAAGCATATCATCAAATTTGTAGATGATACGACAGTTATGGGCCTCATCAGGAATGATGATGAGACAGCCTACAGAGAGGAGGTGAATCAGTTCATAAGTTGGTGTTATAACAATAATCTTGCACTAAATGTCAACAAGGCTAAAGAAATAACTTGGGACCACAGGAAGAGCAACAGAGAGCACTCTCCACTTGTAATCAACAAAGAAACAGTTGAGAGAGGCAAAAGCACAACATTTCTGGGGGTTCACATTGCAAAAGACTTGATGTGATCAGCCAATACAAATGCCATCATTAAGAAGGTGCACCAATGGCTTCACTTCTTGTGAAGGTTGAGAACAAACCTACAATCAACGGCTCTCACAACCTTCAACAGGGGCAGCATTGAAAGTATACTGACAAACAGCTTTACAGTATGGTATGGAAGCTGCTCCACTTTCGAGCAACAGTCCCTCCAGACGGTAGTGAAACCAGCTGAGAGGATTATCAGGAACTCCCTTCCATCCATACAAGACCTGCACATGTCCAGATGTCTCAGCAGGGCAAGGAAAATAACCTGGGATAGCACTCATCCTGCCTAAAAGCTGTTCTCACATTTAACATCAAGAAGGCACTTTTAATGCATACACTGCAAAACCACGAGATTCAGAAACAGCTTCCTTCCACTAGCCATCAGGTTACTGAACTCTAGGAACAGTACTCTTCACACTAGACATTAAGACAGTAATCGAACAATACTGAAAAGTTTCTGTAGTGCAATATGCAACAAGGTATTACCCACACCCAGACAGCAGTCAGCAGTAATCAAACTGAACTGTCTTACTGTGCAATATAAATGTAGGCCTTAAAGCAATCACTTAAGTGTAATTTTTCCAGTATAAATATGCTAATAACCTAGTAAAGAGTGACAATCTGTTAAATCAGTGCAATAATGCAAGTATTTATTATTGTTGTATTTGTCGTCTGTTTCAATAGAATTTTGTATATTATTGTCATGTTAAATGTAGTCATGTATTGTATGCACAGTGAGTCTGAAGAAACGTAATTTTGCTCGGTTCGCATTTGTGTGAATCAAAGTGAGAAAGTTTACTTTGATTTTTGACTAGCGTGGTACATATGGCCATTCTGAGACAATGTAGCAATTATCTCATGTTCACAGATAACCATTTTATCTTTAAAAAAACAAAATCAGTATGGTAGAGATGCACAAACAATTTCACTGCAGGCAAAAATCTTGCATACAAACAAGGTTGTCAAGAACACACACACTAGCTTCACCACAAATACTGTCCACCACACACACACACACACACACACACACACACACACACACACACACACACACCAACCTATGCTTAGGCATTAAAAAGCAATCTTCTCAAACCTCAAAGATCTCATAAGCCTATAAATGGTAATGCTTATCCTCAGCAATGTCTAAAGCACTCACCAAAAACAACACCAAACAACACTCATACAACTACATCCACTGCAGCCCAAAGAGCAAACTCCTAAGGCAAGCCAACATATTACCCAGGACTCTTGTCTTAGGGGACTCTGCTGTACAACACACAGATGCCCCAGTCACCAGACAGAACAAGGATAGGATTATGGTTAGTTGCTTGTCTGGAGCCAAGATCTGCCAAGTTAAGCATGCACTCAGATCATTACACCATAGGTACCAGTATGACACTATCATAGTCCATGTGGGTGTTAACGACCTGAGATGTCCTTCTTCACTCGATTATAAGAAGAAACATTACTGATCTCTCTGAATATGTATCTGAGGTAGGTATGTGCCATGCGTTGCCCAGCATCCTACCTTCACCAAAGATGATGGCACAGTACGAACAAAAGATGACCAACTTCAATAATTGGCTTAGCTTCTGGTGCCTTTCCACATGGATTCAGTATTTATTATTATGCGAGAACAAGGTTAATAGATAACATTGCTTTGCAAAGGATGGCCTGCATCTGTCTCCCTAGGATTTGAAATGTTGTTTTTTTAGGCAATGCCAAATTGACAAAACTACCAACATACAAAATAAAACCCAAAGAAATGTAAAGGTGTTGTTGCTAAATGCTATAGGAGCTGAGAGAAGAAAAAAAAACATACCCTAGCAGCTCTCCTTACTCTGGAAAATATAGAGATCTGTGTCATTACTGAGACATGGCTTAAATCTGCAATAGGTACTCCAACAGTACAAGGCCTCAGGGCCTTCCACACATTTAGACCATCAGCTGCACAGGCACGGACAAAAGACAGAGGAGTCTTAGTCTATGTTAGCAACAAGCATAACTCTACGCTGGTTAGACAGGATAATGCCATGCTATCTATGCACATGGATATCACCAAATATAGAATACTATACCACATCTTAGTAAGATATAGGTCACCCTCTATTTCCCAAAAAAAACATAGCTCTTACCTAGGTCAACTAGAGACACTCACCATTAAAGTAAACAGCCTGTCCATGGGAGACTTTAGCTACCCCTCTATAGACTGGCAGACATTCACTGCCTAATACTCACAGGCACAACGATTCTGGGACTTTATCACTTGACCAGATGGTGTGTACACCCACCAGAGGATCAAACATAGTGGACCTGGTACTCAGCAATATGTGAGATGGCTGCACCTCCCACCCCAAGTGTCACATCCTCAATGATAAGGTTAGACCACAAAGCGGTCTCCTTCAAATTAAAATTCAACTCCGTAATCCCAGCCAACCTTGCAACAGTTATGCACTACTTCAAAGCAAACCATACTATATTAAGTGATATTTTAATTGAAAATTCAATGCCCCTACGAACCCTTAGTTCAAAACAACCTATGTAGAATTGCTTCCGGAGACCCAGTACAGCCAT
Organism: Protopterus annectens; assembly: GCF_019279795.1. Classification (NCBI taxonomy): domain Eukaryota; kingdom Metazoa; phylum Chordata; order Ceratodontiformes; family Protopteridae; genus Protopterus; species Protopterus annectens. The sequence goes on from NC_056729.1 coordinate 1,652,476,355, forward strand.
GTAAATATCCACTACAAATAAGCCCAAAACAAACTCTAAAAATAAACCATACTGATGCAATCCTAACCTTAGTAGGGTATATAACAAAAGTAAAAAAATCATGGCTAAAATCAATGACAAGAGACTTTTAAGTAAACTAAACAGGAAACTAAGAGGACTAATTAAGTCCAACAAGGCCAATTAGGAAGTCAAGACAGCCTCAAAGGCTAAAGGCAACCACAAGGCCTTCTACAGCTATGCCCAGAAACTTTAAAAACAGCACACATCAGTGTGCTGAATGAAGGTCAACTGTGCCACCTTAACTGAACAGAGTGACACAGTAAATTTGCTGACTGACAACTTCAGCTCAAGCTTCACCGCCAACTTCCCCACCTCCATATATGAAATACCTACTAGATTAACCCCCCAACTATTACAGAAGGCAGGTCCTGGGGACACTCAGTAAAGTCAAAAACACAGCCTCAGTAGTCTCTGACAATATCCCAGGATGCCACCCAAATAGCTGGAAACATGTCATATCAGGTCCACTTCAGTAACTTTTCAACTCTAGCATCGAAACAGGCTTTGTACCACAAGTATGGGGGACTGAAATGGTTATCCTACTTCACAAGGGTAGACCATCAGTTGACCATACCACGGAAACCTACAGAACTATTAGTCTGACTAGTCTAAAATGTAAAGCTATGGAATGAATTTTCATGGAAATGATCAACAAAAACATATGCAACCTTCAGACACTGGAACAAACCCAGTTTGGCTTTATCACGGGAAGCTTGTGCCTAATGAAAGCCATTGGACGTCTCTGAAAAGGTCCCAAAGGCAATGAATGAGGAGAACATGGTCCATACTGCCTATCTGGACCTGACTAAACTGTTTTTGACACAATACCCTACTTGGGTAGTTGACAAATTTACTAAATTGGACATAAACCCCTACATAACTTGCAAGTTCACAGCTGACAGGGCCGAGGAAGTCAGGATTGCTGATACCACCTCCATTAAGAGACCAGTCATGAGTGGGTACCTCAGAGCTCTGTGCTGCGACTGCTCCTATTTGGCATCTACTTAATGTCAAGGGTCTTTGGCTGACCAAGTTTCCAGATGACTGCAAATTGGGAGCTATAAAAGATTCCCACATGAAAAACCACAAATGACTCATGCCAAAGTCACAGACTGAAGCTCAAGAAATGCATTATATTGTCATTTGGGAAAAGTGCCTCCTAGGCTAATTATGCCATTGGTAAGACACCCCTAACTGCTGACCCAGTAGTCAGGGATCTTGGAACATATGTAGACAGCAATCTGGCCTTTGACCAACATGTGGCCAAGGTAGTAAGAACAGCATTCTATGTCACCCAGCGTATATGCAACGGCATGGGAACCAGGTACAAAGAAGTCATACTGCCACTTTAGTTGGCCCTTATCAGACCCAACACTGAGTATAATGCCCCTTTGACATGTACCTGACCAAACGTATACAATAGTTGAAATGCCCACAAAGAATCCTATATGAATCAGCTCAAAGCCCTCTCTCTATACTCAGTCTCCTTCAGTTATTTATTTATTTTATTTATTTATTTAACATTTGTTTACCGGGAAAGTCTGACTTGGAATGAAGCCAATTTTTTGTGAAGGCCCAGGGAGAAATGCACCAGATGCATGTCTTTTTAATGTGGGAAGAAACCGGAGTACCCAGAGAAAAAAACAAATGAATGCAGGGAGGACATGCAGACACCACAAAAAAGGCACTCCAGACGAGAAATGAACCTGAGAACCTCTTGCTTTGAGGTAACAATGCTACTGCTGGACCACTGTGCCATCCAAAATTAAAACTTAGTGCTAGGCTAAGTGCCTTTATGGATCATTTTTAAGCCTAGCAGATTATCCCACATGAGAATCAAACCCTGCTCCTTGTGTCTATAAGGTAAACACCTTAACCATTATGCCAATCTCCCACCTCCCAATTTACTGAGAAGTGATCTATGCCTGGTACACAAGGCATCCTTGGATCCAGCTTTGATGGACTTTTTGCACATCTGTAAAATGAAATATTCCACAACAAGTACGACTCTGTCATTGTCCATGTGGGTGTGAATGACCTGAGGGGCACCTCCCTGGACTACCACATCAAAGAGACATGGTGGAGCTCTTGGATTATGTGGCCCAGTCAGATATGACACTAGCCCTAAGCACTATCCTACTGTCACCCAGAATGATACCGCAGTACAAACAGAAAATGATTGACTTCAACAATTGGCTAAGCTTCAATTGTCATTCTAAGGGGATCCAGTATCTGTCTGCTTGGGATGACATGACTGACAGACCTCAATGTATTGCCAGAGATGGCCTGCATCTGTCACTCCTGGGTTTCCGGGTACTGGCCTAGGCTCTTGCCACCCCTATAGTGACGTTTTTACGTGGTGTTCCAAAGACCAAATTACCACCGTAACCGCTATAAATAAATGCAATCTGAGGGTCATGCTGCTCAATGCTAGAAGTCTAAATCTCAAGATGCACTTGCTCGAAGCACTCCTCAAAATGGAGAACATCGACATTTATGCTGTAACAGAGACATGGTTTAAAGCAGCAGAAAGCACCCCTGCATTACCAGACTGTAACTCATTCCACACCTTTCGGCCCCAGAACATGGACCAAAACTCCAAAGGTGGTGGTATCTCCATATTCGTAAAGGATATGCACACCTCCAGACTAGTAGCCCAGCATAACACATCTGAGATAATCCAGGTAAAACTAACATTGGGTAAGATAGCAATTTAGGATGTATCCTGCTATAGGTTCCCAACCAGGAGCGGCCCGTGCTATTGGACTGCCGGACTGCAGCCCCCTCAACTGTAAAAGAAAGAAAAAATAATGGAATAAAAAGAAAAAAAAAATTAATAAAATCACAGACTTTCGCGCACTAGTCCGGACTGCTGCTGAGACAGTCTGGAGCATGCGCAGATTGTCTCAGCAGCAGTCCTGACATGAAGAACGGAGCTCCCAGAAGTCTATGCAGTTTTAAACTGCATAGACTGTCCTGGAACTCGCTGGGGAAACATGTCAGGGTCAGACTGCAACGTCAGCAGTCTGGAATTCGTCGGGCAGGGTCTGGTGTGGATTGGAGTTTGCTGCAGTCTCGTCGGGGGAAGATCTCACGACAGGCAGGGATTTGCACAGGTTTCGTAGCTTACTCGGGATTCATGGTTGTTTGCTACAGGGATTTGGAAGATCTACTGCAGGTAAGTGTGTGGACAGATGTTTGCTACAAGGTAGGTGTGTGTGTGTGTGTGTGTGTGTGTGTGTGTGAAAATACCCCTAGGGAATACCTCAGGCTTGAACCCTGTACCTTGTATGCAGGTGTTAAAGACCTGAATTCCCTACCCACCACCATTTGTAAAACAAATTGCAGATTTTTGCCTCATATTTGATCTGATCTGTTCCTCATAATATCTGTGGTTTGTAAATGTTGCAATGCTTGATATTTGATGGTGCAGTGGTAGCATTGTTGCCTCACAGCTGCAGGTTAACAGGTTTGATTCTTGGCTGGGGTGCCATCTTTGTGGGGTCTGTATCTTCTCCCTGTGTTTGTGTGGGTTTGCTTTTGTGTCCTCCCATGTTACAAAGACATGTCTGCATTATTTCTTCCTGGGCCTCTGCTGAAAATTGTTTTTTTGTTCCAAGTCAGACTGTCCTGATTAACAAATGTTAAATAAAATAGACAGGTATTTCAGACTTCAGGTTTCTGAATGTTTAAGTCCTTATATATTTGATGGTGCAGTGGCAGTATTGTTGCCTCATAGCTATAGGTTTTCTGGTTTGATTCTTGGCTGGAGTGCTTTCTGTGTGGAGTCTGCATCTTATCCCTGTGTTTGTGTGGATTTGCTCTGGTGTCCTGCCATTTTACAAAGACATGTGTCTACAGTATTTCTCCCTGGGCCTCTGCTGAAAATTGTTTTTGTTCCGTCAGAAATAAAATTGACAGGCATTTGAATTTCAGACTTCATATTCTTCAGAAAATACATAGTAAAACAACTTTTTATTCTAGCAATAAATATATAGTAACACAGCCTTTTATTATAGCAATTTCCTAAGTTTATAAGATGACTGTTTGAAAGTTCTCCTTATTTTTGGGACTGTATTACCCTGTTATTGGCTTTGTCCAGGTTTCTTGTGCTAAGGTTGACAGCTATAGCAAGAACTGAATTCACTGAATATGTTTGAGGGCTGTATTCCCTCATTACTGGGTTTGTCCAGGTGTTTTCTGCTAAGAGGTTGACAGCTATGGTGAGAACTGAATTCACTAAATGATAGCCATTTAAGTTTCAGTCTTCCTCTCTTTCACAAAGCAGCTGATTTGGCATAGTGGTATGTTGCTCTGACTGTTTTGCACAGGGACCTTGGCAGTAAAATGTATGGTGGTAACACAGCATTTTTCTTTCACAAAGCAGGTGATTTGGCATAGTGGTATGTTGTTCTGACTCTTTTGCACAGGGACCTTGGCAGTAAAATGTATGGTGGTAACACAGCATTTTATTCTAGCAGCTTTCCAAGATTATACAAGCAATGTTTAATGTGTCCCTGGTTTTTGTCCTTTTGACCCACCCCAATAAATTTGGCTTTTTCCAGATTTCTTGTGCTGCAAAGTTGAGATGTAGTTGAGTACTGAGTAGATTTTACAAGGAGCTGAGAGCTGCAGGGGAAGAGAAGTTTAGTGCTGATTATGCTAAGTCAGCTCGTATTGCTAATAGCACAACAGGTTGTGTACTTGCTTTTGATGCAGAAGGCTGTTGGTTCTACTCCCATAAGGGGTGAATGCTGCCGTACTGAAAGTTAAGATACTAACTATGAGCCTGTTATCAGTTTGCCATCCATTTCCTATTGCAATATTACTAGCTTATTTTTAATGTAATTTAGGCAGTTTATTCCTCAGGGGCATCAGACACTTTATTTTTCGATGAAACCATGAAATATAAAGGTGATTGCTAGCAGCAACCTCTTCATTACAGATTTATTTAACGTGGAATTATTTAGATGACTTATTTACTACTTCAGAGATTGTGCATATTTACTGATAATGGTGGACTGTAGAATTGTGCATATTTACTGATAATGGTGGACTGCAGAATTGTGCATATTTACTGATAATAGTGGACTGTAGAAGTTTGAGTAGACTTTTATGATGGAAATGTTCTGTATTGGGCAGTTTTGTCATTGGTGCATGCATTTTGTTTCATTGTGTACTGGAAAAATGTTCAAAGCAATAGGAAGGTGTATCAAAGAGCACATGTATGTTTCATATGCAAGGGGCCTACAATTTGAAATATAAAGGTGATTGCTAGCAGCAACCTCTTCATTACAGATTTATTTAACGTGAAATTATTTAGATGACTTTTTTACTACTTCAGAGATTGTGCATATTTACTGATAATGGTGGACTGTAGAATTGTGCATATTTACTGATAATAGTGGACTGTAGAAGTTTGAGTAGACTTTTATGATGGAAAGGTTCTGAAATGGGCAGTTTTGTCATTGGTGCATGCGTTTTGTTTCGTTGTTTACTGGAAAAATGTTCAAAGCAATAGGAAGGTGTATCAAAGAGCACATGTATGTTTCATATGCAAGGGGCCTATGATTTGAAAACAGCCCAGAATTAATCTTTATCTACCACAGGTAAAATGTATTTTCTTTGAATGTAGGTTTCAATGTTGTTTCAATGAATGTGAGTTTCAATGGCAGAGACGTTTTAATGCCAAGTTTGTTTAGCAGATGTCTTAGTGTTTGTGCTGTAAAATGCAAAATAAAACTTTCAAATGAAGTTCCAATCATCATTGGTAAATTGAGTGAAATAGCCAAGTAATGGATCATTGGAATGGCTGCAGGGGAGGCTCCATTTGACCATGGTTTTGTGAGGGGAAGGGCCAAACTTAGGCAGCCCCAGCTGAACTATACCTCCCAACTGTCCAGATTTTCAAAGAATGAATAGATTTTTGCTTCTTATTTTTGGTTTGTTCCTCATAAAATTTGTGGTTTTCTGGCAAATCATTTAGGAATTAAGTCATTAAATAATGACACACTGAGTTTCAGACTTCATAACCTTCAGAAAAATGCATGCAAAGTAAGACCTGTTCTATCAACTGTCTCAGTTTATACAAGAGCAATTTTTAGTACTGTTTATATGTTCCCCCAATATATTTGGCCTTGTCCAGATTTATTACATTAACAGGTTGAGAGGTACATGCAAATAAATTGCTTTATAGAATTAGGCATAGCCAAACTTCTCAACTGTCCCTGATTTTGGCTCAAAATGTTGCTCTTCCCCTAATGATCCCTCCGCAAAATAGCAATTTTGGAAGAAAACATGGAGGGTTTATAATTAAGAAATAACTGTAATAATCAGTTAGAGTACTTTTATTTCAGAAATGCATGTAGATTCTCTTAGTTTGTCAGCTGCTCAAGTTAGCAGTACTAATATTAAAGTATCCCTTCTTTGACAGGTTCCCAGCTGTATTGTGTTGCTATTTTATATTTTTACATCACATTTTTGGTCCATTTTTCATAAAATTGTGTTTTTTTGGCAAATTAGTGACAAATCATTAAACACTGAAGTTAGAAAATAATGACAGACATTTGAGTTTCAAATTTCATACCATTCAGAAAATTCATACTAATGCAAGACCTCTATTATCTTTCTAAGTTTATAACAGCAATATTTTAAAAATTGCCCTTATTTTTGGGCCTTTGTCCCATTTCTTTGGATGGCTTTGTCCAGATTTCTTGCTCTGAGGTTGAGAGGTATGACACATGTGTCAGGGCCATCACAGGTCAGCCAGAGGCATTTCAAACTGTGACATACTTGTTGCATCCCACTCCCCCATGTAGTGACTCTGCTGGATGTATCAAAGGAGGCAAGGAGTGGAGTAGCAGTGTAAATGTAATGAGTATCCCCCCATCAACAAGGAGGTAAGTAGTACTAGGGCTTTTTTCATCTGTCCCATTTTTTAGAATCTGTTTCTTTTTGTCATATTTTTTGTATATTTATTTTTCAAAGTTTTTGTTGCTCTGAGTTTGCCTAGTAATAAGTAATCTGAGTTTAAGAGTAATAGGTAAGCTATTTAGATTGAAGCAAGCAAGCTTTAATAAGCATACTGTTAAAGAATTGTCAACATTGAAAGCCTTTCTGTTGCCATAGAGAATACTTAACTAGATAATGTATAAGCCTTGGGTATTGAAATGCATAGTATCTGTAATAAAGGGCAGGATTACATTATTTTAAGAGTCTCATTACACTTGCAGACTTCAGTCATCTCTGCAGGCTTTACCAGTAAACAGAATGCCAATCGTGGTGCCATAACCTGTACAGTAATCCTTTTAGTGTGGTCCATAACCTGTACAGTAATCCTTTTAAGCAATGTATCTTGAGTTTATTTCTTGTTTGCTTTTCATTTTACATGTTGATCATGTTTCCCCATGAAAACAGTAGATGTCAGGCAGCAGGTCTTTTTGGATAAGGAACATTTTTACAAGTGGGGCATCAGAGATTTCTACTTTCAGCATGTTTGGTACTTTAATAAAGCTGAATATATAAATTATAATTAGAACTGTGCAAGAAGTGGTTTGAGTTGAGTGCTGCTTGTTTTCTTATACTTGATGTTGACTGGCATTCCATTAATGTATTTAAAAAAGTAATTTATTTTTTCATGCCTCACAACCTTTTTGTTTCCATCTAGATATTAAGCTGTCATGCAATGCATTGAAATATTTTTATTCTTCTACACTTCATTTTGGTCTTGATTGACTCTCATAATGACAGTTTGGCACCGGGCAGTATATTTAGTTTTTTGGTTTTGAGCATAGCTCCTCCCTTTCTAGTTGGCCGCACCCCTTCTTCCCACCCACCCCCATTCAGCTGTCTCCTGCAGCCCCCCTTGGATTTGAAGTCACCAGCCGCCACTGTTCCCAACCATGTCCGAAGACTCTCACTCCACATTCCTAAGCACCCTGGAAATTATTAAGATCCAACCCAACACTCTCATGCTAGGTGACTTCAACTACCCCTCCATCAACTGGGAAAACTAATCATGCACCAATGCACTGGTCCAATGCTTCCTGGAATCCATCAATTCTAATGCCCTGGACCACCTCATTCTACCCCCACTAGAGGAAGCAACATCCTTGACCTGGTTATTACTAACATGGGCAACCGTTGTTCTACACCAATAGTTAATTTCTCCCTGGTTAGAGCCGACCACAAACTAATCACCCTGGAAATCTACAACTCACCCCCCCCCCCCCCCATAAAGGTATCCACCATGATAAAGTTCTCCAAAGCTGACTTTTGGACTTCTAAAACCAGAGGTGGTTAACTTCACGGCATCCATGCCAATGGAAAATAGATGCATGACTGCTTAATCATACACCAATGCACTGTACGAACACGTGCATAAATATATGGAACTAGCCATACTCAACAGAACCAAGAGGCTCTCCTCCAAAAAAGGAAGCCAATCTGGTGGTCCCCTACCATTAATAAACACTACATAAGAAGGAAGAAACTGTTGCAGAAAAAGGTGAAGTCCGAAGACTGGAAAAATTCCCTTATCAGCCTCAACAAAAAGTTGAGATCCCTCATCAAAACCTCCAAAGCCAGCTATGAAGGCAGAATTACAGCAGACACAAAAAGCAACCACAAAGCTTTCTATAGTTATTTCAATAATCTCCATGGCAATACCCATATTTGCTCTGAGTTACTGGACAATGGCGCCTCCTATATTGAGCCAACAGATACTGCCAATTTACTGGCCGACAGATTCAGTGCCAACTTTACCCCCCCCCCCCAAAAAAAAAGACCAATCTCAATACCGGAAGAATGCCAGGCACCCAGCATTTCTGCAGCACAGGTTAAAGCTGCATTGTCCAAGGCCAGGAAAACAGCTTCCATGGAACCCAACAATATCCATAGCTGTACAAAAAAAGCTTCCACAGGTAGGTCGGATCCAATAGCAGTTTAATGACATACAAATAATTACACACACAGGTTTAGCGCTTTCTTCCCTACTGAAGGGATTTCTTCACAATTCCTTGCTCATAACCCAGTCCTTTTAAAAGAAGCCACACTCAATTAATAATTGAATAATAACCATCAGTAATTAATTATGAAAATTCTACAAAAGTGTATGCCTACAATTAAATACACATCATACAACATAAAAATTATATACAATAAAAATTGATATTATAAAACTATGAATACCATAAAAACAACTCATTCCATTTTCCTAGGATATGCTTCAATTTCAAAATACATGCAATATTTATATTTTCATTAATACCAGGGGTTGGGTGGCATTTAATCTTAATTGCCACTGAGCTCACAGATATCCAAATGCACATCAATCAATTTACCCTGGGCATCCTTTATTAACTGTTGCAAAACTAAAAATGTAAATATGTGGTCCTTATACTCATAAATGTGCCTACTTGATGCATTTGTCATTTTACAGTTCCTAATATCCAAAAGATGTTCAGTAAATCTCTCTTTAAACCATCTACAAGTCTTCCACACACAAAATGTGGGGCAAGACTGACAGCCAAATAAACCACATTTTTACTGCAACAATTGTAATGCCCTGTTAAATGAATATCTATGCCATTCAACCTAAAGTAATCTTTTGACTCAACTATATTGCTGCAACAGGCTCCCATGCCACATTTAAAGTTCCCACAACTTCTAGAGTATGCTGTTCTGTGTCCTGGTATCCCTTAGATTCAAGTAAATTCTTAAAAGATCTGTCTTTTCTATAAACTATCACGGGAGCCAAACCTACCTTTTGACCAATATGGTGGTCATGTAACAAAATTTCCCAATTCCGCCTACGGATTCCAGCAACCGCCTCAGCATCTACATTAAAGGTTGTAATAAAGTTAAGCTTCCTATTGGGCTGGTCAGATTTATCATTCTGTGGAACTTCCAGCCTCAAATTATTTTCATCCCCGAATGGTGAGTGAGGACAATCAGTTCAAAGTAGAGGTGGAATTTATTTCTCAAATGTTTCTGAAGAGAGGATATCCCCCATAGTTGGTGCATAAGATGGCCAAAGAGGTGATTAGAAAGTGGGCAGATGGAGTTTATAAATTGATTTTGGGCAAGTTAGATGAAAGTAATTTGAGGCTGGAGGTTCCACACAATGATAAATCTGACCAGCCCAATAGGAAGCTTAGCTTTATTATAACCTTTAATTTAGATGCTGAGGCGGTTGCTGGAATCCTTAGGCAGAATTGGGAAATTTTGTTATATGACCACCACATTGGTCAAAAGGTGGGTTTGGCTCCCGTGATAGTTTATAGAAAAGACAGATCTTTTAAGAATTTACTTGAATCTAAGGGAAACCAGGACAGAACAACATACTCTAGAAGTTGTGGGAAATTTAAATGTGGCGTGGGAACCTGTTGCAGGAATATAGTTGAGACAAAAGATTATTTTAGGTTGAATGGCATAGATATTCATTTCACAGGGCATTACAATTGCTGCAGTAAAAATGTGGTTTATTTGGCTAAGTGTCCGTCATGTCCCGCATTTTATGTGGGAAAGACTTGTAGATGGTTTAAAGAGATCTTTAAGGAACATCTTTTGGCTATTAGGAATTGTAAAATGACAAATGCATCAAGCAGGCATATTTATGAGTATAAGGACCACATATTTACATAGGTTCATAGGTAGGTACTAGGCGATCTGCCCAAAGGCATTTATAAGCCTAGCTGGAATGTGTTGGCTTTCACCGCCCCCTTAGATTAGTTCCCTGTGCCTCTGTCCAGCAGAGCCATTGAAGTGATCCCTGGGGTAAACATTCTGTTTCCCATCCACTCGTCAAGGTTTCTCTTGAAGAGGGTTAGCGAGGAGCTCTGCCTAATGTAGAATGGAATCTTGTTCCAGAGCATGGGAAGTCTCTGGAACAGGAATCTATCCCTCCAGCATGTCCTATTTATCATTGTGGTGAGGTTTAGATCCCTGGAGCATGTGACTCGAGGGGATATGGTTTTCTTTAGGTGGAGCATGTCCTTCAATTCTGGGTTGGACATGGACTTGTATGTCAGGCAGAGATCACCTCTGAGTAGGTGGTATGCAACCGAGTACAGCTGGAGTTTCTTCAGTCAAGCTGCATAGGGCATCTGCTTGAAGCCAGTTATCCTCTTGGTGAGGAACTTCTGTGGTCTTTCCAGTTGTTGCAGGTGTCTTGTAAGGTACATCCCAAATGGGGCATTGTACTCAATGATGAGTCTGATGAGTGATGCGTAGAGGGGCACAATGACCTCTTTTGATCTAGATGCGAACCCTTTTGTGATTAGGTGGGCCACATAGAAGGATTTTCTAACCACTTTGGCAATGTGATTATCAAAGGACAGATTACTATCTACTTGGGTCCCCAGATCCCTTATTACATCTTCCGTATTTAGGCGGCTACCAACTATGTGGTAGTTTGTGGGTACTTTGTTTTTTCCAAAGGGGATGACTATGCACTTTTTGGCATTTAACTTGAGACCATGGTTTTGACACCAGGTATCTGTCTCAGTGAGACCCTTTTGGAGGATGTCTGTGTCAGCCAGAGAGTCAATTATAGCCCCTAGTTTGCAGTCGTCTGCGAACTTGGTGAGCCATAGTCCTCCTGTGCTTGTCTGTACCTCTGAGAAGTATATGCTGAACAGGAGGGGTCCCAGGACTGAGCCCTGGGGAATGCCACTTGTAACCAGTTTAGAGTCAGACCTAGCTCCTGCAACTCTTACCATGTGGGTTCTGTCCATGAGCCAGTTGGCAACCCATCTCGTGATGTAGGGGTTTATGTTCAGGCTGGTGAGCTTGTCTGTAATACCTGAGTGGGGAATGGTGTTGAAGGCCTTTGCCAGGTCTAGGTAGGCTGTGTGGACCACCTTTCCCTCGTCTATAGCCTTGGTAACTGTCTCAAAGAAGTCCACCAGGTTTAGGAGGCATGATCTGCCCTTAACAAAGCCGAACTGGGTTGGGTCCAGTGTTTGGAGGTTTCCAATGTCTCTGTTAATGAGATCCATGATTATGCGCTCCATAGCTTTGCAGACCAAGCTAGTCAGGCTTATAGGGTGATAGTTCCCAGGGTCAGTTGTGGCTCCACCTTTGTGGAGCGGAATAACCATTGCTGTGCGCCACTCTGTGGTCACGTAGCCTGTGGAGAGGCTGAGTTTAAACAGTGTGTTTAGGTGAGGGGTTAGTTCATCTTTGAGCTCATGTAGGACACAGCCTGGGACACCATCCGTCCCATTGATGCTGTGTTTTGGCTTTGGAGAGGGCTGTTTTAACCTGAGTGTCTGTGATTTCAGGGCACTACATTCTTCTGGTATAGTTATGGGTCCTTTGGGGTGAGAGGGAACCTGTCTGTCAGGATGTTGTCTATATCGGGTCGATTCAGTGTATTTTGTGCCAATCTGCACTAACTGAGCAGATCTGAGAATTCCCACTTACATTCTTGACATAGCTAAAGAATGCCTTGTGGTTATCTTTGGAGTCCTTGGCAATTTTTCTTCAAGCTGGCCGGGAACGTAGTCTTGCTGATACTGATCAGGGATGTCTTCCTTCTTGGATTCTACTCTTCTGTACTAGTTTCCTACTTCTATTGATGAGCCAGTTGGCAACCCATCTCGTGACGTAGGAGTTTATGTTCAGGCTGGTGAGCTTGTCTGTAATACCTGAGTGGGGAATGGTGTTGAAGGCCTTTGCCAGGTCTAGGTAGGCTGTGTGGACCACCTTTCCCTCGTCTATAGCCTTGGTAACTGTCTCAAAGAAGTCCACCAGGTTTAGGAGGCATGATCTGCCCTTAACAAAGCCGAACTGGGTTGGGTCCAGTGTTTGGAGGTTTCCAATGTCTCTGTTAATGAGATCCATGATTATGCGCTCCATAGCTTTGCAGACCAAGCTAGTCAGGCTTATAGGGTGATAGTTCCCAGGGTCAGTTGTGGCTCCACCTTTGTGGAGCGGAATAACCATTGCTGTGCGCCACTCTGTGGTCACGTAGCCTGTGGAGAGGCTGAGTTTAAACAGTGTGTTTAGGTGAGGGGTTAGTTCATCTTTGAGCTCATGTAGGACACAGCCTGGGACACCATCCGGTCCCACTGATGCTGTGTTTTTGGCTTTGGAGAGGGCTGTTTTAACCTGAGTGTCTGTGATTTCAGGGGCACTACATTCTTCTGGTATAGTTATGGGTCCTTTTGGGGGTGAGGGGGGGGGTGAAATTTGCACTGAACCTGTCTGTCAGGATGTTGTCTATATCGGTTGATTCAGTGTATTTTGTGCCATTCTGCACTAACTCCGAGCAGATCTGAGAATTGCCACTTAGATTCTTGACATAGCTAAAGAATGCCTTGTGGTTATCTTTGGAGTCCTTGGCAATTTTTCTTTCGAAGCTGGCCGGGAACGTAGTTTCTTGCTGATACTGATCAGGGATGTCTTCCCTTCTTGGGATTCTACTCTTCTCTGTACTAGTTTCCTACTTCTATTGTATAGCTTGTTTATGGCAGGGGTCCACCAGACTGGTTTCCTTTTCTTGGAGGAGTGAGTCTTGGTTTTGTTTGGTATAGCACGATCCATGCATTCTTGTAGGTGCTTGTAGAGTGCATTAGTAAAGGATTTTGCTGCTTGGACAGCGTTATCCTTTAGCATGGAGGCTTTGAAACTTCCCACCTCAGTCTTAAGTAACGTGAAGTTTGCTTTTGAAAAGTTTTTCAAGGTGGTTTCTTTGACCGGGGTTGGTGGCAGAATGTGACTATCCAGAGTGATTAGTTTATGGTCAGATCTAACCAGCGAGGGGTTGACCTCCGGTGTGGAACACCAGTCGCCCATGTTGGTGATGACCAGGTCCAATATGTTTTCACCTCTGGTGGGGGTGTTAAACAGTTGATCCAGGGCATTTGAGTTTATAAATTCTAGGAAATGTTGGGCCAGAGAGTTTGTACTTGAGTAGTTCTCCCAGTTAATGTTTGGATAATTGAAATCACCCAATATCAGGGTGTTTCGTAGGACCTTTATGTTTCCCAGTGTTTCCAGGAATGCGGAGTGGGGGTCCTGGGATATGGTGGGTGATCTGTAGCAAGCTATAATTTGAATAGCAGTTTTGCCCATTGTTAGTTGCACGTGGATGATCTCTGAAGCATCGTGCTGTGCCACTAACCTGTTGGTGTGGGTATCCTTGATGAATATGGATACTCCCCCCACCTTTTGTATTTCGGTCCGGGTTTTGTGGACAAAATGTATGGTATGAGTTGTAGCCTGGTAGTGCTGGGGTGCTCTCTGGAGCCTTAAACAGGTTTCTGTTACTGCACATATATCGATTTTCTCCATACTGAGGAGTGCCTTGAGTGTGTGCATTTTGAGGTTTAGACTTCTGGCATTGAGCAGCATTACCCTCAGTTTTTTGTTACTTGTGCTATTTACGGTGGTGGGTTTGTCTTTTGAGCCTTGCCTAAAAAAGGCACTATGGGGGTGGCAAGAGCCTTGGCCGGTATTTGAAAGCCCAAGGGTGATAGGTGCAAGCCATCTCTCACAAAGCAGCATGGCTTGTCGAGCATGTCATCTCAGGCTGACAGACACTGGATCCCCCTTGAATGACACCAGAAGCTTAGCCAATTTTTGAAATTGATAATTTTTTCTCTATACCGTGGTATCATTCTTGGTGAGGGCAGGATGCTGCTCAGGGTCAGGGTCATACCAGCCTGGGCTACGTGATCAGAGAGCTCCGCCATGTCTCTTTTCATGTAGTCCAGGGAGGTACAGCTCAGGACATTTACACCAACATGGACAATGACAGAGTCATATTTGTACTTGTTCTGGAGTGACCTGAATGCTTGTGTTATGTGGCGGATCCTGGCACCTGACAGGCAACTAACAGTAACCTTCTCCTTGTTCAGCCTAGTGAGTGGGACTTCAGTGTGCCTGACTACAGAGTCGCCTTTTACTAGTGTGTTGCGTATGTCATTTTGCCTTAAGGGCTGTGATTGTGTGGCACACTGGTTTTGTGAAGTATGTGTTTCATGGTTTGTGTTGGGGGGGTGGAGGTTGCTTGGATGTCTGCTTTGGAGGTCTCTGTTGCTTTTGCAGATTTTTATTTAGAGCCTCCGAGTATGTTTTTGAGTATTTATGTGTGTTTTTTGTCAGTGCTGGTTCCATAGGTCTATGTGAGACTGGTGGTGTGATGCAAGTAATTCCCTTCTCCTCTTGACTATTGGTCCAGTCTTGGGGTGAGAGAGCTTAGCCTCTAGTTTGGCTGTATAATTGCATCTCTTACATGTATTAGTGTTTGGTGGAAGGAGGAGAGGGTTGTCTGTGTACATGAGGCAATTGTAACATTGCCTCAAAATGCCCAGATTCACCAGTTGGACTGGAGAGTACACCTGAAACTGCCCTTTGGACATGCCTGGACAGGTACAGTGAACTGTTTTACTGATTGGCTGGTAAGGTCGAATAGAGAGCCTTGTCCTTCTCTACAGTATAGGGGGGTCTAGTGCTAAGGTTTATTAGTGCTTGCTATGAGTTTTGGGCAAGTGCAGGGATGAGAAGTGAATGATTTGAGTGCTTAAGTTGAAAGTTTGTCTAGTTCCAAGAGAAAAATTGAAGAGTAGACTTTTAGTCATTTTTAGTTTTGCAACAGTTAGTAAAGGATTCCCAGGGGAGAGTGCTTGATGTACATTTGGATATCTGTGAGCTCAATGGCAATTAAGATTAAATGCCACCCAACCCCCTGGTATTAATGAAAATATCAATACTGCATGTATTTTGAAATTGAAGCATATCCTAGGAAAATGGAATGAGTTGTTTTTATGGAATTCATAGTTTTATAATATCAATTTTTATTGTATATAATGTTTATGTTGTATGATGTGTATTTAATTGTAAGCATATACTTTTGTAGAATTTTTTGTAATTAATTACTTATGGTTATTATTCAATTATTAATTGGGTGTGGCCTCTTTTAAAAGGACTGGGTTATGAGCAAGGAATTGTTCTGAAAAAGTCCCTTCAGTAGGGAAGAAAGCGCTTAACCTGTGTGTGTAATTATTTAGGGAAGAAAGCGCTTAACCTGTGTGTGTAATTATTTGTATGTCATTGAACTGCTATTGGATCCGACCTACCTGTGGAAGATTTTTTTTGGATTGTGTTCGTGGTTCCTGTGGTGTTTTGTTGAATATCCCTAGCTGTGTTCTACATGAATTACAAAGTGAACTGGCACCACATCTGTGTCCCCTGTTCACTCACAGCCTCACCTCAGGCTGTGTCTCTGCTGAATGTTCCACTGCTACAGTCATGCCTCTCTATAAAGAAGGAGCGACTATAGAAACTGGAAATTATTGCCCCATTTGCCTGATTATTCTGATATGTAAGGCTATGGAGTGCATCATCATGGACCTAATTAACAAGGATATAGGGAATCTCCAAATTCTACATCCCACACAATTTGGTTTTGTGAAAGGTAGATCATGCCTGCTCAACCTGGTTGACTTCTTTGTCAGTCATCAGAGCTGTGGATGAAGGTAAGGCAATTCATACAGCCTACCTCGATCTGGCCAAGGGCTTTGATACCATTCCTCACTCAGGAATTATTGATAAACTCACCAAACTAGGCATCAATACTACATCATTAGGTTTGTTGCGAGTTGGCTCACAGATAGAACCCACAGTGTGAAGGTACTAGTGGACTCCAAATCAGACTGCCAACCAGTCACAAGTGGAGTCCCACAGGGATCGGTCCTGGGTCCTCTCCTGCTTGGCATCTACTTCTCTGAAGTCTAGGCCAACATGGAGGGAATTTGGCTGACCAAGTTCGCAGATGACTGCAAGCTGGGAGCAATTATTAACTCCCCAAGTGATGCCGACATCCTACAGAAAGGCCTCACTGCGACAAATGACTGTTGTTGGAACCATGGCTTTAAGCTTAATGCCACAAAATGTGTCATCATCCCCTTTGGGGAAAAACTCAGTTCCTACTAATTACCACATCGATAGGAGCCCACTGAACACTGAAGGCATTATAAGAGATCTGGGGACACAGGTTGACAGCAACCTCTCCTTCGACCACCACATATCCATTGTGGTCAGAAAGTCCTTCTATGTGGCACATCTCATTTCCAAGGGTTTTGCATCCAGGAAGAAAGAGGTCATAATTTCTCTCTACTCTTCCCTCATTGGACCAGTAATACAGTATAATGCCCCATTTGGCATGTACCTCACTAGACACCTGCAAGAGCTGGAGAGGCCACAAAAGTACCTCACAAAGAGGATCCTAGGCCTTAAACACATGTCCTACATGGACAAACTCAAAAAACTCCAGCTACTCTCGGTCTCGTATCGTCTAAGAGGCGATCTCTGCTTGACATACAAATCCACGTCTGACCCAGCTTTGTTAGAAATGCTACATCTAAAGAAAACCCAATACCTCCACACCACATGCTCCAGAGACCTAAACCTCATTAGCACAATCAACAGAACATGGTGGAGAGACAGGTTCATAAATCAGAGATTGCCCATGCTCTGGAATAGATTCCCATACATGTCAAGCAGAGCACCTCACTGGCCTTCTTCAAGAGAAATCTTGATGAGTGGATGGGAAATAGAAAGCTCTCCCCAGGGATCACTGCAGTGGCTCTACTTGATAGAGAAACTGAGAATTAACGTCAGGCGGCACAATATCAGAGCACTTCTATGTGTTGGGATGCACTGCTAGGTTTATAAAGGACCTGGTGGTAATTAGCCTAGTATATACATATGAACCTATATACATAGGGGCACAATTGGGTTAGGGTGCACTGCTAGGCTTACAAAGGCCCTGGTGGTCATTAGCCTAGTATATACATATGAACCTATATACATAGGGGCACGGTTGGGTTGGGATGCATTGCTAGGCTTATAAATGACCTGGTGGTCATTAGACTAGTATATACATATGAACCTATATACATAGGGGCAACATTGGGTTGCTATACACTGCTAGGCTTATAAAGGCCATGGTGGACAGTAGTCTCACCTTTGATAACCACATCACCACAGTAGTCAGGAAGTCCTTCTACGTGGCACACCTCATCATAAAAGGGTTCTCATCCAGGAAAAAAGAAGTCATTGTTCCCCTCTATTTGACATTCATTAGACCCATTATAGAGTACAATGCCCCTTTTGGAATATACCTCACAAGACATCTGCAGCAGCTGGAAAGGCCACAGAAGTACCTCACAAAGAGGATTAATGGCCTCAAACAAATGCCCTACACTGATCGCCTCAAAAAACTCCAGCTTTACTCTGTAGCATATCGCCTACTCCGAGGTGATCTCTGCCTAACATATAAAGCTATGTCAAACCCAGAGCTGTTGGACATGCTACACCTAAAGAAATCCCAATCCCTCCAAGCTACATGCTCTAGGGACCTAAACCCTGTCACCACAATAAACAGGACATGCTGGAGGGATAGATTCCTGTCCCAGAGACTTCCCATACTCTGGAACAGGCTACCTGTCTATGTCAAGCAAAGTTCTTCATTAGCACTCTTCAAGAAAAATCTTGATGAGTGGATGGGAAATAGGAAATACACCCCGGGATCACTTGTGTGTGTCTGCTAGACAGTGGCACAGGAAAATAACTTTCTTGGGTGGTGTAAGCCAGGGAACATTGTTGGCTAGGCTTACATAGGCCCTTGGGCCAATAGCCTAGTACCTACCTATGAACCTATGGTCATTAGCCTAGTATATACATATGAACCTATATACATACGGACACAATTGGGTTGAGATGCATTGCTAGGCTTATAAAGCACCTGGTGGTCATTAGCCTAGTATATACATATGACCCTACCTATATACAGAGGGCCACCATTGGGTTGGGATGCACTGCTAAGCTTATAAAGGCCCTGGTGGTCATTAGCCTAGTATATACATATGAACCTATTATACATAGGGACACAACTGGGTTGCGATGCATTGCTAGGCTTATAAAGGGCCTGGTGATCATTATCCTAGTATATACATATGAACCAATATACATAGGTGCACATCTGGGTTGGGATGCATTGTAAGGCTTATAAAGGACCTGGTGGTCATTAGCCTAGTATATACATATGAAACTATATACATAGGGGAACAATTGGGTTGGGATCCATTGCTAGGCTTATAAAGGACCTGGTTGTCATTAGCCTAGTAAATACCTATGAACCAATATACATAGCGGCACAAATGGGTTGGATTGGGATGCATTGCTAGGATTATAAAGGCCCTGGTGTTCATTAGCCTAGTATATACCTATGAACCTATATACATAGGGGCACAACTGGTTGGGGTGCACTGCTAGGCTTATAAAGGTCCTGGTGGTCATTAGCCTAGTATATGCATATGAACCTATATACATAGGGACATAATTGGGTTGGGATGCATTGCTAGGCTTATAAAGGTCCTGGTGGTCATTAGCCTTGTGTACACATATGAACCTATATACATAAGGGCACAATTGGATTGGGATGCATTGCTAGGCTTATAAAGGCCATGGTGGTCATTAGCCCAGTATATACATATGAACCTATGTATATACATAGGGGCATGCTTGGGTTGGGATGCATTGCTAGGTTTATAAAGGTCCTGATGGTCATTAGCCTAGCATATACATATAAGTCTATATACATAGGGGCACAATTGGGATGGGGTGCATTGCTAGGTTTATAAAGCCCTGGTGTTCATTAGCCTAGTATATACATATCAACCTATATACATAGGGGCACAATTGGGTTGGAATGCATGGCTAGGTTTATAAAGGCCCTGGTGGTCACTAGCCTAGTATATACATATGAACCTATATACATAGGAGAACCATTGGGTTGGGATGCATTGCAAGGCTTATAAAGGCCCTGGTGGTCATTAGCCTAGTATATACATATGAACCTACATACATAGGGACACAATTTGGTTGGGGTGCATTGCTAGGCTTGTAAAGGACCTGGTAGTCATTAGCCTAGTATATACATATGAACCTATATACATAGGGACACAATTGGGTTGGGATGCATTGCTAGGCTTATAAAGGACATGATGGTCTTTAGCCTAGTATATACATATGAATCTATATACATAGGGGCAAGATTGGGTTGGGGTGCATTGCTAGGCTTATAAAGGCCCTGGTGGTCATTAGCCTAGTATATACATATGAACCTATATACATGGGGGCACCATTGGGTTGGGATGCATTCCTAGGCTTATAAAGACCCTGTCGGTCATTAGCCTAGTATACAACTTTGAACCTCTAAGAGGCTAAATCAAAAGGTGTCTGCCCATATTTCTGAAAAGAATGAAAAATTTAGCTTGTCACATCTTTGATATTTGATATTTCTGATGTTATAAATACAACTCTTCAAATCCAGTTTTTTGAGAATTTATTTTTACCGGTTTGGGTCTACTGAAGAAGATCATTTTCACAGGTGACTAAAAGCAATATGAACCACAGTAGCATAACTCTCGGTTGTCCAGATTTTCACAGAATATCCAGATTTTTGCCTCATATTTTGGTCCATTTCTCATATCTGTAGATTTCTGGCAAATCGCTGAAAATTGAAGTCATTAAATAATGATGTACATTTGAATTTCAGACTATCTGAAATTGTATGCTAATACAAAACATGCCATTCTACCCACATTCTAAGTTTATAAGAGCAATATTTAAAATATGTCCGTATTTTTGGGCCCTTCGTCCCATTATTTTAAGTTTTGTCCAGATTTCATGGACTAAGAGGTTGAGAGGTGTGATTGGTAGTACACAAAGGAAACATCTCTCGTGGAAGGATGACAGACAGCTATACAGAAGATTCATTATTTCTCAAAAGCTACTAATAGAGAAAATACTCCAGTACTATGGTTGATTGAAAAAAATCAGGAAAGTAATGAAGTATTTGTTATGACTAGCACTTTCATCCACCTTTAATCCACACGTGAACTTCTTCAGAATAAACGAGAGCTCTCCCCAGCTCCCGTTTATATACAGGAAATGATGTAAACAATTTTTTTTCTTAAAATTAATTAAATACTAACCAATTTGTTTGTGCACAAATTAAAAAATCTACCTTAAAAACTATTTAAATTATTACTATAAATCATAATATTCCATATATAAAAATATTATTTTTTTAAACATAAAAATACTTTGTTCATACTCTCAAAAAATATATATGTGTACATATATACACACAACCATGTCCTTGTACCCATGTGGACACGTAAATTTATGTATAATATTGACATATAAACACTGTTATAAAACTATATGAATATAAATATAAACCTGCACCTTAAATTTATATCAACTTAAAACACAATAAAGGTGTCATATATTGGAGAACCAAGTACTTGTTAACTAATATCATATTTGAGGATTGTGGTACAGACCTTGCTGTAACAAGGTAGATTTTTTAATTTGTGCACAAACAAATTGGTTAGTATTTAATTAATTTTAAGAAAAAATTGTTTACATCATTTCCTGTATATAAACGGGAGCTGGGGAGAGCTCTCATTTATTCTGAAGAAGTTCACATGTGGATTAAAGGTGGATGAAAGCGCTAATCATTATTGTGCTTTTTGTATTATTGTCTACTTGTTTGTTCATTTTTTTCAAAGTTTTTCGGCTTGGTACGTTGTTTAGAAGTATTTGTTATGTATCAAGAAAGATTTAGGATCTCTAAGGCATTGTCCTTCAAAATACATTCTGTGAGAGATACCTTGAAGTCTAAAAAAACATTAGAACAACTACTTAGCTTAATTTTATTTGAAATAGTTGTTCTCTTTGATTCTCAGCTAAAGCGTCTTCTGTGTGGAGACATGCGTGAATGGGCGTACCTTCGTTGAAGATTGTGCGTCAGGGCTGGCAACTCGGTACGTAAAAATCTACTGCCAATCATTAGCGGACCGCAGTTGCACTGTGGCGACCCCTAACCGGGAAAAAGCCAAAAGATACAACAATTCTGCATAAGTAAGAATTCTGGACAAAGCGAAAAATAAAGGGGGCTATAGGCCCAAAATCAAATAAAGTTTTTAAATATTGCTCTTTTTAATTTAGAAAGTTGCTATAATCACAGGTTTTGCACTAGCATGTATTTTCTGAATGATATGAAGTTGTTGTTGTTTCTTTCGGCTTTTCCCGGTTAGGGGTCGCCACAGCAGAACTCCGTTCTGCTAATGATTGGCAGTAGATTTTTACGTACTGAGTTGCCGGCTCTGATGCACAACCTTCAACGAAGGTATGCCCATTCACGCATGTCTCCACACAGAAGATGCTCTAGCTGAGAATCGAACAAGACAACGTCTTACTGTGAGGCGACAACGCTACCACAGCACCACCACTGCATGAAGTGTGAAACTCAAATGTCTGTCATCAGTGATTTCACTCCTCAATGATTTGTTACAAAACCACAAGTTTTATGAGGAA
The DNA here is from genome assembly GCF_019279795.1 of Protopterus annectens. Taxonomy (NCBI): domain Eukaryota; kingdom Metazoa; phylum Chordata; order Ceratodontiformes; family Protopteridae; genus Protopterus; species Protopterus annectens. The sequence goes on from NC_056729.1 coordinate 1,652,498,813, forward strand.
TAGACCCAAATATGAGGCAAAAATGTGGACATTCTGTGATAATCAAGACTTTTGTGTGATATGCTCCCCACACCTTAGTTCAATACATTAATGCCACAATCACATGACTGTGTAAAATAAAAAATAAGTTGCATCCTGAAAGACTAAAAAAGTACTTGTAAAAACTGCATTCTCACGAAATAAGGGATTGTTCAGTTTGCTGAACAGGAAAAAGTGAAATACTTTTCACTGCATGATAGCTCTCCCTATAATTAATATTAAACATAGTCCATGAATGATGAATTCCTTGCTGCAGTCTCTTTAATGTCAACAGTTGTAAATTAAATGCATCAATGGAAGGGTGAACAGTCACAGGCATTTATAACCACAGTCTCTGTATGGTCAGACCCTTTTTACTTAACTCGTAATGGTCCACAATGCCTCTGGCTTTAAGTTCTCCAAAGTATGTTATAAACAGTAAGAAAACTACATTGTAGCACAGCTGCTGCTACTCAGTTTCAAACATCTGATAAGCAGACTAGTTAATGTTAACTGCTGCATCATTCTTAAGGTTTTCACATTGTTTCTTTTGACAAGTGACAGTCAATCTAGTCACATTCTCCAGAAATGTTTTTAGCACTAGCTGGGAAAAATACAGCAAAAGGCAAAATTCAAAGCTTGCTGCCAGAACCTACCACTTTTAAATTTTGTAAGTGTTAACATATGACTAACTAAAATGGGAACATGCATCCACTACAATTATTTTTATGCAGCAGTCAATGTCTGACTATGAAAGCTAAGTGAAGAAAAACAAAAGCCACTGTTTACAAATGAAATCACAGGCCTGAGCCTAAAGCATCCTAATAGTATAATAATAAAAACCATAGGCCTGAACATACAGTATCCTAACACTTTAATAATAAAAACCATAGGCCTGAGCATAAAGTATCCTAGCACTTAATAATCACAGTCACTGAAATTTAATCTTGTAACTAGCCCACAAGAATTTACTTATCTGCTTATAAACATCAAATACTAGGCATGTCTTTTTTGCACTCTATTTTTCTATATTTCTCAATAATGTTTTATTGGTTTTGCTACTTTTTTTTAAATAAATGTGCTAGGCAACATAAATTACAGCCAGGTTTACTCCTCAGCTCCATAATGGACTGGTTAATTATTGCCAGTTTGCTAGATAACATTCCAGATTTTGCTGTTCAATATTTTAAAGAACTACATTCAAAGCCTGTAAAAGTGGCTTTAGTTTTCCACATTTTCTGTTGTCATCAATTTCACTGCAATAAAAATGTGATGTGAAGCCAGGCTCCACCAGATAAGCAGAGTGAAAAGTATGATGAGGGTTTGTAATCAGGGTGCGCATAGAGGAGTAAGGTTATGAGCTGGTAAGAAGCTGCTTCTTGTGGTACAGGGTTTGATTCCCTCAGCTATCCCTTACTATATGTCTACAGGCCTGCATGCCTAATAGCCACCTATGAACCCGCACCTTAAGGAAATATAGTCTACCTTGGAACTGACTACATTTAGTTGACAGGTGATTGGGTTTCCCACCAACCTAGAGAGTCTAGGACCATATCCTATCTACTGGACCTCATAATGCCAAAAATGGGGGAATACTGCACTTTCCCTGAATGTCATGTCCTCCCTGATATGATTTGAACATAAAGCTATCTCATTCATAATCAAACTCAACTCTGTAACTCTAGTAAACATGGTAGCCATTAGGAACTATTCAAAGACAAACTAACTTTAATTAAGCGATAGTTTGTCAAAATTCAAACACAGACAACATAGCACAGTATCCAGAACTTTTCACAGATCCCTGTGCATCCATGTTAATGGCTGAATGGAGGCTGTTGTACCTACCAGAAGTATGATCTAAACTAACTCTGGTAATAAAAAACACCCTGGGAGCACCCCAAATTAAACAGTATAAAACAAAAGAAACATGGCTAAAACCAGGAAAAGTAACTTCATAAAAATAAGAAGTCTTTCATCAGACTAAATAGGCAACTAAGAGGACTAATTAAGTCTAATAAAGACATTGTTTGAGGTTAAGATAGCCTTCGCAGGAAAAAAGACAACCATAAGGCCTTCTTCAGCTGTGTCAGAAACCTCGAGAGCAGCATACAACAATCTACTGAACTGGTGGTTAGTGGTGCCACATTCACTGAGCTGGGTGATATAGTGAATCTGCTGGCTGACAAATTCATTTCTATCTTTACTCCACACTTACCCCCAGCCATCACCCAAGAAATACCCTCAAACATAACCCCTACAACTATAAACAGTGAATCCTGGCTATGGTCCCCAGTAGTATCCTAGGATGACTCCAAAAAGTCTAAAATATGACTTATCAGGGCCACTGGAATCACTATTTAACTACAGTCTCAAAACAGCCTTTGTGCCATGATAATGGAGGACTGCAATTGTAGTACAAAGAAACTTCGGCAACCCGAATGAAACTGTAACAAACTATCAAACAAGAAAAAGGCCACTCAGTCAGATGATGATTTTAAGCTTTCCACTTTAATATCTTCAGAAAAACCAGGAATACTCATTACAGGAAATGATGTTCTATTTGTGAACATTATTATTTACAATTAAATATAAAAATAAAATAAACAACATTAAAATGACGCTTGTGAATGCAAACAGTTGTTGTACACTAAAAATTATTATTAACTAATATAATTTATCATTGGTGATACTTTAAAAATGACATGCTTAAAAAACTTGTATTTCACCAATATCTCCATGGAGCCCAGTCTAACTCTAGCATGAATGCATGGCTGCTGGCAGTATAGGACAGAATGCCTGCATAACCAACCTGTACCGAATTTGCTTGGATTAGCAAAAATATGTATTTATATAATTGTAAAAATGAAACAAAAACTGATTGCCAAGAAATACAAAAAACACCCTCTTTTTGGTAAAGCCCTTTTTTACGGAAGATACATAGATGATTTGGTGTTTGCATGGGTGGGGGACAGAACTGAATTTGAAACTATGGTCGCAGATTTGAATAAAACAACCAATTTTTTGTTATTCAAACATAGTGGATATGGTAAAAGCATTAATTATTTGGACATCAGCCTTTACATAGATTCCACAAAAAACATCTTACATAGTAAGATCTTCAGAAAGCCCTGCTTCACCAATCAATATCTGCATAAAGATAGTCTGCACCCTATTCATATGAAAAGAAATGTAATTAAGGGTCAGATAATCAGGCTTAGCAGATTGACATCTGAAGATAATATATATCAAGAAGAGCTATTACAGTTAAGAAATTTATTCTTGGCCCGAGGTTACAAAAAACACACGATAAAGAGGATTGAAAATGAAGTCCAAAGGCTTCGTAATGGAGTAGCTGGACCAATATTGTCCAATATTAGAAAGAGGCACATGGAAGAAGTTTCAATAGGTAGTACTTCCAAGAGAGATAAGTATGTTGATTTCCATACAGCTTTTCCTCTCCCAATCTCTAATCAGTTGGGAAACATCAGAGGTATTATTGAAAGAAATTGGAGTATTATTTTAGGGAATAGAGATCTCATGACATGTGTCGGTATGAAACCATGTTTCACATATAAAAATGTGACCAATATAAAGAGCATGCTAGAAATAGACAATAAAAAAAGAGTGATACCCAACAGGGACATCAGTAAAAAGAAGGGAACTTTTGCTTGTCACAATTGTAGACAGTGTAGGCATATAACAAACACTTCTTTTGTGACACTTAAACACATAAAAAGGACATTTTGGGCACAAAAGTTTTACAACTGCAATAGTGAATACGTAGTTTATTTAGCTACCTGTTGCACTTGTGACCATTATTACGTGGGGAAAACTAAAAGAATGCTTAAACGTAGGATCTATGAACACAATTTGGCCATTAAGAATAAAGACACGAACAATTCTTTGGCAAGACACTCACAGGAATGTGTAGATTTCAAGAAATTCGAATTTTTTGCCTTGGACCATGTAGATAAATGTCTATTAAAGGGTGATTTGAACAATAGACTAGAGCAGAAAGAGTCATTATGGCAGTTGTGTTTAGGGGCAGATGAACCACCCGGTCTAAATGAAGGGATAAATATTAAATGCTTTTTAAATGATAGAAAATAATCTTTAGGCATTTAATTATAACATAAGAAGGCATATTTGGTTTTCTCCCACGATTATTCAGTAAACATGAAAATTTACGTGTGTTTTCGTGTAAACGCTAATTAGTTCAGAGAACATTTCCACATCTCTAAAACATGTAGTGTGGATAAGCTAATGATTGGTCATTATTTCCAATAGATGAGATCGGATTCACCTTATAGGGAAGTGCAATTTTAGGTAGTGGTAGTGGATAATACATACACAATACACACACTTTTCAATATAAGAGTGGTTGCCAATACACTCGCATCATTCTTTGAGGGTCGATAGCAGTCCAGGGCATCCATTGGGTGGAGCCATGGAGAGATCCACACCCAGTGTGATGCGTTTCTGGCAGGCACAAGGACTTCAAGAGTGAGGTGTTTAGGTACATTCAAGTGGTTCCACCAGTTGATACTGGGGATAGTTGGTTTGCCTAGGATTAGGCCTAATTGGCATGCTCACAAAGAGACACATTGGACCGTTTTGATTGTACCATCCTTTCCTGGCATGCAATGACAGGAGTATATGGGGTATTTCAACATAGGGAGTTTCCATCATATAGTATTTTATTTCTTGGCAATCAGTTTTTGTTTCATTTTTACAATTATATAAATACATATTTTTGCTAATCCAAGCAAATTCGGTACAGGTTGGTTATGCAGGCATTCTGTCCTATACTGCCAGCAGCCATGCATTCATGCTAGAGTTAGACTGGGCTCCATGGAGATATTGGTGAAATACAAGTTTTTTAAGCATGTCATTTTTAAAGTATCACCAATGATAAATTATATTAGTTAATAATAAAGTGTACAACAACTGTTTGCATTTTAATGTTGTTTATTTTATTTTTATATTTAATTGTAAATAATAATGTTCACAAATAGAACATCATTTCCTGTGTAATGAGTATAAAACCAGGACGCTGGAGGCCCTTTTCTGAAGAAGTCCACGCGATATTAAAGTGGAAGAAAGCTTAAAATCATCATCTGACTGAGTGGCCTTTTTTTCTCTCCACTTCGGGCGCTGTTTGATAGTTTGTTACAGGACTGCAATTGTCATCCCCCTTCATAAGGGTAGACCAACCACAGATCCCTGAATCTACAGCCCATTAGTCTGACTATTCTTATTTGCAAAGCATGGATAGAATTATCACAGAAATGACCAAAGACACTGGAGAGCTCCGGACACTGCATCCGTCCCAGTGTGGCATCATCAAAGGAAGGTCGTGCTTACTGAAGCTGGTGGACTTCACTGAAAAAAGTCACCAAGTCAATGGATGAGGGTAACATGATACATGCTGCCTACCTTTATCTAGCTAGGACAGTCGATACAACGCACCACTGAGGCACTGATAAAAACGTACAGAATTAGGCATAAACCCCTATATAATGTGCTGGATAGCCCGCTGGCTCATGGATAGGACCCAGGAGGTTAGGATCAGTGGGACCAGTCAGCAGTGGAGTCCCTTAGGCCTCCATGCTGAGCCCACTCCACTTTGGCATCTACTTCTTGGAAGTCAATGCCAATGTTAAAAGCCTCTGGCTAACCAAGTTCACAGATGGTTGCAAACTGGGAACAGTCATAGAATCTTCCCAAGATGCAAACACAATACAGGAAGGAATAACACGGACAAATGACTGATGCCAAAGCCATGGCTTAAAACTCAATGCCAGAAATGCGTTATAGTATCTTTTGCAAAGTCAGCCTCCTGGGAAACTACGCTATCGATAAAACAAATCTAAGAGCTGACTCAATTGTCATTGAGCTGGCAACTCATGCAGACAGCAACCTGGACTTTAACCAACATGTGCCCAAGGTAGCAAGAAAAGTCTTCTATGCTGCTCAATTTATAAGCAAGGGCATGGCAGCTAGGTCCAGGAAAGTCATCATACCACTGTACTCAACCCATGTCAAACCCATCATAGAGTATAATGCCCCCTTCGGTATGTATCTGACCAGACACATGCAGTAACTGGAACTTCCACAAAGATTCCTCAAAAAAAAAAAAAAAAAAAAAAAAACACGGGGCATAAACACAGTGTCTCATGTGGATTGCCTCAAAGCCCTATCTTTATAGTCGATCTCTACATACGACTAAGATGTGATCTATGCATACACGATATCCTTGGACCCACTCAGATTTACATTTTGCACATCTGCTAAACAAACAGCTTCAAAACTACTAAAGTTAAAGTCCTACGGTCTCCTTACAACATAAATAGGACATGTTACATAAACAGATATGTATCTCAATCAATTCCCATGCTCTTGCACAGGCTCCCTATCCATGTGAAACAAAGATCATCCCCAACCCTATTTAAGCACAACTTGTATTCTTGGTTGGGAAATCAGAAATTCATCCCTAATCTGGCTCCTATATCTCTGATGGACAGAGTCAGGCAGTAAATCATGTCATAACCAAAAATCCCCTTCTATATAAATGTCTAAAACATAAAACTTCTGGGACACACTTGGGTTGTACAGCTTGGCTTACTATGGCCCAAGTGTTCATTAGCCTAGTATGCACCTATGAACTCCTTGTTCCAATTTTGCAGACTACAAACATTCTGAAAAATACATAGAAAAAATTCTTTCATTAGAGATAATGGTACTGAACAGACTTAACCCCTTGAAGGTTATCACTTCATTCAAAAAATAATCCAGCAATATTTCCCATAATCTTTGAGCTTTCCACATTGTTCCAGAATTCCAAGGCCTCCAAAAGTCTATCTAAAAAAAATGATCAAGATAGTTAAGGTCAGAAATGCAGATATAACAATATAATGGTTTGATCATCCAAGAAATGTAGCTCTACTTCCCACCAACTGCTTCCAGTGAAGCCACTGAGGGATTTCATTTGCCATCTTTTGGAGTTCTATTGCCTAGTCTATATTCTTTGTAAAGTAAGTTTCTCAAAACTGGGCAAATCATTTCGGGTGGTAGCATATAAAGAAGCACTTGCCCTTGATAAAACTACCACTTTACCTCTTAACATATCTAGATGTAGGTCACTTTGTGTCCAAGGCAGATTCCCTGAAGAGGTAGCTCCAAAATGCTTGAAAATTGTTTCAGCTCTGCTGCAAGATTACAGCTGTGAAAACTATGTTTCAGCCTTAACACGTTTTCTTTTTTCCTAATTTATGTGGGACAAGGTCCCCACATGGGGGATGCTGGGGGACTTGACCCACTGAAGAAAAAACAGTTTCAGTGATTTTCCTACCAAATTATTTGCCATTGGTGTAGTTCTTTTTTGTGGATATTCCATGGATGTGTCATCAGGGGAGCTAACCTTGGGTGAGAGGTTTGTGAGAGGTGGAACTTCCCAGTTTAGTAGTGAATTCGTAGTAATGGCCTTCACTGTGCATATGTAAACTCTGTACTTCTCTCTCTCTCTCTCTCTCTTGTAGTGATCCACAGTCCTTGGAAAGTGTACCTGTCTCCTCCAGTATTGTGCTGGCCCCAGTCATGCAAATTCATACCCATAATCATCTCAACAACCTCAGGCATGAGTGTTCTGCTTCCTTACTGGCACCTAGCTCCTGCTATCCACCTACTCCTAGCTCCTGCTATCCACCTACTCCTAGCTCCTGCTATCCACCTACACCTAGCTCCTGCTATCCAGCTACTCCTAGCTCCTGCTATCCAGCTACTCCTAGCTCCTGCTATCCACCTACTCCTAGCTCCTGCTATCCACCTAGCTCCTGCTATCCACCTACTCCTAGCTCCTGCTATCCACCTACTCCTAGCTCCTGCTACCCACCTACTCCTAGCTCCTGCTACCCACCTACTCCTAGCTCCTGCTACCCACCTACACCTAGCTCCTGCTACCCACCTACTCCTAGCTCCTGCTACCCACCTACACCTAGCTCCTGCTACCCACCTACTCCTAGCTCCTGCTACCCACCTACTCCTAGCTCCTGCTACCCACCTACTCCTAGCTCCTGCTATCCACCTACTCCTAGCTCCTGCTACCCACCTACACCTAGCTCCTGCTACCCACCTACTCCTAGCTCCTGCTATCCACCTACTCCTAGCTCCTGCTATCCAGCTACTCCTAGCTCCTCCTATCCACCTACTCCTACCTGCTGCTATCCACCTACTCCTAGCTCCTGCTACTTGTAAACATGACCATTTGTCATCCACAGCACACCAATGGATTAAGCTATGGCTGTTTATTTCACAACATTACCTCAGCAGTGGCCTTCAAGACTGGTATGCTTTCCAAAAATTGAGCAGTGGCATTAACCATCTATTACCAAACTAATGTGATGTAGAACTGCACACTAATATGCTGAATTCATTAATAGTACTTCAATATCACCTCTGCTTGCAAACACTGTATTCACTATATCCTGCCCTGCAAAGCCCATAAACTCTCCCTCCCCCAAAAAAAGGAATCTAGGATGGTACCATCCCAGCCTACAACTAGTGATTCCAGATCTTTAATTACTACCCGTATCATGTGTCCCCAAATCCCTTATCCAGCACCTCTTCATAGAAAGCCCTGTCCATATACCACATGTCTAAGGGAAGTTACCTGCCTCTTTGTGTCACAGAACCTCCAGGTTACCGATTTCTTCTCTTTTTATTCAGTAAGGCCACTCTTCTGTAACTTATTTTACTGCATCTTCCAATTAGAGGATATTCCGACAATGTTCCCTTGCTTGTCACAACTGTCACTTTATCAGAACTTAACTATGCATAGTAAATCGAAGTTAGCTGATTTTTGAACAGCACACAGGCAAAGGATTAATCTCCCAGTTTATATAAGCACGTTTCTATAAAGCTTAGTCCCCGTTTACTAATATGGCATGTGCAACAATAGGCTGCTTCAAGTTGTTCTCTGGTGTAATACCTTTGATTATGAAGTTATTAAAATACATCATTTTTATGGCAGTAAGATGCCTCAGGATTATTTTAAAGTCTGATGTTGGAATAAAAGAAAGTATTGCATCTAGAAAATTAAGATGATCACAAAGCATTTCTGCAGTTCCTAGATTTAAAATTACCACTAAAGGCTATGTTTTTTTTTAAGAGTGAGTCCTGTAGCCAGGAATAATTTAAGAACTCTTCCTTAAAAGGCCATATTTTCACAAAAATATAAGGATTACTTTTTTTTTTTAAGAAGGAATATTGACTGGCTAAGAGATTGGTCACAATGATAACAAAATGTCAGGGAAAGTTCTACCACATTATGGAAAGTGGCTTAGTAAACCTCCCAAAGAAGTTTTACTTTTATTTATATTTTCTTAATTGGATTAGTCCCACTAGGCTAGTGTCCTCCTTTCAGGGGAGATCTGAGGTGGTATTTATACAACTAAGGGAAATTTGACCAAGGCATCAGGGAACTACCCCTAGTCTTTTCAATAAGTGCCATCAGATCTTCTACATCCACCTGAGCTACCACCAACTCAAGGAGATGGGACTTCAGTTTAATGTCTCAAGCAAAGGAAGACACCCATGTTGCAAGGCAATGAGGGAAAGATAAAGATAGTTTGCAGATGCCATCCGTAAGGGATACCAGCAATACTATACTCAACAGTCCAGGGGACATCATGGGCAGATGGACAGAGTACTTCTAGCAATATCTGAATGAAGAAATCGCTCAGAAGCTGTACTGTCCAGACACAACCTATGATGAAAGCGGAAGAAGAGCCCACCCTGGAAGAAGCAGAAGCAACAGAAGGAAAATAAAGTAGATGCCATCCGTAAGGGATACCAGCAATACTATACTCAACAGTCCAGGGGACATCATGGGCAGATGGACAGAGTACTTCTAGCAATATCTGAATGAAGAAATCGCTCAGAAGCTGTACTGTCCAGACACAACCTATGATGAAAGCGGAAGAAGAGCCCACCCTGGAAGAAGCAGAAGCAACAGAAGGAAAATAAAGTCGGGGGAAAGCAAGGTTCAGAAAAGATCATGTGATCAAGATGTTGGGTGAGATATGAGAGAAATGGCTCTAGAGGGTAGTCGCTGCATGGAGAGAAAGGCAGATTCCAGATGTCTGCAGAATAAGCATACAGTGTGCAAAACAAGGGAACATTCACAACTACAGGTAGTACAGAGTTATAAACTACTATCACACTGCATGAAAATGCTGGAGAGGCCAACTGATAAATAAATACACAGAGCTGGAGAAAGTAGGATGTGAGATGACCAGTTCATGTTTAGATCAGGATGTATTGAGGCCAATTTGATGTTTGCAGTGAGACAGACAATGTTAAAGAAACTGGAGATGAGGAAAGAGTCCAATGGAAAATTGCTATGCATTGAGAAAGCACATGGTATGATCCAAGGAAAGCTGATTTGGGCAGTCCTGCAATTTACTGATGCTGTAGAAACATTGATAAAATTACTATTGGCTGCATACAGGAAGCCAATGACAGAAGCATGAATAGTGGTTGGACTCACAGTGGGATTAACAGTGGAAGTGGAATGCATCAGAGTTTAGCTTGGAGACCACTTCTGGGGATGGACAAAAAACATTGAAGGGGACAGAAAAAGCTGCTGTATACAAACAATGTGGAACTGTAAGCAAACTCTGAACAACTTCAACAAATGATAGGGAAATGGGTGCAAAACTGAAGGCACATGGGTGAAACGGAGTACAGATAAGACAGTTGTCATGGCAACAAATGGGGGAATCAGAAAGACAATGAAAAATGAAATAGAAGGGAAAACAGTACAACAGGTTAACAGCTTCAAGTATATGGGAAGTGTAAATGAAGAGAAGGGTTCATAGGTTGGTATTAGGCTATCGGCCCTAGGGCCTATACAAGCCTAGCCATAACAAATCCCTGGCTATTTCTTCCCACACTATTTACTCCCCAGGACCCCTGTCTGAATGAGGCCAAAGCTAGTAGCAGAGGGGCTGCAGCCAACTGGCATAGAGATTCTGGGGTAGTGTGTGAGAGAAGAAATGTAAAAGAAGCTGAAAAGTAAGGTATACAAAACAGTATGGTAGCCAGTTCTACTACATGGCACAGAAACTTGGGCAGGGAAGGCAAAGCTTCTGAGGGATGTTTAAGTGATGAAGATGAAATGCCTGAGATGGGCAGCAGAATTCACATTGTGAGACAGACAAAGAAATTAGGACATCAGAGCAGAAGTGAAAGCAGCCCCAGTTGCACAGAAGGTTGTGAAAAACAGACTACAGTGGTGTTGTTACATGTGTAGGAAAGCAGAAGGTAGTTTGGTGAAGCAGATTTGAGACAGACAGCAAGAAGGCAACAGGAGATGAGCACATTTGTCCTTGAGATGGATGGTTAGTGTTAGAGGAGACCTGCAACAAACAATTAATGACCATTAATGAATATGAGAGCGCAGCACAGAGGTAAGAAAGTTTGCAGCCATTGATGCAACACCCCAGCACATGTAAAAAAATGGGAAGGCGGGGGGGGGTGAGTAATGAAGAGTTTTACTGCTGCATGTCTGGTAAACAGGCAATAACATACCCAAGTAACAATTTAGTCATAGCTTTTGGAAATTGGAGCCACCACTTATGAACTATATTTTAAATCTTAGTACTTGTGGTTTACAACATCAAAATGCCAGTTTATATTAGGCCACTCATTTGGTCATCAATAAATGTACACATTGTATGTCACATACATGGCATAATGTAAACTGATAATACGGGAGGTTCTCAAATATTTCATCATCACATGGTATCTATGCTAATCTGTTATAAATAATTCAGTATTTTTGTAAAGCAGGGGCAAAATGTGAATATTTATGCTGTATATATCTACAAAGAGTAATAAGAAACAGCAAAAGAAGTGTCCTTTACATGTTTTAAGTTGTGCACTTTTTTATTCAAATCAAAACTTAAATTAACTTCATCTAATACATAAATATCAAAGAATATTCAGAGTATGTTAATCTTCTGCCAAATTCTAACATAACAACTTTAGAAATGCATTCTGTTTGAAATACATGATGGCCTTTTTGCTGACAGACAATACTGCTGCTTCAGCCTTCCAGATACAGTCTGTATTCTGCTTCTAAAATAAGATAATTTCCGCATATGTTTCTACCCTTCCTATTTCTTTTTCCAGCATAATAAGCAAACTGTATTCCATTGCAAAATGTTCAATTTCTTAAGACGGAATACAATGGAACATTTCTAGATGTATAAATATTAAATCTGCATCATGATTCATTCTTCTTAATGAAATGCATATAATTACAGTTAAATGCTTTGATTTAATGTCTGTGTCACGAAAATCAGCCAAAACTTTGTAGAATTAACTATGTCATGAAAATTAGCCACAACTCTGAAATTCTAACAATAATTTTATAATAGTACAAGAGCTGTGCTGTCTGGCATGTTTGCTGCATTATGCTGGTTTATTTGTGCATGCAGAAACCAAGCTCATCAGGAAATAAGCCACTGTGAGTAATTATTTTACCTCCATAATGGCTAGTAAAATTGCATTACAAATGTATTTAAGAGCATGCTCTCTGTTCTACACACCTTTCAGAGACCACAATACTTGACAGATGGGCTGTTTATGATGGTTTCTAATTTAATTGCTTAAAATGCAGCTGAAATTAGATCTGCATCTCTGCTTTTTTTCCTGTATTACTTTAAACATTGTTCTTTTATGTAACTCATCAATGTGGAATGGCAGTTTATGAAAGACCCTTAAGACATTACATTGAGTGGGGACTTTTATTAGCTATTGTTTAGTGAAATAAAGATTTAGCATACTTGAAATGAGTAACTGTAGCCTGTTTATGAATTTATAATGAAGGAGAAACATTTGTTATTTTATACAGCTAATAATCTGGCAGAACCCCCAAAGCATACACAACCTTCAGTTCATTTACAGTAAAGCATAAATCTATGCAGCAATCCATTGCCTGTGGAGATCTTGTTAAAAATTACTTTTCCATGTATAAGCACTCTGCTAATGCTTTATTATATAATGCAAGTGTTGTACTTTTAATGTACTGTACTGGAACCTGTTTTTGGTGTCAGAAACCCCGATATAAAAAATATTCATTCTATTGGAAACTCCCAATGGACAAGATATGATAAGGAACAAGAACCTACCCACAGAGACCAGCATCACAAATTTTCACTAGTGTAATTGTGTCACAGAAGCCTTCTATGGTTTGAACCTCTACTAATTACCCATCTGTACAGCATTTAAAATCATGCGCTCATTAATATTTTAAACTTAAAATAATAACATCCATTTGTTAACCAGGTAGGCCCACTACACACATAGTCCCTTTTCAGGGATGAGTCAGGAACGATGTCTCATTAACAGACTTGTTCACGGTCCGACAGTGGGAAAATAGGGGCTGAGGAAATCAAACCCTGTACCACAGAAATTACAGCCTTAAAACTTTGTGCCAGCTAAGCCAACACACCAGTAAAATCACTAAAGTTGTGTGGAACAGTTACATGATATTCAAGATTCTCATGCTATCATGTCACAGTTTAGTTTTTTGCCAGGTTTTATGATACCCAATTGTTTTAATTCAGACAAGTTTTTAAACCCTATTTCTTGGTTCAGGTCATGGTGGTCAAAACTTCTGTCACGTAATATTCAGATAGATTTCTAAAATAACATTTTCAGATTAAAACCTAAGTGGCACAATTACTTTAGCTTACTTTTTCCATGTCTGGTTTTCCTCCAAGTAAAGCAGCCTGAGAACAATGTTCTCTAGGTGTCTTGCATCACACTAGATGCACAGGCTGAATATACTTTTCAATTATTAATACTCGCTCATTAGTAAAATTGGACAAATAAGAAATGACACACATTTATATAAACTCAGTGACAGTAGCCAATAACATTTACCAAATCTCGTGACATAAAAAACAGGCTGCAGGCAAGTGTAAATGAATAAGACATAGCCAAGGTAGTAAAAAAAATCATGTCACCCAACTTATAAGTACGGGTACGGCATCCAGGTCCAGCCAAGTTTAGTACCACTCTACTCAGCACTTATTAGTCCCATCATTGAGTACAATGCCTTTTTTGACATTTACCTGACCACGCATATGCAATGGTTGGAACACACAGAGGTTCCTCAAAGAGAGAATACAGGGTAGTAACACATTATCCCATACAGATCACCTTAGAGCCCTGTAGCTATACTCAGTCTCCTACAGGTTGTTGAGAGCTGATCTGTGCTTAGCATAAAAAGCATCCTTAGATCCAGCCCTGATGGAGCTTTTGCACATCTGGAAAATGAACAGCACCAGAAACACGAGATCCAAGTATTTAAACTTTGCTTGTGATACAAACAGAAAATGCTGGCAAGAAATATATGTGTCTCAAAGGATTCTCGTGTTCTGAAATAGGTTCCCATCCATGTGAAACAGAGTCGATCCCTAACCCTGTTTGAATATATCCTTTACCATGGGATGAAAAATCATAAATAAATTCCTGGGTTGGCCCCCATGCCTCTTATAGCCAAAGGCTGACAGTAAGCATTCCTTAACTAATATGCCTTCCACCATAACTAGCAAAGCCCTAACATACCTGTCTAATTTAGATACAGATACCTGTCTAATTTAGATGCAGAATGTCACGTGGGTATGCAATTAGTTCTGGCTGTTTCACTAGACTTACAAAAACTCAGGTGGTAGATAGTCTAGCATATACTTATGAATCTAAAAAGTAATGTCTGCAGCAAAGCACAGATTAATCACAGTGCCAGGTTGACCTGCCTGATGTAACACTGTGCTTTGTTAACCAATCAGTGATGCATTGATTCTAGACTTATAATGAAATTTTGGTAAATTGTCTACATATGCCATAGGAACCTTATGTTATGAATGTAACTTTCCATTAAGTCTGATAAAAAAGCAATAGTCACTGTGGTCACTAGCTCTTCAAAGGAATACCAGAGAAGACACAGGAGAAACAGCCGCTCTTATGACTTCTAGTCCTGCATCAGTAACTCAGCACCTCACATAATCATCTTTAATGCAAAGAAGATCATGTGGTTCTAGGTTCTAGCGCCATACCATTTCCATCTTTTGATATAAATCAATTATAATGTTATCGATACTAAACACAATACAGTACCCTTCCACAGTCTAAACAAAAAAAATATATATATATATATATATATATATATATATATATATATATATATATTTGTTTGTGTCTTTCGGCTTTTCCCGGTTAGGGGTCGCCACAGCGGAACTCCGGTCCGCTAATAATTGGTAGTGGATTTTTACGTACCGGGTTACCAGCCCTGACGCACAACCTTCAACGAAGGCACGCCCCATTCACGTATGGCTCCACACAGAAGATGCTCTAGCTGAGAATTGAACGGGACATCTTGCTATGAGGTGACAACGCTACCGCAGCACCACCACTGCAGTATATATATATATATATATATATATATATATATATATATATATATATATATATATATATATATATATATATATATATATATATATATATATATACATTCTATGACTCATCATACCCCTCATAATATGGTATTTTGCAGTTTTTTCCACTAGTACCTTTTGTGTTGTTTCAAATTTTACAGGTAGCTTCCTATAGGTTTGTTGCCAAACAAAATGCTGTGTGTCCAAAGCTGTATTATTTGATAATGTCCAGTTACCTACCAAATGAAACACATCGACCAAATTTTTGTATAATCTATTCACATGTTTTGAACTCTGCAAGAGATTTCTGTTGTCAGTTTCGAACCCTCCTTTCTAATGTTTAATATTTATTTATTTGACATTTGTTGACTGGGTTAGTCAGACTGGGCAGCAGCCCTTTTTCAGAGGAGGCCCGGGGAGAAAAGCTCCAAAAAGGACAAGTAACAAAATGACAGAATTATAACTAAACCAACGAACTACTAAAACTACAAAAAACTGGAAAGTAGCAAGTCCACTGGGTACAAACTGAGATGTTTATCAACGAATTAAGCACTTTCATCTGACTATAACGTTAGACTTCCTCAGAATCAAACATCTTCTAATTCTTAGATTAAATAATCCAATAACTAATCACAAGGTGAATTACAATGAATCACAACTGACTACTAATTTAAAAATATGTACATAAAACGACACCAATAAAACATAAAAAATACATATAGCCATACAAAAAAAAAAAAAAATATATATATATATATGTGTGTGTGTGTGTGTGTGTGTGTGTGTGTATAAAAATTAACAAAAAAAACACCCTGCTGACTTAAGCCTTAAAGTCAAATAGATAAAATTATAAATTTTAAACCAGAAATGAACTTAACTTCAACACACTAGTTACAGAAACATGCTCATTTAGCCCTGGGAAAATGGTGGCATTAAGTTTTATTTGCCACCACAATTTATGGGATTCAATTATAACTAAAATTGCAATAATTACAAAATGTATGAGATGTATGTTGAAACAACATGATAGAAGATGGTCATTTACTTGAAAACATAATATAGTACAAAGTTTCATACAACAGTAAGCAGAATGCAGAAAATATAGGCAAGTTTGTAAAACAGAAAGTAACAAACATATAAACAAGAGATCAGCCCAGGGAAGATCCAATTTCCAGGACTACAGCTTTGGAAGCTACTATTAGTAGACTTTATTAGTGGCAGAGACAGAGAGAGGTGGGAGAAAAGGTTGCTGCAATAGTATTATAGGAGGGGAAGTGGATTATGTTGGGTCATAGCATAAGCATTTCCATGACATATGTAGAATTTCTTTAGTGTTGTTTTGAAAGAATTGGGGTTAGAGATCTGTCTAAAACATAGTGGTCATTTATTCCAAGCATTTGCCACTGAGTAGCCGTAGAGGACTTTACCAATGTTTTTGTTGGGTACATAGACTTGCAAAAGATGCTGTTGGGAGCTACAACGAGCATGGTTGGGAGTATAGGGTTGGATGAGGGTAGAGAGAGAAGGACAGGAAGAAGGTTCATGTAAGATAGAATGAGCTATGAGATGCTGGGGTAGTAGGATTTGATGCTGAAATTCCAACCACTGCAGGCTTTTCAAAGCTAAGCAGTGGTGAGAATGGTAGGGTTGTGGTTAGAGGCAAATCTTGTAATTGTATTACAGGTGAGTTCCAGTTTCGACAGAAGATTGGATTGGATATTAGTGAGAATAGGGGCGGTGTAAAGAAGGGTGGGGAGTAGGAATGCTTGTGCAAGAGAGAGCCTAGAGACATCTGTGAGGAATTGTTATGCCTATATAGCAGGCCTAGCTTCTGATGTCCTTTTTGATGCACTGCTGAGTATGGAGATCGAACTTTAGTTGGTCATCGATAATAACTCCTAGCAATTTGGTATGAAGTTCAGCAAAGATGATGGTGTTGTTAAGGGAGCATACAGTTATGGGGAGCAGACAAATTATGTTGTACTCATATGATTACTAACAGGTCTTACCCAATATCCATCTCTTCCATCACTCGATAAATTTGCCCATTAAACTATCCTCTAGGAGGTCTGAATTAATGACCTACAAAAGTCAATGTCCTGTAAAATTGTGCTAAAACAAAACAACTGGTTGAGTTATAGCCAGCACCTAGGTCTTTCAGAATGATATAATATCCCCTACCCTATAGGATTCAACCTTTTACTTAGTGAAATGGAAAAGAAAATTCTCAAAACCATCATGTTCAAAGAATTTAAGAGCAAACAAATGTTTGCCACATAGGCTCCTTACTCTAAAGCCACTGAATTAATAACTTGAACTGTGTTATTTAGAGGTACAGAAATGTATTCCACACATTAATAATGTCTTGGAATCTACATATCGCTCCTTCTCAGATATCATTATCAGCATTCCTTTTCTGTCACAGTACCTAAAACTTTAAAGTCCTCCACATTAAAAGCTGGCATGTACATTCAAGCATATTAGCTATCTTGGATAAAAAAACTTGAGTTCAAGCTGACCATGATATGACAACAAGACTCTGATCTTTCCAGCTGCAGCACTCTTCATAAGTACAGTTCCATCTACCTAGAGAAGTGTGGTCCTTCATAACTGAAACACAAAATATAAACAATGCTCCAAAATGCACCACCATCAAAAATCAAAATGAAATAAAATAAAAAGCAAGAACACATTACACTGAAAGACAAAACAACTTCCAGTAACCACTTCCTGCTCATCTATTACTTGTACATTTTAAGGCATATAAGAAAATTGCAAAGCCACATACCAAAGAGCACTCATAAGAAAGGTGTTATGGGTCCATGATCCAGCAGTATAAATGAACTTACAAAGATAATGGTGTTAGTACAATCTTTGTCAAGGAACCTCGAAGGAGGTACCACCCGAATACCAACCCTCAGCTCTTTCAAATAAGTATTCCACACATTCCACTTCATTACCTATGGCACAGCTGTCATTATCTAAACGCAGATCATATAAAATAAAACCACCAACACTGTTACCTTAATTATAAAAACATACATAATTTTATTTATTTTATTTGACATTTGTTAACTGGGTTGGTCCATACTAAGCCAGAAGCCCATTTTCAGTGGAGACTCAAGGAGAAAAGCTCCAGTACTTATACAGGCAAATGTAGTAACATAAGTATGACAAAAATATTTCTAAGTACAGCAAAAAACTTGAAGGTCTTACAGTACATACAGCAGTAAGAGACTGTAGTATATAGATATAATTCTAGTACAGAGAAGATATTTAAAGTAGAGTGGAAATATATACACATTTACTTGTGATGTAGTCATCAAGCTTGTGGGTCTAAAATTTAGTAAAATATGTGTTGCGAGAGAAAAATTAGAAACAAGTGGAGTGAGATGTCTGTGTAAAGGATAGCGGTAATGCAATAGTGAAGAGGATTAGGCAGGGTCATGACAGGGGCAGGACTTTGTGTTAAAAAGGAGTAGTCTAAGTTCCTTTTTGCAGGGTGAGGGATGGATCTTATGTTTGAGGGGAGTTTATCCTAGGCTTGGACTACACAGCATTTGTATAGTAGTTTTCCAATGTTTTTGTTAGGTTTATAAATATTGAGGAGTTGCTGATTGGATGTATGGAGGGGATGAGTGAGGGCATAATAGGATACAGAGGAGGAGAGAGAAGGGCAGGAAGATAGTTTGTACACTATTGAGTGTGTGATTTTAAATTGTGACAGTGGGAGTTTTGGGGGGAATTTCAGCCATTGCAGAGAGTTGAGTGAGAGCTGTGTGGGGAGTTAGCTGCAAATCTAGCTATTTTGTGGTATGTTTATTGGAGTTTGGAGAAAACTATAGATTGTATGTTAGTTAGGATTGGGGCAGCATAGAGAAGGGATGGGAGAAGAGCCTGAGCCAGGGAGAGTCTACCGTGTGAGGTGAGAAATTTTCTATTTCAATATAGTAGACCTAGTTTTTGTTGGTTTTTTTTTTCATACTTTGCAGGATATGCAAGCTAAATTTTAGTTCATCATCTATAATGGTACCTAAGAGCTTAGTGTCGGGTTCTGGTTTAATGGTGGTCTTATCAGAGCATGTAATGACAAAGGTTAATGTATGTTGAGACAGAGAATGAAAAAGAAAGAGCAAGAGTGTAGTTTTTGGGGGGTTTAAGATAAGCTGATTATCACAGTGCCACTTTTCAATGGACAGGAAAGTGTCTTGGGTGTGAGCATGGAGGTCAGAGATATTGTTGGAAATGGAGATGAGTGTAAACTCATCGGCATATTGAATAAGGGCGGACTGTTTGCAAGAGGTATGGAGATCATTGGTGAAAATACTGAACAGAAGGGGGCCTAGGATAGAACTCTGGGTGACACCAGATGTGATGGGTAGGAAGGGCAAGCAGGAAGTGAGCCATTTGACTGATTGTTGCCGATTGGAGAAGTAACTGGTGAACCAGCCAAGGGATGGGCCGGAGAGATTGAGATCAGTTAGCTATGATAGAATATGATAGAAGTATAGAGTGAGAAACAGTGTCAAAGGCTTTAGAGAGGTAGAGGAAAAGACAGGATACAAGTTAGTTATTACCTCTGACCTCAGCTACAGTGTGAGACAAGGATAAGAGTGCAATGGCAGTACTGTGGTTTGGCCTGAAGCCATGTTGAGTGGGTGTTAGAAGGTTTTGCTGGAGAAGAACATTGAGAAGCTGAGTATGAATGCATTTTTCCACTATTTTAGAGTGAGGGGAAAGTATGACTATGGGTCTATAGTTAGATGGGTCAGTAGAATTCCCATCTTTATGCAAAGCGATGGTGTAGAAGGATTTCCAAATGTCTAGCACAGTGGCTTCTTGAATGGATCTATATATTAGCAGGGATACAGTGCAGGCCATGGATTCAGCAGCTAGTTTGAGGAAGTTAAGAGGAAGGTTATTTGTGGAGGGAGAGCAGACTTTAAGCTTGAGCAGGAGTGATTTGATGTAAGCAGTGGAGACAGGTTTAAATGAGAAAAGGATTTTGTTGTGTGGGGGGTCAGAAGAGATGTGAGAGGGGTTAGAGTTGTGGTTGGTGTCAGTAAGTTTTTGGATAGTACCAATGAAGTAATGGTTGAGAAGGGTGGCAGTTTCTAGAGGAGTGTTGTTTGAAAAAGGGGAATGAGTAGAAGGGCTACCAGGGTGAAGAATTTTGTTAAGGATGGCGCAGAAGTTTTGTGGGTTAGATTTACTGTTGATTTGGGGAGAGTTATAGTAGGATTTTTTATCTTTGTTAATTTTTTTTGGCAAGGTTCCTGAGTTCTTTGCAATTTTCAGACAAGGATGGTGTTTTACTTTTAACCCCAAGCATTCTAAACACCATCTCATTTGTGTACAAGAGATTGAGTTTCCTTAGGCAGCCTGGGGGCATAATTGGCTTTAACTCTAATTCTCCTGGTAGGAGGAAAGGGAGTTGAGAATATCAAGGAATACATGATTAAATTTTAGCATGGCTTTATTGGGAGGGAGCTGTCAGAGGAAGGACAAGTTGGTGCTAGACAGTGTGGAGTTAAATATGTTGGCATTAAAGTTTGAGAGTTTACAACAGTCTCTGTAAGACTGTGATTTGAGTGACTGGGGAGAGTGTCTTTGGATGACTGTGGGAAGACAATCACCTAAAGTGTCGAGTAAGGTACAGGGGTTATGATAGTACAGGTTAGGGGTGTTAATGAGGATCCAGCAGGGGCAGCTCATGCTACTGGGGTGCAGGACTGCAGCCCCCGAGTTGTAAACAAAAAAGAAAAGAAAAAACAAAATAAAAACAAATGCTAGTAGCAGAACATCGAGCATGCACACAGAATCCAGACTGTCTCACCAGCAGTCCGGATTAGGAAGAGAGGATTCAGCAGCACTATCACAGAAGTCTATGCAGTTACAACTGCATAGACTTGAAGGGGGATCGGACTGCAACTTCTGCAGGCTGGGTGCTTCTCTGGTCTTGCAGGAAAGACTTGTTTTTGTCACGGGCTTTGAATGCTATGGACAAGTACTTGCTTGAATGCATTTTACAGACTTTGAGGTATGGAACACAAGTGTGTGTGTGTGTGTGTGTGTGTGTGTGTGTGTGTGTGTGTGTGTGTGAAATGCCCCAGCTGCTGATGGATAGAGAACAGGATTGAACCCTGTACCTTGGGCCAGGTGGCAAGAGCCTGAATTCCCTACCCACCACCATTTGTAAAAATTTTGCAGATTTTTGCCTTATATTTGTTCTGTTCTGTTCCTCATAAAATCTGTGCTTTTTGTATTTTTGTGTCTTTACAAAGTCAGTAGTGCAGTGGTGCAGTGGTAGCATTGTTGCCTGACAGCTACAGGTTCTCTGGTTTGATTCTTGGCTGAGGTGCCTTCTGTGTGGAGTCTGCATGTCCTCCCTGTGTTCATGTGGGTTTCCTCTGTGTGCTCTGGTGTCTTCCCATCTTACAAAGACATGTGTCTGGAGTGTTTCTCCCTGGGCCACTGCTGAAAACTGACTTTTGTTCCAAGTCAGACTTTCCTGGTTAACAAATGTTAAATAAAAATGACAAGCATTTGAATTTCAGACTTCATATTCTTCAGAAAGTACATGGTAGCACAAAACCTTTCATTCTAGCAATTTTTTAAGTTTATAAGATGGATATTTGAAATGTGTCCCTATTTTTGGGACTGTATTGCCCCATTATTGTCTTCATCCAGGTTTTCTGTGCTAAGAGGTTGAGAGCTATGGTGAGAACTGAATTCACTGAATATGTTTTCTGTGCTAAGAGGTTGAGAGCTATGTTGAGAACTGAATTCAGTTAATATGTTTGGGGGCTGTATTCCCCCATTATTTACTTTGCTCAGGTGTTTTGTGCTAAGAGGTTGACAGCTATGGTGTGAACTGAATTCATTAAATGGTAGCCATTTAAGCTTCAGTCTTCCTCTCTTTCACAAAACAGTGCATTTGGCATAGTGGTATGTTGCTCTGACTGTTTTGCACAGGGTCCTGGGTTCAAGTCTTGGCAGTGAAATGTATGGTGGTAACGCAGCATTTTATTCTAGCAACTTTCCAACATTATACAAGCAATGTTTAAAATGTGTCCCTGGGTTTTGGGCTTCTGCCCCCCCCCCCCAATAAATTTTGGCTTTTTCCAGATTTCTTGTGCTGCAAAGTTCAGAGATACAGCTGAGTGTTGAATAGATTTTACAAGGAGCTGAGAGCTGCAGGGCAGCAAACGTTTAGTGCTGCTTATGCTGAGTCTGCTTGCATTGTTAACAGCACAACAGGTAGTGTACTTACGTTTGATGCAGAAGGCTTTGGGTTCTACTCCCACAGTAGGTAGATGCATTGCTGATACTGTACTGTGTTACAAAGGGGGTGGATGCTGCAGTCCTTTTTGATGAAAATACCTAGTAACTATGAACCTGTTATCAGTTTGTCATCCATTCCCTATTATAATATTACTAGCTTATCATTTTGTTAGTGTAACATAGGCAATTTGTTCCTCAAGGGCAACAGGCACTTTATTTGTAGATGAAACAATGAAATATAAAGTTGTTTGCTAGCAGCAACCTCTTCATTAGTTACAGAGCTCTTTAATGTGGAATTATTTAGATTACTTTTACTTCTTCAGAGATTGTGCATATTTACTGATACTGGTGGACTGTAGAAGTTTGAGTAGACTTTTTTGATGAAAATGTTCTGAACTGAGCAGTTTTGTCATTATTGGTGCATGCATTTTGTTTCATTGTTTACTGGAAAAATGTTCAAAACAATAAATTTAAAACACCCTCTAAAACTGTACTATATTGTACAAGGAATATAATTTAATACAATCAGGAAGGTGTATCAAAGATCATTTGTATGTTTCATGTGCAAGGGGCCTGTGATTTGAAAACAGCCCAAACCCAAAGTTAATCTTTATCTGCCACTGGCAAAATGTATTTTCTTTGAATGTGGGTTTCAATGCTGTTTCAATGAATGTGAGTTTCAAGGGCAGAGAAGTTTTAATGCTAAGTCTGTTTTCATTGTGAGACTGCATTGCTTTGTTTAGCAGATATCTATTAGTGTTTGTGCTGTAAAATGCAAAATAAAACTTTCAAATGAAGTCCAAATCATCACAGAAATAAAGCAGTATGCACGTTAATGTTTATGGTAAATGGGGTGAAATAGCCAAGTAATAGTTCACTGGAATGGCTGCAGGGGGGAGGTTCCATTCGACCATGATTTTGTGAGGGGGAGAATGGTGACAAACTCAAAGACAGCCCCGGCTGAACTATACCTCTCAACTGTCCAGATTTTTGCAGAATGAATAGATTTTTGCTTCTTATTTTTGTTTTGTTCCTCATAAAATTTGTGGTTTTCTGGCAAAATCATTTAGGAATTAAGTCACTAAATAATAACAGACACTGAGTTTCAGACTTCATAACCTTCAGAAAAATGCATGCTAAAGCAAGATCTGTTATTCTATCAACTATCTCAGTTTATGCAAGAGCATTTTTAGTACTGTTTATAAGTTCCCCCAATATATTTGGCCTTGTTGAGATTTCCTGCATTAACAGGTTGAGAGGTACACACAAATAAACTGCTTTATAGAATTAGGCATATCCAAACTTCTCAACTGTCCCTGATTTTGGGTCAAAATGTTGCTCTTCCCCTAATAATCCTTCCGCAAAATGGCAATTTTGGAAGAAAACGTGGAGGGTTTACAATTAACAAATAACTGTAATAATCAGAGTTATAGATTACTTTTATTTCAGAAATGCATGTAGATTCTTTTATTTTGTCAGCTGCTCAAGTTAGCAGTACTAATATTGAAAAAGTGTCCCCCCTTTGACAGGTTCCCACTTATCACACCCGAATGTCACACAAAACTACTAGGCGTCACCATTAAGTTAAAGTTTGATATCCACATTAATCGAGCTATTAAAAACACTCACAGAAAGCTAGGTAGTCTCTACAAACACAAATCCTACTTGACCCATACTGCTAGGACCACAATTGCTCACACTCATTTGCTCTCAACATTACTTTATGCATCCCCAATCCTAACAAATCTATCCAAAACAGAAACCAGCAAACTGGCAACCTGCTATAATCAAACAGCCAAATTTGCTAATAACTCATCTTTTAGAACCCATCACTGTCATAACTGGACTGGCTTGAACTGTCAGACTTATTAATCTACAATCAACTTATCATTGCTTATAAGCTGCTTTCCCACCCAAATAAAACACCAGTTTTAAGCGACCTAATTCAGCAATATTCCTGTCCTAGGCAACTCCGCTCCACAGATAAGTTACTACTAACATTTACTAGATCACACAACCATGCAGGGGACTCCCTCTGCTCATCTTACATATCCAAAATTTGTAACTCCCTGCCTCCATCCATTACTCTGGAATCTTCTCTATCCAAATTTAAGAAATCTATCAAAAGCCATCTCAGCAACAAATGGTTATGTCCCTGCTCCACACCAGACTAACGTCAGTCCTACTCCACTTCTGCTATAACTCTTGCCTTAAACACACAATCTCCTGATAGGACTGTTTAGTCTTATCAATACCACATTCAGATGCATGATGTGACTCTAGATAGATATTTAACATACTTTATTGTTTGTATACGTATTGATCATTATATATGTCTTTGTGAAGGAATTAATAACGTGTGCTCATCTATATTGTCTGGTTGAACATACTAGAAACATGTAAAATATATTGTTTGTATGTCTTGCATATGTGTTTCTTTGGAGCTTTTCTCCCCGGGCCTCCACTGAAAATGGACAAATATCCAGTTAGAATATCCCGGTTAACAAATATAAAATTCAAATAAATAAATAAATATTGTGTGGGTATTTTATATTTTTGCATCACATTTTTGGTCTGTTTTTCATAAAATTGTGTTCTTTGGCAAATTAGTGGCAACTCATTAAAGACTGAAGTTAGAAAATAATGACAGACACTTGAGTTTCAGATTTCATACCCTTCCGAAAATTCATACTAATGCAAGAGCTACTATTCTATTATCTTTCTAAGTTTATAAGAGCAATATTTAAAAATTGTTGTTAATTTTTGGGCCTTTGTCCCACTTCTATATATGGCTTTGTATAGATTTCTTGCTCTGAGGTTGAGAGGTATGACAAATGTGTCAGGGGCATCACAGTCATCCAGAGACATTTCAAATTGTGACATACTTGTTGCACCCCACTCCCCCAAGTAGTGACTCTGGATGTGTCCAAGCAAGGCAAGGAGCAGTTATGCAGAATAAATGTGCAGAGTATCCCCCCATCCAATGTAGACACAAGTACTACAGTGGCTTTTCATTTGTCCTTGATTTTGCAGAATGTTCTGGCTTCTGTCATATTTTTATACTGTTGATATATGCTTATTATTCAGAAAGTGCCTGTTGCTCTTTGTTTAACTAGCAATGCTTTAATGACCATCAGGTAAGCTTGTCTGAGATTGTAAGATGCAAGTAAGCTTTAATAAGCATACTGTCATTCAAAGCCTTTCTGTTGTTGCCATGGAGAGAATACTTACATAACTAGATAACGTATAAGCCTTGGGTATTAAAATGCATATGACAGTATTTGTAATAAAAGACAGGATTACTTTATTTTAAAAAGCTCATTACATTTGTTGGAGACTTGCAGTCATCTTTGCATCTTTACCTGCAAACTAAACAGAATGTCAATCTATTGTGTGTGGCCCATAACCTGTGCAGTATTGAGCTTGTTTCTTGTTTGCTTTTCATTTTTTACTTTGATCATGTTTTCCCCATGAAACAAATAGATAGTTGTTGTCAGGCAACAGGTCTTTTTTGGATAAGAATCATTATTACAAGTGGGAGTATCACATAGATTGCTACTTTCAGCATGTTAACTTAGTACTTTAATAAAGCTGAATATAAATTATAATTAGAACTACAGTACAAGGAGAAGTAGTTTGAGCTGAGTGCTTGTTTTTCTTATACTTGATTCTGACTGGCATTCCAGTAATGTGTTTAAAAAGTTATTTATTTTTTCATGCCTCACAACCTTTTTGTTTCCATCTAGATATTAAGTAAGCTGTCATACAGCCAACACATTGAAATATTTTTTTTCTTCTACACTTCATTTTGTCTTGATTGGACTTTCATAATGATGGTTTGGCACCCAGGGCAGCGTATTTAATTAAAGTTACAGCTTTTGTGGTTTTGAGCATGGCCCCTCCCCTTTCTAGTTGGCCACACCCATTCCCATTGACCCCACCCATTCAGCTGTCTCCTCCCTTTGATTTGAAGTCACCAGCTGCCACTGGGATCCAGTCTAATATAAGTTTGGGAGAAGAGATTCTGTGCAAGCAGGTGGGGATGTGACAAGTTGGTAGAATCTGTGTACATTGATACTGAGTTGTGGAGAGTCAGATGTTAGTTTAGACCAGTCAATATTGACGTCTCCAAGGATGACAGTTTCATAGGGTATATTGTGGGACAACCAGGCCAGAATAAGCTCAAGGGTAGGAATATTATTCCCTGGAGGGATTTATATAGAGCATATGGAAAATTTCTTGTGTGAGTTTAGATGGCAGTTTAAGATAATCAGTTCAGCAGAGTGGAAATTGGGAATAGAAATGGTTACAGGTGAGAGACTGAATTTGTGTAGAGGATGGCAATGTCACCCAGTGCAGTAGCTATTATAATCAGGTGGTAGTATCTCACTGTTAGTGATATGGGGTTTTAGCCAGGTTTTAGATAGGGTTAGAATGTGTGGGGAGGGATGGGCTATCCATGTGTTGAATTCAGTGATTTTGTTAATGAGGCTTTGGATATTTATAGAGTAGATAGGTTTTTAGGAGAAGAGGTGAGAGAGCAAGGGGGATGGGGAGGGCCTGGTTGAAGATGGGACAGGCAACTGGAATAAGATGCATAGAGTGTCATGTTGAGGGTGGGGTGGGGGACCAGGGTTGGGGTGGCTGTCCCCAGAAAGAAGTAAATTACTAGTGGATATGTGAAGTGCAGTAAGCAGTGTATAAAACTTGTAGGATTTTGATTTGGGTTTGCAGGAGAGAGGATTGTACTATAATATAGTAATTTTCTGAAGGCAGATGTTAGAGAAGTTACAGAGAGATGGGGAGATTGTG
Source organism: Protopterus annectens (assembly GCF_019279795.1). Classification (NCBI taxonomy): domain Eukaryota; kingdom Metazoa; phylum Chordata; order Ceratodontiformes; family Protopteridae; genus Protopterus; species Protopterus annectens. The sequence continues at coordinate 1,652,526,433 of NC_056729.1, forward strand.
GAAGGTACCGGTCTTAGCAGGGATGGTTGCAGTAGAACACACACACACACACATATATATATATATATATATATATATATATATATATATATATATATATATATATATATATATATATATATATATATATATATATATATATATATATATATATATATATATATATATATATATATATATATATAGGTGAGAGTGGGTAGTGTGATAAGAGGTTGAGAGTGACAGAAGAATAAGAAGTGGGATGGTAATACACATGTGGTGCATTGTGAGGTGTGAAGAGAGTAGAGACAAGTTAGGATAGAGCAAGATGGTTAAAAAGGGGAAGTAATGTGATTAAGTCTGGGAGCTTGTAGGTGGGAGTGGTTATTGAGAGGAAGTGAATGTGACTGGTTGTGCAAGAAGCAAGGAATGTGTTTGGATAGTATAAATATAAGGAAGTGGGGTTGGGTAGGAATGGGGGTAGGGTAGGGGAGCGAAATGAGCCTGAGGGAACCGAGGGAGAATGGAGTGGGGCTGCACCCAGAGATATTGTGGAATCACCAACAGAAACAATCTAAGAAGCCAGTAATTATAGCGACCAAGAACTGTGAGAGGCAGGAGGAGAAAGTGAAAGACTATAGTGACATCCAGAGTATTTATCAGGGAAAGAGGTAGCAAAGCAGGAATACAGAAACTAGTATAGGGAGACAGAGTCAGGTGGGGAAGAATGTTAGGCTGAAGGAGGAGAGAAACAGAAAAGAGCTATAGGGTGTAGTGTGCTGGAGAAAACAGGGTTGGGGACAGCAGAGAGGGTAGAGTTAAGGACCGGCACTGTGATGTGCAATCAGCAGCAAGCTGTGGAAGAGCAGTACTAGCATGAGTTAAACAACATTGTGAAATTATTAGGACATACTTTCTATACTGGTTATAGGTGAAAAGCACCGCTGAAGGGACTGTAATTAAATTTAGATCCAGGTAAGGTCTATAGGCTTGGTAGTGTGATACTCTTAACTTTCTATAGAGAGTACAAGTGAAAATCATTGTCAAAGGGACTGTAGTTTAATTTAGGTCCAGCTAAGGTCTGTGGGCTTGATAGTGTGGTACTTTTAACCATAAATTTGCTGCAGTAAAAATCAGGTTGCAAAAGTAAATAAATCCAAGAAATAAAGAACAATTTGGCTGCTGCACACCTCCAGTTCCATGTACAAATTCAGGTGAAGAGAGTAGCAGAAACAAGGAAAACAAATTACAATTAGAGGAACATTTTCATTTCGTTTTCAGTTATTTCCATAAAAGTTGCATTTTGAAACTTTGACTCATTTAGATGGACCAGAAAAAAACAGCTGACTTCTATACAAGTAAACAGCAAATCTACATAGGCTCATAGGTAAGGAGTAGATTATCACCTGCAGATTATTACAAGCTTGGCCAATATGCAGAGGTCAGAATCAAACCCTGTACTTTTTTATCTGTCTGGTTAAGATAGTTATTCCCCCTTCATAAGGTAGGACTTTCAACAGACTCCTGAAACTACAGAGTCATCTTATTTGCAAAGCAATTGAAAGACATAGGAGACCTCCAGGGACTGGATCCATCCCAGTTTGGCTTTGTCAAAGGAAGGTCATGCTTACTGAATCTGGTAGACTTCTTTGAAAAAATACAAATAAACACAAAAAAGGCACTGTGTTGGCATTGAGTATTTATTTTTTAAATATTTTTATATATTTATTCTCATACACTCTGTGATTTTATCTGTGTGTTATTGGACAGTTTTATTTTAGGGTTTCAATTTAATCTTTATGTATGTTATTAACTTAATGAACTTTAAATGCTTCATATGTTATATTTATGCTTGTTACAAATGAGCCATGACTGGTTAATTGATTGAGGGATTTTATATTTAAATGTTAGTTGGTACACTCACATCTGATGAAGTTTGTAGATCAAAACGCAGTGATCAAGTTAAGCATTCAGGTGGTGTTTTTGGTATATGCTTTTTACTTTGGTGTGGATTTCTATTAAACTCATGGATTTTGGATCATGTGTGTCCCTCCAGGGCCTTTTTGTGTTTATTTGTACTTCATTTGGCACTTTTACCACTTTTTACGAGTTCTTTGAAAAGGTCACCAAGGCAATGGATGAGGGAGAAATGATGCACACCGCCTATCTATATCTGGCTATGGCACTTGTATAAGGGCTTAGAAGTCAGCCATAAAAAATAAATAAATAAATAAATAAATAAATAAATAAATAAATAAATAAAAAACAAAGCTGATAGGCATAAACAATAAGGAATTAAAGACAGCATATTTATCGGGGAGGGGGTCAGGTTATTTACTCCTCTTCATAATGCAGATGGAAAAATTGCAACTGGATGCTAGAAACATCCAAAACAATCACCAATGCCATACACAACACTCTGTCTACCACTGGAAAAATGGGATGACATCAGCTTAGGGCTCTAAGTACCAAGCTGCAGATTTCAAATTATTGGTACTCTCTCAGTCAGCCATTTTCACAGCAGCCACAGCAGTCTGAGAAGATATGCCCATCCCTTCCATCCATGAGAAGTAAATCTGCAGGGTGCTATGACTCACATGCAATGACTGTGTATCTCCAGACAATGGCACTGTATCATTTCAATAGCTGCTTACACATGGCATTTGCACCATCCTGATCCACTCTTACATAACAAGAAGCAGGTGAAGCACAGCAAGTCTGTGGAGTCCTTCCCATATGTTGGGAGGCTGGAATAATGGTTAAGGTATTTACCTTACAAACACAAGGTGCAGGGTTTGATTCTCACACTGGGTTATTGGGTAGGCTTAAAATGACCCATAAGGGCAATTAGCCTAGTACTGATCTATATTACCCTGTCTGTATGAATAACACTTCCAGTATCCTCTAAAAAACGTGCCACTGGTCAAGTAGGACAATTCTGGTAAAAAAAATAAATAAAAAAGTAAAAAAATTTAAAAAAAACACACTGATTAAAGTCGCAAGTGAAAGTAACCAAAGCTGACAAAAGTCACAGAGTCATCGTTTTCTCTTAGTTCATAGTTCATAGGTTAGTACTAGGCTAACTGCCCTTGCAAGCCATTTTAAGCCTAGCCCCAGCCAATTATGTGAGACTCAGACTCACCCTGCCTTTTGTTTGTTGGTAAATAACCTAAACATTTTAACCACCCTCTGCAGAGTGTATCAACATCATGCATAGCTCTCAACTGTCTAGATTTTCGCCTGATAATTTTGGGCTGTTCCTCATAAGATCTGAGGTTTTTGGACAAATCAGTGCGGATGGAAGTCATTAAATAATTGCAGACATTTGAGCTTCAGTCTTTCATATCCTTCAGGAAATGCATGCTAATGCAAAACTTGTTATTCCAAAAAAATCTGTCCCTATTTTTGGGCTTTTTCCCCTCATTATTTTTGGAATTGCCCATATTTCTTGTGCTAATATGTTCAGAAGTATGTGTTCTCATCTGAGCTTCATAACCAGTACAGCTGCATAGGCGTGGTGGGGCTAGACTATGAAACAAAAGAGCGGAGAGACTTAAAAGTTGCATGACCACCGAATCTTACACCAATGCACTGTACAAAGAAGTACACAGATGCATGGATCTCGCCATAGCCAATAGAACCAAGATGCTCTCCTCCAAAAAAAGGAAGCCAACCTTGTGGTCCCCTGCCATAAACAAACTACAACAGAAGGAGGAAACTGATGCGGAATAAGGTGAAGTCCCAAGACTGGAAAAACTCCCTTATCAGCTTCAACAAAAAGTTGAGATCCCTCATCAAATCCTCTAAAGCTAGCTATGAAAACAGTATTGCAGAAGATAGTAAAGACAACCACAAGGCCTTCTATAGTTATGTAAAGAATCTCCATGGTAATCCCCAGACTGTGTAAGCAGTCTTCTCTTATTTTTTTTCCTCTGAAAAAAGGGGTGAAATGCACAATAGCTCACATGAACAGTATTTTTCATTTAGTTACTGTAAAGGTCAGTACCTTATTATTCACAATAATTTCCAGCTACTACTAAATAACCACAAGTGACAAAAAGATCACTGTCTAGGAGTAAGCAAACATGCAATTTTACAATTTTTTTTGTAGAAATAACTACAATTTTACAAATGTATTTGTGAAATGATGAATTAGGAATAAACAAGTCAGCCGATAAAAAAAAAAAAAAAAAAAAAAAAATACTACATCAACATTCAAAGCGCTACAGGAGACCAAGGCAAGTAATACATACACGTTAGGGTACACTGATATTCCACTATACTCCAGTATGCTCTGAAAGTATGAAAAGGATGGCTTGTGACAAGTTAAGTGTAGAAAAATTGTGAAAGCAAACTAGCCATACAGAAATGGCTGTACAACAAATAATGCACTTAACATACAAGTTTTGATTACTACTTTCAACGTTACACTATAAAAAAGCAGTAATAGGCAAATGCATTTCCACAGACACCATTTACTTGCAGGAAATTGTGAAAAATTAGGGAGGACCTTCCGCAGCCCAAAGTACATCTAAAACCCTCTGCAATTATAGAATACTGCAGGGACAATTAAATACAGCTCCTTATGGATGAAAAGGGTCTGCTGCACATCTGATTACTTACTTTTTTGACAAATACATAAATTAAACTGAGATTCATGTAAATGAGAACCACAAGCTAGATGCACATGTATGTATATCCCGCTACAGGAGATAATGGTAGAGAATATCGGCATTTATCAATGTATTTAATGTCAGCAGAACATAACGCGGCTGTCTTAAATGCAGAATGATGTGCTTCCTAGGAGGTGGGAGAAGATCAAGCAGGAAGTAACCAGAAAAGACAACATTCATGGGATTCCACAGTACAAACTGTATCTGCACAAGTGAATGTATTTTTTTTTTTAACTAATGCATGATTAAACATGGATGAGATAATTGAAATGAGCAACAATTGTTTCCTCAGAAACAATGCATGTGTGTTCAAACAAGTCAGGATACTGACATTACTGGTAAAGGTATCCGGCTTACACTACAGGCTCTGAGGAACAAGCCTGATCTCCAATTATTGTGTGTTTTGGATTTTTCTATTTTGTTCTCATGTACCTATTCAAAAATGTCTGTATATGTAATGTATTCTGTGGCCCAAGTCATAGCAGAAAAGGTTCTGTATAGATCAGTTCATATAATGCCTTACTAAAGAAATAAATAAAAGAAACATAAAACAGGACAGGAAAATATGAATCTGAGAGTGGGAACTCCAGATGGAATAAATGTAGTGCTACAGGTCCCATAACTAAGTAGCACATAAATGAATCCAAAATTGCAGATATGCCTATGTGAAAAATAATATAAGAAAGTTAAAGAATCCTAGCATGTATTTTGAATAAGGAATACGGAAGTAGGCATCATAAAAACATTTCAGTACCTTTAGGTAATTTATAGTGTCCAACTTGGTAACATTTTTGAGAAACAAGATATATGAAAAAAAGGCAAAAAAAAAAAAAAACAGTAATAGAATTAAAAAAAGCCTCTAAACAGATAAAAACCTGGGCTGGTTATGTAGGAATGTCTGGTTATGTAACAGGCAGGGAAATTGGCAAATAAGGGGTTCAGGTGGTCCATGCTTGTTTGCTTGTGGGTGACATGGGTCACCAATGCTGAAGAATGACATTCCAGTTAAAGAGTAACTGTACCTGACATATGAGAGGGTTCAGCTGAACAGACAGGAACCAAAGTAAGACAAACTAGCGAAAAACAAAAAGACAGCTTGGAAACACCAAAACAAATTCTCTTTCAGTTTAGTTCTCTTTCAGTTTAATGAAGCGCTTTTCGTCTTGCACATATGGCAAGACTTCATCAGTAAAACATGTGCTTTTCGTCTTGCACATGTGGCAAGACTTCATCAGACAAACAGCATGTTATGCCAATTAAATCCACATCCTGGAGTAAATTACAAAAAAAGCGAGTTATGCACTTCATGAAGATGCAGACATTTTAATCCATCAAAAAGGTAATTTCATGCAGATGTCTTTATTCAGAAGAAGCTGCTTTCCCAGTTATACATGTAGACCTCAAAGCAAGTTTCTTATCTGCAAAATATTCTAATCTTTAGGAAAAAACAAGAACACAAAGACAAAATATATAAAAAAACTTCTGCAGTGTAGAGAGATAAAGCCACGACTATGACCCAAGTGTCAAGGGTCCAATTGTTGGAGTTAATAACGCAGAGATATGGAGAAGTAATGCTTGTTACCCGATCTCTCTTGGAGTTAATAACGCAGAGGTATGGAGAAGTAATACTTGTTACCCGATCGCTCTTGGAGTTAATAACGCAGAGGTATGGAGAAGTAATACTTGTTACCCGATCTCTCTTGGAAGTAGTAAGAGTGCACATGCCCAGAGTGCACAATGTATGCTAGAATCCCCTGCTAGAGACTAGAGATTACAGGGATGCATTTGCTTTCAAGTTGGGCAGGGTTTCTGATGGATTGGATTACTTGCGTAAGCAGGAGATGTACCCTCAATAAAGTCCATTGCCTGCTCAACCATTCAGCATCTATGGGGATGCAACTATAAAAATCAAATATACCTACATCTCCTCCTGTCTCTGACTCTCAGGAAGTAAAGTAAAACTACGTCCTCTCCAACTCTCAGAAACTAAAGTAAAGCTAAGTGGCAATAAACACTCAGGTCCCAGGCCTAGTTTCAACCAACAAACATTATACACCCCCCCCTACTGTGCAATTCTCTACTCTCCCACCACCCTTAACTGAAGGCTTTAACATACTTTTTCTCAATATGAACCTTAGGAATATATGTAAAAAACTGCAATAACTCCATGCATGCTAGTATTTTACTCCCCAGAAAGAACTGTTATTGCAGAAACATGGTTAAAACCATATACTATAGACAAAAAAAATGATTTACCATGCTCAGACTGGACAAAATAAATAAATATGGAGGTGGCATAGTAATAAGACACAAAGATAATATAGCACTAAATCTTCATACCCATGACATCCCCAACTTTGACAGAGCAGAAATATATATGTATACATGTATATACACACACACAGATACATACACATAAATACAATTAACACACACACACACACACACACACACATGCGCGCGAGCATACATTCATGCACACACGTGCTACCTGTTAACAATTCTGCCATAGACATGGATATCCTCCACTGATTATCACAAAACATACAACAAGAAACCATTATAATGGGTGGCCTAAATATTGACTGGCAACATACAGCTCAGCAATTCCCACTAACTCATTAAATCTGGTTTCACCCGATTAATCCATACAACTACAAGACTGTAAAGTACAGACTTAAACAAATAGGCATTCTATACCACAGTGGATTCTTACCAGCAAACCAATGCTGTAAACTATTCTGGATGCTTACTTGAGAGTGTTAGCGACCATCTCCTAACATATGCAGAGACAATAACAACACTTACATAAGACAGTATATACAACCAAATGTACAACTTGACTAACTTTAACAAAGACATCTTCACCTCCTTCCTTTACATCTCTAACTAGAATCCAGTAAAATTAAAGCCCTTAGATAACACTGAAAGTCAAATCAAAGCCAGTAACGTGGCTGACTAAGGAAACTAAGCAACTACATAGACAAATGGACAACACCTGCAATCTCTGATATACAAACAAAACACAACATACTTTCCAAACTTCCAGAAAATTTAGAAGTCTATCTAAATCTAGATTAAAAATGACTAAATGTCCTATCACTTAAAGTTCCAACAGAAACACAAAAACAACCCCAACTCTCAAAAGACTTATCCAGCATGGTCAATTACTACTCCCACCCCTACAACCATTAACAACAAATATGACATCCAATCAAATTTAATTCATAATTCACAAACACCATTCTTTCTCTGTTGAAAGAAAACATCCAAACACCCCTGTACACACCAGTTTCATTAAACAACAACATAGAATGCTATACTTTTCAACCTGTATAAACAATCTAAAACCAACGACCTTATCTGCCAATAACCTGCCAGACAATTATCGAATATTGGCAGCAGATCCTACTCTACAGAGAGACACAATGGTTTTGTAAACGAACCAGCATCTAAGACAATTGGAGGGAAATGCTGGTGTGTTTTCACAGAGTAGACAAGAATCACTTCCCACATTCAGAGATGATTTTCTTTCATATAAAGGTATCTGGCACATTTAGCGGGCAATTCCTTTTTAAGATGCGGGAAGAAAGGAAATGCAGGCCTCACACTATCAACTGTGTGCAGAAGCTCTACAGTGTGCCCACATACAGAGTATTTCTGAATGGAGAGCTCCCTTGATGTGGCAACATTTGACAGGGAACAAGGCAAAGTGCCCCGTTTCCACAAATCTATTTGTTTTAAACATGGAAGATGTAGCCTTCAGAATAAGGAGCTTTCTTAAAGTCAAAAAGAAATATGAAGGGGTATACAGTGTTCTTGCTTTATGCACTGATAACGGTGTTTTAATGATCACTGATGTCATCCAGGTGTTAGAAGGGGTACTGTAAATATTTAAATGTTTTAGCCTAGCATCAGGTCTGGTTTACTATCATTCCAAATTCTGCTCATTCCTTGTGGTGATGCAAAGTTAAATGAGGATGGAGTATCAATGGCTATCCCCTGGATAGGTGAAGCCAAATGGTTTGGTTTATTAATAGGAAATACAGTTCAAGATAGATTTGCAGCAAAACAGAATGAATTGACAGAAAAGTCAATTCATTCAAATGGGCTACAAATGATTTGTCAAAAAAGACACTGACCTCTTACCTAAGCTACAGTTATTTCATATCATGGAAAGTTAAGGCAATTCAAGTGATGATTACAGCTGACCTATTATATCGATGTAAAAATATTCCCACAGATAGCAATTACCCAGCAGTACTGTATCTCCAAGAATTTTATAGATGCATTTGCTTTAGGAAAACAAGGACTTGGGATTTCTTCTAAAAAGTGGCTTATTTACCTGAATGTTTTATGAGACTGGGGCTACCTATCTTTGTTAGATATATATTGTCATTCAAATTAGATAGTGTCCCAAGATGGTCGACTCAGCTCCGGCAAAATGGGAACAGACATTGCAGTTATGACTCCTCTTTTCCTATGACTGGATAACTCAAAAATGTTTTCTGAAAGTCTTGTGAGAATACATAATGCAGCATGGATCACACTCATCTTATTTGGACACAGGCATAAGTGTTGAAAGTAGTGAGGGAGGATAGTAAGAGGAGTGTGAATTTGGGATCATCCATTAGAGGGCATGGCCACAGGATGGAGCTGAAGGACATTTCAGTCATGCTGGATAGTTTCAGACTGCAGATAAAGAGTGGTGTAATTAAGAACAACTTGTGCATATCTGGATGCAACTCAATAGAATGGGCAAGGGAGGGAAGGAACTTGTTCCTGGGGTAAATGGTTTGGAATTAAAAAGGGAAGAGCAGGTCTTATTTATAAAGATTTATGGAAGTACAAGGTAGAAGCTACAAAATGCGTCAATGCAGAGTAGTGGCCAAAACAGAGAGATCAACAGATAAGACTGCTGTTTAGGTGGCATAATATGCCAGTAAGACAATTTAAGATGCAGGTCAAGGCAAAAGAGCTGTGCTGGCAATGTGAGAGACATGGAGATGACAATATTCATATGTTGTGGCACTGCCTTGTAATCAAGGGGATATGGACACAGGCAACTTTGTGTCTCAATAGGGAGTATGAGGTTAACCTTAGCATAGATTGGAAGCTCTGGCTTTTTGGCATAAGAACGAAAACTTAAAACTCTATGTGCTATGTTTTGGAAGAGACTGGAGCGAAAGCATCTGCATATTCTTCAACACATTAGACACCACTTAGCATCAATGTTTTACTCTTTCAAAAATGGGAGCATTGCAAATGAGCCTTCCTCATGTGTGGGAAATTGCTTTGCACCATTATAACAAAGGAGAAATAATCTTTATTGAGTTTACCAGACACAACAGTATTGTATTAGGCATGGATTTACAAAATATAGTTTAACCATGTTGCATTTTAGTAATATATTTTTGCAGTGCTTTGTTTACAGCTTCCAGCAACTCCAAAGAAGTTGATATTTGTCAAGTCATACAGTCTGCATTATTTGTAGTGATGATCAGACCTTCAGTATCTATTATGTAGTCATTGTTATGTATTACTGTGATACATTGTTGCATATTACTGTGATACATTATTGCATATTACTGTGATACAGCCTTCTCTGCAACTAACTCGATTGTAAAGGATTTCTGCATTTAGTTAAAAACTGTTGCTTTGGCAATTAGTGCTCAGGATTAAAACTCCAACTTGTTAAAGAGCTGCTTTCTGTGGCAAAGGTGCAGGGTTTGAATCTTTCCAACTCCATTTAACAACTGTGCTACATTGAGCAAGTCACTAAACAGTGCTTTGGAGCAACTGAGAATTTGGGCTCAACTCCTTAATGGCCTGCTGGACTGCATGCCTAGTAAATATGAACCTGTTGCCAACCATCCCCTATGGTATAGCTGATCTGGTTCAGGAAATATTATGGCAATATCACCACCACTCTATTATTATTATTATTATTATTATTATGATTATTATGATGATTATTATTATTATTTTATTTATTTTTGTTAACGTAGCATAGGTAATTTATTCTTCAAGGGCAGCAGGCACTGAATTTGTAGGTAAATCACTGAAACACAAAATTGTCTGCCATCAGCATCATCTTACATTATTAATAGTTCTCTTTAATATAGCATTATTCCTATGGCTTTTACTTCTGCAGAGACTGTGCATACTGACTTTGCATATGTTACCAAGTGATTAATATTTCTTAATTTTTTCATAAATACTCTTTTATTTAAACTATGCTACAACTGGGTGGATCTTGTGTTATGATGTTAGTGATCTTTATACAGTTTAATGTAGTTCATCCAATAAACTATATCTAACTTACTCCTTTATAACAATAAGGGGTGTACACCGTTAAAGTGGCTATCACTCCTGGTAGGGGTGGGGGGCTCTCTGTGGATCTTATGTGAAGATTGGGTGAAGATAGATGAAGGCTGCCAGTCTAGCCAGATAGAATTTTGGAGATAATTCTGTAATCTGTAAATATTAATGTAAACCACAGGCTTGTTATCTTAAATGGTAAAAATAGTGTTACATGTGGAAATGGAAAAAAAATTACAACAGTGCACTCTACTGACCAAGTAAAGCATATTGTGACCCTCTGATGTTAAAACTCAGAGCCAGTAAGTCTAGAGTGAGGCATCCTGCTATTGTTTTAAGGCCAGAGTTAATGGCCAGGACTTGCACGCATAAATGTCCTTTATTGCTCTGGTTACTGCCCAGAGGTGAAGAATGTAAATGTAGTTCCTGTTAGCCTGGGAACCCAGGGAAGTGTGAAGAATGATATAATGTGAACTAGGAATGTGATTTTAAAAACAGAGAGAATCAGAGAGCATTAAGCATTTTTGTCTTGACCATCCAACTCACCAGCACTGTCTTGCTCTATATGTAAGTTTATCTTAGACTTGTGTTTTCTCTCAGAAATAACTAGAAAGATTAGACTAATTGTTTTTTCTGTGATGTCAGAACTGTACTACTGAATTATTTTAAGTATTTCTCTGTGATCTCTGAACTCTTGACTAGCACTGTGTAGTAAAAATTATTGTCATGTGCTTTGACTATTTGTTATTAAATATTTTTAAACCCTTTCAAATGTGGTTGCTTTTGTAGAGATAATTTAAGCTCTTTAGAGTGCTTGCATGCCTTTGGTAAATTGTACAAAGCCACTTCAATCGCTTTAGCCCTGGGCTATACTACCAATTGGATAATAATATTGCACAGTAATAATTCATCACCCTTTTAAGGGCCTTTGAGTAGCTGATAAATATTAGTGGGTGGTGGCAGCTGGTACTACCGTATAGTCTGGGAAAAAGGGGCACATCTGGAGAACCTGTGCCAACCTTCCCCAGGAGTGTCTGTGTGGTTATATAAACTCTTCTCAGTGTGTGTGTGTGTGTGTGTGTGTGTGTGTGTGTGTGTGTGTGTGTGTGTGTGTGTGTGTGTGTGTGTGTGTGTGTGTGTGTGTGTGTGTGTGTGTGTGTGTTCAGCTAATTAGGCAGGGACATGAAGCACTGGTTGGACAGAGAGGGTGCTGGAGGTTTTAGTTTGCCCACTAGGCTGAGATCTGGACCCTATAGCTGTGCCAGTGGGGAGTCTTATTGGGGACCTGGAGAGCAAGGGAGTGACCAGCCCCAGACTGACTGTGATCTCTGTGTGCTCTTAAGGGAAATTGCACTTAACTGTATGTATTTGTTATCCTGTCCTCATATATGAGACACCCCTCACTAGTGTTAGTGGTGAGGATTGAGGCACCTTGATTGCTGGGCCAGGGCATGGGCGTCACACCTTATATATACTCTTAGTGGGTCATTTTTAAGCAGTCTTTAATTGGCTTTGTAGGGTGTGTGTATGTTTGTGTGTGTGAATTAAGTAGGAATAATTTGGCTACTTTGTGTTTGTCTGATAACAGTTTGAAATGATTTTGGTCATCAGAACGATGCACTTAACACTGTAGCTATAATTGTTGGGTTTGGAAGATGTCTGTAGATAAAAATTATTGACCCTGCTGAGCTGATAAAGTTAAAAAGCCATTAGCAGTTTTTGCAGGACAAGTTTGCATTTGAGTAAATCAAATTGGAATACTTTAGCGTTGCCTTTTCTATCACAATCAGACATATGATGTGTACTCAATCGATTCAGTGGTTGGAATTGTTGAGTACACATATTACTAGATTATAACGACTATAGTTTGAATGGTCTTTTATGGTCGACGTTCTGAAATGGATACTGCTATCATTACTGGTTAATTTTGTTTCACTTCCCACAGGAATTATGTTCGAAACTACAAATGTAATATGTACACATGTTTAATCAAGCTTAACCTTTTCTAACAATGACTGGCAGCCTGGTAACTTTCAATAATGATACATAATCATGGCTATTTATTTATTTTTTTTCTAATTACATAAGTCACGCAAACAATCCAAACATGTAATTTTATTTTGCTTCTCCCAAATCCTCTTTAGAAAGCATTGCTTTTAGTATTTTGCCACTGGATATCTAGTTTTATGGCAACCTCTTAAATATAATATACCAGATTTATTAAGCCAGTTCTTTTGTATCAGCAAAACTGAAAATGGTTTCTTAATAAGAACAAGTTTAAAAGTGACAAGAAGGACTATAACCTGGCAGTATGAACTAGGAATTTAAAACTTCAGGGTGGTTACATATTTTCTAAATCTCACAGCATGAAACAACTGAAATGTCATATCTATATAATTTCTAAATTAATTTTATTTATCAATTACCCAGACTACAATGGACAGCTCAAAGGCCATTTGCACTGACAATTTGAAACGAGTAATAGATATGAACATTTTTTTTCAGGAAAATAAAAATTTCAGATACAAAGATGGTATGCAAAACTCACATAGATAGTAACCAAAGGTCAAAACAGAACTGTGAGATGAACAACATATCGACAATATCACCATCATGCTGACCATTAACATGGACATCCAGATGAATATGGGCAGCATGTTTATTTAAGGTATTATGACCCGTTTGATCTTCTTTTCAGCATTTGTAATGATCATTGCATAATAAGTTCTTGCCATGAGTTAAACCATGAGCTTTTTCCTTTCCCCTCTTAAGCTAATTGCATTTCATCTACAAGAACCAATTAGCTCTTTCAAGCTAAAGAACTTCATCAATAATACAGAAATCTGAAGTGGTTTGTCTCTATTCTGCTGAGCTATTCGATCATCTACCGAAGTTATTCTGCTTTTGCTTTATCATACAAATAAGTCTCTTAGGAATAAAGCACTGCAGTAAATCAGTTTCTTTCAGGCCTATGTAAGCTGCAGACTGAAGTCAAGTCATCATTGTGGAAATCCATGATTTTTGATACTAGCTTCTCTGGTTTAGTACGTAATCAGTCTGCAGTCTACTGTACACCTAGCCAACCACTAGATACTGGAAAAGGTGAGAATCAAACTCTGAACCTTGTGTTTGTAAAGTAACCATTTTAACCATTACGCGAACCCACAAAACGTATCTACAAGACTTGCAGTTCAGTGGACTAGTGATGAGCCTAGCCCAAATCCCCAGTAGTTCCTGAACACGTCCTAGTCAAGTGGCTTATTCAATGTCACACAGTACGCAAAGGAGAGCTGAGGGAATCAAACTCTGTACCTCAGGAATGACAGCTTGGAGCCTTAAACCTCTCCAACAACTGCCAGACAAGGCACTAAAACCATCTGCAAACCCGCTTTTTACCTTCCACAGAGAATATTAGTCCTCTATCCCACAAGGGCCACCAGATATGTATGCATGTATAAAGTTTCATCTTATACATACATATCCACATATTTGTCTAATAGTTTTGGTCTCTTCTTCAACAAATGTGTGTTTTTTCAGGAAAATCATTGAGGCGTGACATTATTAAATAATAAACTTAAAAACGCTTACGTACTACAAGAAAAATATCAATGAAAAAATGCAACTTTCCCACCAGACCCATAAAAAACACACAACAAACTGGTGGTTGAGCAATTTCGTTCCTTTAATCAGTATATGGAACTTCATCAGAAAATAAAACAAGAGCAGAAAAGTCTAAATAAATACCAAACCTTTTACAGACTTTAAATGCAACAGCCAACAGAAAATCAGAAATAAGGCTTCATAAGTAATTAAAGTGAATGTGTACTGTAAGAAAGCAGTAAAACCAGTAATAAAACTTCTGTCAATCAACAGATGTGCTACTAAAAAAACAATGGTAGCTAAAGTCACAAGTGTTGCCTTGTAGAAGATCAAGAGTAAAAATTTTTTAGTAGTATAACCATTTTAAAGCACATTTCAGATTGCTGTGTTCAGTGAGACCAGGGTGTGCCTCTATGTTTAATTAAATTTGCCACTTCAATTCACGGAAGGCTAAAAATCCTTCTCTGCCCCACCCCCAAATGTATTTATTTGTTCCAAGAGAAATATCTTAACACCTGTAAAACCTTGGCACCATAAGCTATGTCTCCCTAAGGCATTGTTAACATCTCCTTTACGGATTGCTGCACAATGTTCTTTGATGCAGCTTGAAAGTTTACTGATGGTTTTACCTACATAAACACTGTGGCAGGTGTTGCAAACACCTGCATACACAACAAAGGAGCTGTTATAATCATAATATTTAACAAACTTTATCTTTTTACTCATGTCTGAAAACAAATTCTTTCACTTGTAAATAATGTCATCCTCGAGTTTCGGACTTCACATCCTTCTGAAATTGGATGCTAACTGAAAAAAAACAGTTATTCTTTCAACTGTCAAATTTTATAAGTGCAATACTTAAAATATGCCATGATTCTAGGCCTTTATCCCTCACCCTCATTATTACTGGCCTTGTCCAGATTTCTGAATATTGGAGGTTGAGAGGTATGGCTTCGCCTGCAAAACAACTCTGACTTATTACAATAGAATAAATCTGACAGAATTAATGCAACAGTAATTCCTTTGGAATGACTCAATTAAAAAACAGCAGCTTGAAAATCAGGATTCATGATGTGAAATTATCATGAATTTATGTAGAAATAAAGAATGTGCACTGTTAATTTTGACAGCTCCCTAAACCACTGTGAATTCTACAAATGGCAACAGTGGAAACAGTGATTTCCACTAATGCTTAACCCTGAGTCATAATGTCATCCTGGTTGTGAGGGTTGTTCCTGTCCACAAACCTTATACTGTGAAAGAGTTTTCCTGAGCACTTATTACCTGAAGAAACTGCTTCTTACTTTTTTTAAAACTTTTTCCTGTGCATGTAATTTTGCTTAAAACCACCTTACTGGCACCACCCCCCCCCAAAAAAAAAATACATTAGTAAACTCTCACACAGTAAGTCTCTGCAGTGGACATTAATGATGCAGCCTCCAGGAAATTAGCAGCAGATACGGGAGAGAATGGGGTCAGAGTTAAAATTGTCATAAGTAACAGGCAGCATTAGTCAGATTCTTATTATTGCAAAAGATATGGACATCTCTAATACATTTGCATGCCTGGGCAGTTATGATACAGGGTTCTAGTATTTTGCAAACAACTGTAAGTTTAAAGATACCGATTCATAAATCATCTCACAGAGTATGCAAAACATGTACTCAAAAAAGGTCAGACAAAAGGGATTACATAATACAGATACAAGATTCGAAGACCCACTGGGTTACAGAAGATCATTACATATTTGAGAAGGGTGCACACAAAATCTTTACAGACTGGGAGAGTTTTGACGATCAGCAGTGTACAAGAAAAGAGACACTAAAAACAAATGCATCAGCACATTAAAAGCAAAAACAGTAAAAAAACAAATCACAGATTAACGGCACAGAAAAGAATGGCAGGTTAATGTGAAGAATAAAGTTTGCTCAAACCTACGACAAGGCACCGTCTTTGTGAAATTGATAATTAGTAACAGAAGATTTGGTGTCTTAATATATTTCATGAGTACACAGTTAGGTCACTTAAACATGCATGAAATAATACTATAATATATATGTGTCTGTGTGTGTGTGTGTGTGTGTGTGTATATATATATATATATATATATATATATATATATATATATATATATATATATGTGTGTGTGTGTGTGTGCACATATATATATATATATATATCTATATATCTATATATATATATATATATATATATATATTTATATATGTTTTATTTATTTTTATTTATCATTTGTTGACCGGGAAAGTCCGACTAGGTTCCACAGAGCCTGTTTTCAGCGGAGGCCCGGGGAGAAATGCTCCAGATGCATGTCTTTGGAATGTGGGAGGAAACCGGAGTACCCGGAGGAAACCACACGAACACAGGGAGAACATGCAAACTCCACACAGAAGGCACCTCAGCCGAGAATCGAACCGGGGAACCTCTTGCTGTGAGGTGACAATGTTAACCGCTGTACCACTGCGCCGCCCTGTGTTCCTAGGATGTTCCTATGTTCATAAAATGGTACTAGGCTATCAGCCCTTGGGCCTATACAAGCCTAGCCAAACAATTCCCCGGATAATTCTTCCCACAATATTTACTTCCCTGGACTCCCTGTCTAGCAGGGCAGATGGGACTCGAACCCACAATCCCTGGCTTAGGAAGCCAATGCCTTATATATATATATATATATATATATATATATATATTCACTTTCAAACCTAGAAATACTGAAATTGTTGAATTTCAGCAGTGGCGGTTGGTGACGTCAAATCAAAGGGAGGCTGCAGGAGACAGCTGAGTGGGTGGGGTCAATGGGAAGCGGTGTGGCCAACTAGAAAGGGGAGGGGGTATGCTCAAAACCACAAAAACTAACTAAATACACTGCCCTGGGTGCCAAACCGTCATTATGAGAGTCCAATCAAGACAAAATGAAATGTAGAAGAATAAAAAAAAATATTTCAATGCATTGGCTGCATGACAGCTTACATAATATCTAGATGGTAACAAAAAGGTTGTGAGGCATGAAAAAATAAATTACTTTTTAAATACATTAATGGAATGCCAGTCAAAATCAAGTATAAGAAAAACAAGCAGCACTCAACTCAAACCACTTCTTGCACTGCAGTTCTAATTATAATTTATATTCAGCTTTATTAAAGTACCAAGTAACATGCTGAAAGTAGAAATCTCTGATGCCCCCACTTGTAACAATGTTTCTTACCCAAAAAAGACCTGCTGCCTGACAACTATCTACTTGTTTCATGGGGAAAACATGATCAAAGTAAAAAATGAAAAGCAAACAAGAAATAAGCTCAAGATACATTGCTTAAAATGATTACTGTACAGGTTATGGACCACACGATTGGCATTCTGTTTAGTTTACGGGTAAAGCCTGCAGAGATGACTGAAAGTCTCCAAGTGTAATGAGCTTCTTAAAATAATGTAATCCTGTCCTTTATTACAAATACTGTCATATGCATTTCAATACCCAAGGCTTATACATTATCTAGTTAAGTATTCTCTACATGGCAACAACAGAAAGGCTTTCAATGTTGGCAGTTCTTTAACAGTATGCTTATTAAAGCTTACTTGCATCTTACGATCTCAGCCAAGCTTACCTGATGGTCATTAAAGTATTTCTACTTAAACACAGAGCAACAGGCACTTTGAGTAATAAGCATAAATCAACAGTACATAAAATATGACAGAAACCAGACCATTCTGCAAAAATCAAGGACAGATGAAAAGCCACTCTAATACTTGTGTCTACCTTGGATGGGGAGGATACTCTGCACATTTACACTGCATAACTACTCCTTGCCTTACTTCTACACATCCAGAGTCACGACATGGGGGACTGGGGTGCAACAAATATGTCACAATTTGAAATGTCTCTGGCTGACTGTGATGGCCCTGACACATTTGTCATACCTCTCAATCTCAGAGCAAGAAATCTGGACAAAGCCATACATAGAAGTGGGACAAAGGCCCAAAAATAAGGACAATTTTTAAATATTGCTCTTATAAACTTCGAAAGATAATAGAATAGGTCTTGCATTAGTATGAATTTTCTGAATGGTATGAAATCTGAAACTCAAATGTCTGTCATTATTTTCTAACTTCAGTCTTTAATGATTTGTCACTAATCTGCCACATAAAAAACACAATTTTATCAAAAATGGACCAAAAATGTGATGTAAAAAGATAAAATAGCCACACAATACAGCTGGGAACCTGTCAAAGAAGGGACACTTTAATATTAGTACTGCTAACTTGAGCAGCTGACAAAATAAAAGAATCTACATGCATTTCTGAAATAAAAGTAATCTATAACTCTGATTATTACAGTTATTTCTTAATTGTAAACCCTCCATGTTTACTTCCAAAATTGCTATTTTGCGGAGGGATTATTAGGAGGAAGAGCAACATTTTGAGCCTAAATCGGGGACAGTTGAGAGGTTTGGCTATGCCTAATTCGATTTATTTGCATGTACCTCTCAACCTGTTAATGCAATAAATCTGGACAAGGCCAAATATATAGGGGGAACATATAAACAGTACTAAAAATTGCTCTTGTATAAACCGAGACAGTTGATAGAACAACAGGTCTTACTTTAGCATGCATTTTTCTGAAGGTTATGAAGTCTGAAACTCAGTGTGTCATTATTTAGCGACTTAATTCCTAAATGATTTGCCAGAAAACCACAAATTTTATGAGGAACAAACCAAAAATAAGAAGCAAAAATCTATTCATTCTTTGAAAATCTGGACAGTTGGGAGGTATAGTTCAGCTGGAGCTGTCTTTAAGTTTGCCGCCCTTCCCCCTCACAAAATCATGGTCGAATGGAGCCTCCACCTGCAGCCATTCCAATGATCCATTACTTGGCTATTTCACTCCATTTACCATAAACACTAATGTGCATACTGATTTACTTCTATGATGATTTGGACCTCATTTGAAAGTTTTATTTTGCATTTTACAGCACAAATACTAAGACATATGCTAAACAAACTTAGCATTAAAACTTCTCTGCCCTTGAAACTCACATTCATTGAAACAGCATTGAAACCCACATTCAAAGAAAATACATTTTGCCAGTGGCAGATGAAGATTAATTCTGGGCTGTTTTCAAATCATAGGCCCCTTGCATATGAAACATACATGTGCTCTTTGATACACCTTCCTATTGCTTTGAACATTTTCCAGTAAACATCCAAAAAGTGTTGAGCATTCATGGGACTACCACGGCAATGCGAAATAAAAGAACTTTAAAAACAAATGAGAAATAAAAGAACTTTAAAAACAAATGACATTATTAACTTCATATTTTGTGGCTTACACACGGGACTTCTATTCCTACGGAGCTACTACATTCTGATTTTCCAGTAAACAATGAAACAAAACACATGCCCCAATAATGACAAAACTGCCCAATTCAGAACATTTCCATCATAAAAGTCTACTCAAACTTCTACAGTCCACCATTATCAGTAAATATGCACAATTCTACAGTCCACCATTATCAGTAAATATGCACAATTCTACAGTCCACCATTATCAGTAAATATGAACAATCTCTGAAGTAAAAAAGTCATTAAATAATTCCACATTAAATAAATCTGTAACTAATGAAGAGGTTGCTGCTAGCAAACACCTTTATATTTCATGCTTTGAGATGGTCTGCATAGGAGAAGTTGCTTATACCATGTATTATTTGTGAGAAACCTCTGTTGACTCTCCAGTTATTGGATATACCTGGTCAGGTGCATACTGAAGGGGGTGTTGTATTCTGTGGCTCATCTAATGAGGGATGAGTATAATGGTACAATGACATCCCCAACCCTAGATGGCATATACTTATAAATTGTACAAAATAAAAACAACTTCCTTCCTACAGTAGATACATGATGGTCAAAGCCAAGTAACTGTCTACATGTGTTCCCAAATTCCTGATCACTGGGTTGACTCTCAGTGCTGTATATATATATATATGTATATATATATATATATATATATATATATATATATATATATTTTTTTTTTTTTTTTAAATCAATTCTTGGCATTAAGTTTTAGACCATGACTCAGGTCTTGGGAGATTCAATGACTGTGCCAAATTTGCAATTGTCACAATATACCTGAGTTCATTGTTTTTTTTTTTTTAACTTGTGTCTGATTTGTCCATCACTATTTACTATTTTTGTTTTTGTATTGACTGCACATGGTTTATTTGCTCTTGAGAACAATATTTTATGCCAGCTATTAAGCATCTTTCATGACATTATAAGTGACAGTCTATATATTACATTTTACTTCATTGTATCATATAAAAAGACCTATTGCCAGGATTTTTTCTTCCTAACTTCCATTGAAATATCAGGACCTGGTCCATTTTCAGTCAGCCTATTTAAAAAATACTAAATAAATACATAAGATGTAGAAATAAAATAATGGTCAAATGTTTGCATATCAACAGGCAACGTGAAGCGAGAATTAATGTGACATTTGCATATCTCAGAGAACCGCTATCTTTTAATTTAGCAAGAATTCTATTCATCTCAGTTTCAGTAGTCCAATGCAAATATATGTTTACAGTCAACATGAAATAACCAAAAATAGATTAACAAAATTTCAAGACTTTTAAATGTCAGAGCTGTAACACTTTTATCATTGATGGATTCTTCAAGTACAAATCATAGGATCAGGAATTGATTGTTTAACATTCTTTGTTTTTTTAAATACATTTGCATTTTTTCATGATAGTAATAGAAAATAACTGTTGTTAAGGGTACTTGTAGGTAAAATCAACATTACAGATAACGGAAAATTGTAAATGGTCCTCAATTCTCTACACGGTTCACTCCAGTTTTGTTATATTAATGAAGGCAAACAAAGCTTTCTAAATCATCACAGTGAATGAGTCTATCAGACTTTGTTTCTCATTGCGACTCATGGTAGCATGCAACAGAAATGACTCTTCAAACCCTACTTTGTTAGTGTTTCTGTTAGTCAAGCATTTATAGTGGTTATGACTCATCCTGTGTCACTGTGTGTCAAGTGTTATGAAACTGTAAGCATCAGCATTATGGAAAATGGGAGAAAATTACAAATGCAATATACATTTCTAAAGAATAAACCCAATTAGTCAAACCTGTTGCAGTAGCATCCTTCAGTGTGAATAAGAAATAACTGCAGAAGACTGCGACATACTCAGATAAGGTGGACCCGAGTCAGAAATATTGATACTTCTGTTTTCAGATCAAAAAGCCTACATTACAAAGCCATACAGTGGTACTGCTTGTTCTGTGAAGATGCCAAGTGACCTCAACGGTATGTGTGCTTATATCATTATTTCATCAAGAAGGATTTTTAAATATACTATATAAAAAAAAAGAAAGAAGCAAAATGGCTTTATAAAGTCATCTTCTACAACAAATTCATACCACATAGAAACAAAAACATTTTAAGTCATGCCCTAGAGACATATCCTCTGTATTGAAATCATACTATATAAAAAAGAAAAACGAAGGAAAATGACATTTATTAAATCAAACTCTGGAGCTACTTCCTCTGCAAAGAAATTATCTCAATGGAAAGCAACTAAGCACTGAAATCTGTGAAGTAATTATTTATTACCAGCAGTCTCTAAGTCATGATCCCGGATTGCAATTACGAACCATCTAAACCAAAGAATTGCTGCTGCTGACTGTTTCTTGCTCTCGAGTCTCCAGCAAAGTGCGGGAAGAGAGCGAGAACCAATCAGTAGCCATCCAGCCATCCATGTCACGTACGTGACTGCAGACGTGGCAGTCCGAACCCCTTCCAATTCTATGCGGTTTGGAACCGCATAGACTGCTGGGCATCACACTGATGCCTTCATTTCCTCACCGGGCTGCAGCAAAAACAAAAAAAAAAGTCTTTATTTAAAACCGCCGCAACCCGAGGCGGTTAAAGTGCGCATGCGCGTACTTGCCGACGCCGAGGCAGGAAGGAACTTGCCGAGTCGCGGAGACACAGTAAACAAAAAAAAATAATAATACACTGTCACTACATAAAAAGGTACTTTTTTCTTTTTTTTTTTGCTGAGGGGAGCTGCAGTCCGGCAGTCCGATGGCACGAGCCGCCCCTGAATTTCAGTATCTCAAGACGAAAATATCGGAGGTTAAAAGCACGAACCATGGAAATTATCCCAGGGCAAGTAAACACTTGCCCAAAACTACAAACAACATACCACACTATCATAAATCCACCTAGGTGGGTGGCTACACCCCCCAACTATATATACCAACTCCGGGATAGCTCTACAGTGGGGAAAAGGACATGTCTCCCCAAAGTGTGCAAGTGTTTACTTGCTCTGGGATAAATTCGTCAGTTCGTGCTTTTAACTTACAATATTGTCATCTCAAGATACTGAAATTCGACAATTTCAGTAATTTGAGGTTTGGAAGTGAACCATATAACAAAACTTTGGGCTAACTGACTCTTTCTGCACATGGTGCTGCTCCCTGATCTGGCACCCCTCAGCACTAGGATGGGGGGGTTGAATCTCTGATGTGCAATTGCTTCCTTGTCTGCTTAGAAGGAGCACCATGCCCTAATGCCCTCCTGTACTGTTTACATAAAGAGCCAGAAACTGAAAAAAAGAAAAAAGAAAAAAATGGATCTGCTGATCATGCTCCCTGACACACTGCACCAGAAGTGACTTCCACCATCCACCCCAGGGTATGCTTATGATATGGACTACCCATTTTTTCATCCACTTCCAAGAGAAACACCACCACACTCGAGACATTTTCCAGCAGAACCTACTGATCCATTATCTACTCACTAACTCATGAGAATCACTGTATCACCCTAGAAAAAGCCAAATGTCTACCGATAATACATAGACTAAAGCCACTTTTAGGATTGCAGCACTAGAATCTACTAAAAACCCGGACACTTATACCCCCTGCCACTAAATTTTAACAAGAAACCTCCTCATACAACCTGAGACACTACTTACAAGCCACACCAACTCTCATTACCTCTGGAACAAAACTCCACACCACTGCATATGATCTGTCACACCAACTCTAATTCCCCCTACAAACAAACTCTTCAGCACTGCACATACTCTGTCACACCAACTTTCATTACCCCTAGAACCAAACTCCACAGCACTGCACATGGGCTGTTACACCAACTCTCATTACCCCCTAGAACCAAACTCCACAGTACTGCACATGCTCTGTCACACCAACTCTCATTATCCTAGAACCAAACTCCACAGCACTGCACTGGGGCTGTTACACCAACTCTCATTACCCCTAGACCCAAACTCCACAGTGCTGCACATGGGCTGTTACACCAACTCTCATTACCCCTAGAACCAAACTCCACAGCACTGCACATGGGCTGTTACACCAACTCTCATTACCCCTAGACCCAAACTCCACAGCACTGCACATGATCTTTCACACCAACTCTCATTACCCATAGATCCAAACTCCACAGCACTACACATGCTCTGTCACACCAACTCTCATTACCCCTAGAGCCAAATTCCATAGCACTGAACATGCTCTGTCACACCAATTCTCATTACCCCTAGAACCAAACTCCACAGCACTGCACATGCCCTGTCACACCAACTCTCACCACCTCTGGTACCAAGCTCCACAGCACTGCACATGCTCTGTCTTACCAACTCTCATTACCCCTAGATCCAAATTCCACAGCAATGCACATGCTCTGTCACACCAACTCTCAATACCCCTAGAACCAAACTCCACAGCACTGTGCATGCTCTGTCACACCAACTCTCATTAGCCATACAACCCAACTCCACAGCACTGTGCATGCTCTGTCACACCAACTCTCATTACCCCTAGAACCAAATCCACAGCACTGCACATGCTTTTACACTAACTCTCATTACCCCTAGAACAAACCTCCACAGCACTGCACATGCTCTGTCACACCACCTCTCATTACCTCTGGTACCAAACTGCACATGCTCTGTCACACCAGCTCTCATTACTCCTAGGGCCAAACTCCACAGCACTGCACATGCTCTGTCACACCAACTCTCATTTAGCCCTAGAAACAAACTCCACAGCACTGCACATGCTCTGTCACACCAACTATTATTAGCCCCAAAACCAAACTCCATAGCACTGAGCATTCTCTGTCACACCAACACTCCTTAGGCTTAGAACCAAACTCCAAAGCACTGCAAATGCTCTGTCACACCAACTTTCATTACCTCTAGAACCAAACTCCACAGCGCTGTCCATGCTCTGTCACACCAACTCTCATTACCCCTAGAACCAAACTCCACAGCACTGTGCATGCTCTGTCATACCAACTCTCATTACCCCTAGAACCAAACTCCACAGCACTGCACATGCTCTGTCACACCAACTCTCATTACCCCTAGAACTAAACTCCACAGCACTGTCCATGCTCTGTCACACCAACTCGCATTACCCCTGGAACCAAACTCCACAGCACTGCATATGTTCTGTCACACTGACTCTCATTACCCCTAGAACCAAAAGCCACATCACTGCACATGCTCTGTCATACCAACTCTCATTACCACTAGAACCAATCCACACAGCACTGCACATGCTCTGTCACACCAACTCTCATTACCCCTAGAACCAAACTCCACAGCACTGTCCATACTCTGTCACACCAACTCTCATTACCCCTGGAACCAAACTCCACAGCACTGCATATGTTCTGTCACACCGACTCTCATTACCCCTAGAACCAAAAGCCACATCACTGCACATGCTCTGTCGCTCTGTCACACCAAATCTCATTACCTCTGGAACCGCACTGCACATGCTTTCACACGGGCACCTACAAGAATGCATGGATCGTGGTATCCCAAGCAAAACCAAGACTCACTCCTCTAAGAAAAGGAAACTAGTCTAGTGGACCCCTGCCACAAACAAGCTATACAATAGAAGGAGGAAACTAGTACAGAAAAGAGTAAAATCCCAAGAAGGGAAGACATCCCTGATCAGTATCAGCAAGAAACTACGATCCCTCATAAAATCGTCCAAGGCGAGCATTGAAAGAAAACTTGCCAAGGACTCCAAAGATAATCACAAGACATTCTTTAGCTATGTCAAGAATCTAAGTGGCAATGCTCAGATCTGCTTGGAGTTAGTGCAGAATGGCACAAAATACATTGAACCAACTGATATTGCCAACATCCTGACAGACAGGTTCAGTGCAAACTTCACCCCCTCTCACCCCCAAAAGGGCCAATAACCATACCATAAGAATGTAGAGTCCATGAAATCACAGACACTCAGGTTAAAATAGCCCTCTCCAAAGCCAAAAACAGCATCAATGGGACTGGACAGTGTCCCAGGCTGCGTCCTACACAAGCTCAAAGATGAACTAACCCCTCACCTAAACAAACTGTTCAAACTCAATCTCCACAGGCTACGTACCCATACAGTGGTGCACAGCAATGGTTATTCTGCTCCACAAAGGTGGAGCTACAACAGACCCCGGGAACTATCGCCCTATAAGCCTGACTAGCTTGGTCTGCAAGGCTATAGAGAGCATCATCATGGAACTCATTAACAGAGACATTGGGAACCTCCAAACACTGGACCCTACACAGTTCGGCTTTGTTAAGGGCAGATTATGCCTCCTAAACCTGGTGGACTTATTTTAGACAGTTACCAAGGCTATAGATGAGGGAAAGGTGGTACACACAGCCTACCTAGACCTCGCAAAGGCCTTCGACACCATTCCCCATTCTGGTATTATAGACAAGCTCACCAGCCTGAACATAAACCCCTATGTCACAAGATGGGTTGCCAATTGGCTCAAGGACAGAACCCATATGGTGAGAGTTGCAGGAGCTAGGTCTGACTCTAAACCGGTTACAAGTGGCATTCCCCAGGGCTCAGTCCTCGGACCTCTCCTGTTCGGCATATACTTCTAAGAAGTACAGACAAGCACAGAAGGACTACGGCTGACCAAGTTTGCAGACGACTGCAAACTAGGGGCTATAATTGTCTCACTGGCTGTCACAGACATCCTCTAAAAGGGTCTCACTAAGATGGATACCTGGTGTCAAAATCATGGCCTCAAGCTAAATGCCAAAAAGTGCATAGTTATTCCCTTTGGAAATAATGTACCCACAAACTACCACATAAGGGGTAGCCCCCTAAATACAGAAAACGTAATAAGGGATCTGGGGACCTACGTAGATAGTAATCTCTCCTTTGATAATCACATTGCCAAAGTGGTTAGAAAATCCTACAATGTGGCCCACCTAATCACAAAAGGGTTTGCATCCTGATCAAAAGAGGTCATTGTGCCCCTCTACTCATCACTCATCAGACCCATCATAGAGTACAATGCCCCATTTGGGATGTACCTTACAAGACACCTGCAACAGCAGCTCGACTGAAGAAACTCCAGCTGTACTTGGTTTCATACTGCCTGCTCAGAAGTGATCTCTGCCTGACATACAAGGCCATGTCCAACCCAGAATTGATGGACATGCTCCACCTGAAGAAAACTTTATCCCCTCGAGCCACACACTCTAGGGATCTAAACCTCACCACAATAATAAATAGGGCATGCTGGAGGGATAGATTCCTGTCCCAGAGACTTCCCATGCTTTGGAACAAGATTCCAATCTACATTAGGCAGAGCTCCTCGCTAGCACTCTTCAACAGAATTCTTGACGAGTGGATGGGAAACAGAAAGTTTACCCCGGGGATCACTTCAGTGGCTCTGTTGGACAGATGCACAGGGAACTAATCTAAGGGGGCGGCGAAAGCCAACACATTCTGGCTAGGCTTATAAATGCCTTTGAGCAGATAGCCTAGTACCTACCTATGACCCTAGGAACCTATGCAGTGATATTCCATGACTACCCACATGCACTGACACATTAGAACTCCTGCCCAATCAAAGTCAGGAATACAACCAATAACAATGATATGCTAATTACTCATGTTCTGCATACATGGAAAATGAGGCATTTTGTGCCATAATGTATGCTGAACAGGGAGAGGTAATTGTGTGCCACCATTCCTCTGTGCTGTTGGCATCTGACACAGAAGGTGAAGGCTGTGAGCTGCAGATGCCATGATAGAAGGTTTGATTCCTCAGCCCTCATTTACCTGCTTTGTGACCTTGAGCAAGTTGCTTAACCAGACACTGTTTAGGGGCAATTTGTAATTTGGGCTAAGCTCCTAAATGGTCCCCTGGAGTGCAAGCCCAGTAACTATCTATGAACAAAATATCCTATGAATACAGTTTTCTTCATCACTGAGCTATACGTGATATGCATAAATACAACCCTACAATGTAATGAACTGAAAAATACTGTGAATATTAATGTCAAAAACAACAAATACTATTTAACACCTGCACAATCAGACCATGGTATACTTTGCTGCCAAAGTCGGAAAACTGTAGCATGGGATGCAATATTTCAACAGCCTCCACATCTTTCCGCACCATCATAAACATTAATCAACTGATTTCTCAAAAATGCAGCCTGTTGGGTAAGACTGTCTGCCTGTGATCACCAGTGTGTGTAGAACAGGTACATTAGCTCCTTCAGGCCTTGTGAGACCAACAGGACAAATATGCACTACACAAGAGGAGTTAGGTGCTAGGAATAAATTTCAGTAATATGCTGCAGAATACAATAAGGATGACCCATTTACTGTATATGTTCAAGAATGTGAAATTCTGTTTCAGACTGTAACCACAAACAATATGGACTGACTGAAGGTAGAACCAGATATATGAACAGTACAAGTAGCCTGGTATGTCCTTTCCCATGAGATGCAATACCTGCTTAATGCTAACAAATGAGACTAATCCATACAAGGGGCTAAAAGGAAAATCTTCTTAAGGGAAACCTCAACACCTATTTCTCCAGAGGCTTTTGTAAAGTCAGCAGCAGTGTCTCTTGCATGAAGTGCTGGAAGTCTTACATATGAATCCCAAATCAGCTCTGGTATTTTCCTTTCATACTTCTGATTTAACCAATGCCTAAGAAGAAAGCTATCTCTGTATTTGTGCGTGCTTGTTTGTAACTTGTGCTATGCAGACGTAAATACACAAGTGTCCTAAATTGTATTATCTAGTGAAATTGTACAGAAGTGCTTGGACATTCGTCCTCTTCGTCATTCTTTTGGTCATCATTGCTTTGTAGTTTTAAATAAGATCAATATAACTTTTGAAAATAACTACCGGTGACCTACATGGAAGTGTTCTGTGCTTTGTTCTCCAGCTCTCTATTAATAGGGTCACAGATTCATTGGTGATTACTAGTTTAACGATCACACAGGCTGTTCTAAGCCTAGCTATGCATCCCAAATCTCTGACAAGTACAGATACTCTTGATAAGTGTAAGCAGGGACTTGGGAGATGAAACATTAACGAGCAGGGGCCTGGAATATGAACCATTTACAGGTTGCCTGTGTCCATTAGAGACATAGGTGCCAAACCAGGGATTAATTTCTTGTTCCCCATCCAGTTGTCAAGTTGCACTTGAATTGGGTTAAGGGAGAACTCTGTTTAACATGGATAGGGAGCCTGTTCCATATAGTGGGTAGAGTGTGGGATACATATCTGCCTCTCCAGCAGATTCTATTTATATCACAGGTGAGGTTTAGGTCTTTAAAACGGTAACTCTGGAGCTGTTTATTGTTTGGATATGCAAGAGATCCATCAGAGTGGAGTCTGACAATGCCCTGTATGCCAGGCATAGATATCTCCTCAAAAGCCTGTAGGAGACAGAATACAGGGATATGGCCTTGGGGTGGTTTGCAAGGGACATTTTACTTATGCCCTGTATTCTTTTAGTGAGGAACCTCTGTGGGCGTTCCAGTTGTTGGATATGCCTGTTTAGGTACATACCAAAGGAGCATTGTACTCAATCATAGGTCTGATGAATGCAGAATATGGTGGAGCAATGACTTCTCTTAAACCTTTGTTTATAGGTTGTGCACCAAAGAATGATTTCCTCACTACTGTAGACACATGACTGCCAAAGGCTAGATTACTATCTGTGTGTGTACTAAGACCCTTGTGTCAGCTCTAAGGGATGTGTTGTTAATATGATAGCTACCAGGGGTGGATGACTTCCTGAAGGATACTATTATGCATTTCTTGGCATTTAGGTTTAGTCTGCTCTGACATCAGTTGTTTGTCTGTGTTAGCCCTTCCTGGAGAACACTTGTGTCAGTGCGGAATTCAATGACAGTGCCTACGTTTTGCAATCATCTGCAAATTTAGTCAGTCAGAGACCATTAACACTGGCCTTGACTTCAGAGAAGTAAATGACAAAAAGGAATGGCCCAATGACTGATCTCTGAGGGACTCCACTTGTAACTGGCCTCACTGTAGAGGTGGTCTCCCAAATTCTAACTTCCTAGTTCCTGTCTATGAGCCAGTTGGCTATCCATCAAGTGACATATGATTTTGTACCTAACCTCGTGAGCTTATCAACAATGCCCGAGTGGGGTATTGTGTCAAATGCCTTGGCCAGGCCAAGGTAGGCAGTGTGAACCATTTGCCCTCACCTATTGCTTTGGTTACATTCTCAAAAAAGTCCACCAGGTCCAGTAGGCATGATCGGCCCTTGAAAAAAAACAAACTGGTTTGGGTCCACTGTCTGGAGGTTTACTATAGCACTACTGATCATTTCCAAAATAATTATTTCCATGGCTTTACATATAAGACTAGTGAGACTTATGGGTCTGTAGTTTCCAGGGTCTGTAGATGGCCCACTTTTGTGCAGAAGGATTACTGTTGCTGTTCTCCATTCATGAGGCACAAAGCCTGTTTGGAGGATACAGTTAAAATAGTAATTCCAGAGGCCCTAACAGGTCATGTTTTATGCTACTTAGAAGCCATCCTGAGGTACTGGACCATTTCTCCCCAGGACTCCGCTGAAAATTGGCTTTGTTCCAAGTCAGAGTTTCCCGGTAAACAAATGTTAAATAAATGAATAAATAAATATTGTCTGGGCCCACTGATGCAGTGGTCTTGGCCTTAGAGCATTAAGGATCTGTTTTCTAGTGATAGCAGGGGGAGTTATATTTGATGGTATTTCCTGAGTGAAAGTTGAGGGGGAAAGAGGGGTTAATTTGGAGCTGAATTTATTGGCCAGTAGGTTTGCTTCTGTCTCAGTATAGGTGGCTCCATTTACAATGAGCTCTGCACATAATTGTGTATTGCCTTTGAGGTTGCAGACATAGCTAAGCAATGCTTTGTGGTTGTCCTTGACCTGCGAGGCCAAATTTACCTAAAATTTGTCCTCTGAGTTGTTTAGTTTGATGAGAATGTTTTTTATCCTGCTGGGTGCTGCACCCCCTAATTTTTCCCTTGATGTTCTTCCTTCTGTTATACATCCTACTGATTTTGTGATTCCACAAGGGTGGGTTTTTTGAGTTAGGTCTGTACTTCTTCCTGGTGGGCATAGCTGCTTCTATGCAGCTATTAACATGCTTGTACAGGATTTCTGTGAACAGTTCTGCATAGACAGCAGTGTTCTCAGGGTTTATGGGGAGCTTGAAACTTTGCCAGGTTATCACTTAATAGCAGGAGATTAGCCTAAGACTAGTTCCTGAACACTGTTCCATTAGTGAAAGTAGAGAACATCTCCCTACTATAATTGTAGTTGCTGCAGGAATATTTGTGCCTTATTAGAATTCCAACATCCTGTAACTAAAAGAAAATATGAAATTAGGTGTCCGGCAACTGGTAAAACCATTTCAATAGTATATCTAGGGACATGTATAAAATGTGAATGCTTCTATATAGGTAAATGTTCAAGGCGGCTCAGGGATCGCATTGCTGAGCACAAATCAGAAATTAGAAGGAATATAACAACTAATCCCTTAGCAAAGCATATTTTGGACAGGGGTTAAATACATGATTTCAATTTTAAAGTTTTAGAATAATATATAGGAATTTGAGAGGGGGGTGATACCAACAATAAACTGGAAATAGCAGAATATAAATATATTACTAGGTTAGAAGCTGAAAAAATTGCCTGGGTTGTTTGTCTGTGTCAGTATCTTGGATTTACTACATGTGACTGTGTATTTTTTGAGTCACAATAAAACCAATTTTAGCAGAAAAACAGATGCAATATAGATAGAATTATTTTATGTTTTTTATGTTTTTCAGTCTATAAGGTTACTTTAAGAATTTAATGAGTGTTAATTTATTTGTATAAATAACTATTTGATGATCATTGTTACTGGTTAGCTGTGTGATGTGCGGTGTCTTATTAAGATATAAAAGGAATGATGTTATAAGTAAATGATGAATACTCATGAAAGGTGATTCCCATAAGTTCTGTTCTTGTATGGAAATAAACTAAGCGTTTCTACTTATTGGTACTTGTCTTTAGATCCTGAATATTCCAGGTTTAGCTGGGGGTCCCAGTTTTATTTGTCCTTCAAAGGAGACTATTTTATGGTCTGACCTTATCAGTACAGTAGGGGTGTGTGCATTAATCTCCCATATTAGTGAAGGCCAGATCCAGTATGGTTGCTGTACTTACTATCTGGTCCAGGGAGTTTGTGTTTATAAAATCCAAGTATCTCTGTGCATATACGTTTGGTGTTGTATAGGATTTCTAGGGTTTATATTATATATTTGAACTTTCAAAACTTCGAATACCATATGCACCCCCCCCCACACACCCCTTACTTAAATATACCAACTCCGAGATCACACTTCAGTGCAGAAAAGGGAAATTCTCCCATTCTGCACCAAACGGCGCCGTTACGTTTAACCTTCGAACTCTTGAAATGTCGATCATATGATGTCGACCATATGACATTCGACATTTCAAGTGTTCGGAGTTCTAATACGAACCCTAATTTATAGCTAATAGTGGAGTAATTAACCCATGAATATGGTATTGGTTTGAATGGTTAGTGGTTCTAGTAAGTTTAAATGTGTGGTACAGGTTTCCTGTGTCAGAGAGTGGGACCTACAGCTTGCAAGGAAGTGGTACTGGATTTGACCTATGGAGATTTGAACATGGAGCAGCTCAAGTGCATTGGCCTGCTTGACCAGCCTTGAGGTATATTTATTTTTGATGTAAATAGAGCCACCTCCACCTATAGTCCCTGCCTTTGTAGTAGCTGGTTTAAATGTGTGGACGGCATTATAACCTTGCACTGTTGGTGTGCTCTCCATGGCTTAAAACCATGTCTCAGTGACTGCACAGGGTAAAGAGAGCTTCTAGAGAGTGGAGTTTTTTGTTTAGACTCCTAGCATTAAGCAGTAATGCCTTTAGATTTTCTTGGTTTTGATTTGCTATGTTGGAAGTAGTTTCAGTTTGGCATTGCCTAAAAAAGGCACTATGGGGGAAAACAATCTTTTAGCTAATATTTGAAGGGTCTATATTAGAAGATCGAATCTTTAGGTGATTGAACACCTAAACATCGATCTTCTAATATCGAACCTATGAATATTGAACCCCCCAGGGAAACAAGCACGTCGGCCAATAAAAAAAACAAAAAAACTTTACCTCCAAACTAAGGGGGGGGGACTTCGCCCCCCCATGCCCCCACCAATTAAATTTACCAACTCCGAGATCTCTCAACAGTACGGAAATAGCAAAATCCGGTGAACGGCCATGGGAAATCTTTCCCTGCGTTAAATCAGCCATTCACCATTTTTTAATTTCGATATTAGAAGATCGATTTTTAGGTGTTCGATCACCAAAACATTTGATCTTCTAATACAGACCCTATTTGAAAGTCTACAGGGGAGAGGTGCAGACCATACCAGGTAAAGCAGCATGGTCTGTTGACCATCTCCTTGCATGCTGACAAATACTGCACCCCTTCAGAATGACAGCAGAAACTAAGCAAATTATTAGTCAATCATCTTTTGTTCATATTGTGGCATCATCCTTCCGGAAGTAAAATGCTGCTCAATGCAAGGCTCATACCTGCCTGGGACACATATTTTGAGAGCTCCATGATGTCTCTCTTAATGTAGTCTAGGGAGGTACGTGTCAGGTCATTTACTCCCATGTGGACTACGACTTGAGTCATGTTGGTAATTATGGTCCAATGGCCTGAGTGTGTGTATAATGTGGCAGATCCCAGCCCCTGATAAGCAACTGACCGTGATTTTCTGCTTACTTAGCCTGGTGAGAGGGACATCAGTGTTTCTCACGATGGTGTCTCCAATGACCAAAATGTTGGATTGTGTGGTGGCTTGCCTTATGGACTTAACAGTAGAGGCTCCATGATATGTGGCTGTATGTGTTGATGTGGGTGTTGCTTTGAAAGAGTGCATTTGGGGCTGCTTAGGGTATTTTTTATGTGTACTTCATCTAGGAGGTCTTTGTGGTTTAGGAAGGTTACATTTAATTGCCTCAACATATGTGGGTCTATATGTCTGTTTGAATTGTGTGTGATGGGTGCAGTGTGTGTACTACTGACAACATTACTGACATTATGAGTACTTTTATGTGAGAGCTTTGCCTGCATTAATATTGTGTAGATACATCTCTCATATACCATATCAGTTTGTTTGAGAAATAGCTGTCTGTTAGTAAACATGAGACAATTTCTACATTGCCTCAGGATGCCCATATCCATGGCAACAGACCCTTTTTTATTGATAAGAAAGCTGGAGTGAGAATATAAAGCAATGTCAGGAGTATCTAGTTTGCAACTCTGGGATAGTGCTTTTCACTGTAAACTAGTTGTCCGGTGTGCAACAAGTTACTGGAGAAATTTCACTCATGCTTTTACAGGAAAAATGTCACTCAAGGTGTCTGAATCAGTACAGGACATAGCCAAACACTTGAGGGGAAACCAATACGTACACCCTGAAAATTTAAGGATGAAGTATTTAGGCAGATATTCTGAAGTTAGAAACAAATCAAGCAGTACTTACTGAAAACAAAGAATTAGCTTGATGAAAATTGAGTCGCATGAATGGCTACTGCCTGGCTACTACTAGTGCTGCTCTCATCACAGCTTCACTCTGCTGGGATACACTGCTACTTTGCTTCTTCTGTCACCAGAAGCAAAATGTTAGCACCAATTGCAGAGGACCGCATATACATCATCCAACATTATAGCAATTCTGACAACTGTGCTTGTGTTGACTTCACTGACAAAGAACAGATTGCAAACAGTTTATAAGTCACTGGCCCACCTAGTAAATGTCATTCTTAAAAATATTGCTAAATAGATCTCAGATAGTTCTCCTAATATACATTTGGTTTTGGACTAATTCTTGCATTCAGGTGCAGTACAGAGTACATAAAGCAAGTGAATGAACAAATTACCTGAAAATGTTATTCTGCTTTCAGTAAGTAAATAGAACTGCTTAACTGAGCTACTGAATTATATGTACTCTGCAAATCAAGAAGAAGAAAAAAAGAGATTCTGTAAAATATTCAATTATAGAATGTACCAGAGAAAACAACTTTTGTGCACTGTTATGTAACAGACGTGAACGACATAGCAGTGTATGAATCCCTTTTCCATGCTTGTTGCTTAAGTTTTCTACTAGTGCAGTATTAGACATGTACCCCTTCAGGACCATTGTATATATTTAGAAGATACTTTTGTACTAGGAATATCAAAGTATGTTGTCATTGCTGGTTATTTAAAATGAACACATTTTAGGATTCCTATTTTGTGATTGTTAATATAGCAACCAACTTCAGGCTATTACTGTTATAAAAACAATGCAACCTGCAAGGGCTCTGAATACTATTATACATTTGATGTACTCGCATAATCAATGTAACTGGATTGCTTCACAGAGGTGCTGAGGTCACAACACTTGAGGGTTATATAACACTGAGTCAAAGAGCAGGTCATTCTAATGGCACATATGGTCATGACTGTATGCCTGCAGGCACTTTTTTAATTTATATCAAACTGTATCATCACCACTTTGACTAGCCCCTATGTCTTTCACATGACAGTTAATGAATCAATTAATGGTGTACCCCTCTGCTCCTGTTTGGCACAATGTTGTATGTATCATTCATGTAGACACTACAATGTATTTCATACATACAGAACTATTCTCCTCATACCTCTCAACCTCTCAAAGTAAGAAATCTGGACAAAGCCTAAAATAATGGGAGGACAAAGGCCCAAAAAATAGATACAGATTTTAAATATTGCTCTTATAAACTTAGTTGCTAGAATAACAGTACTTGTGTCAGGATACATTTTTCTGAAGGACATGAAGTCTGAAACTCAAATGTAGGTCATTATTTAATGACATCAATCCTCAGTGATTTAACAGACAACCACAAATTATATGAGTAACACATCAAAAATATGATGCAAAAATCTGGACAGTTGATTCTGCTGCAGCAACACCATGTAGATTTTTATTTTGCACATTTCATAGCCCCACATCACTGCTCTTGTCTTGATATATTTACTGTGCAATCGTGTGTGTGTGTGTGTGTGGGGGCATCATAAAAATGTACTCTTGCTCCCCTCATTGGCACCTACATATAACCTCTACTTTAATAGTTGAATAGAAACAAAGACAATTGATGCCTGTATAGTTTTGAAGTGGTTAATATGTTCCCCTGTATTCAGCAGGATGCAAATATCACTGCATGCTACTGTCTGTATGCATATCTGTTAACATCTCACTGAAATAGTTCTGTACAAAGCTTAAAATTATTGGATGGCAAAGACCCAAAATCAGGGATAGCTTTTAAATATTGCTTTTATAAACTCAGAAAGATAATAGAATATCAGGTTTTGCATTAGCTTGCATTTTCTGAAAGATGTGAAGTCTGAAACTCAAATGTATGTCATTATTTAGTGACTTTAATCATCAATGATTTGCCAGAAAACCACAGCTTTTAAAAAGAACACACCAAACATATGAGGCAAAAACCTGGACAGTCACTGAAATTCTGGATGGTTGAGAGGTACGTCATCAATCAAAATACAACACTTTCATCTAACAATGTAAAGTGGGAATGTGAGATAATGGCGTTCATGTGCTTACGTTATACACTTTCAGTGCAATTTACTTATTTGTTAAGCAGAATAAGTAAACTCATCCAACGTGACCCTATTTCAGCCATGACTTGGATCATAGGGGCAAGTGAACCAAAATATTCATGGAAAGTCTACCGTAAATAAATGACCAACAAATTTCTGGCACATGGGGGAAAAATGGGGCACC
This sequence comes from Protopterus annectens, assembly GCF_019279795.1. Classification (NCBI taxonomy): domain Eukaryota; kingdom Metazoa; phylum Chordata; order Ceratodontiformes; family Protopteridae; genus Protopterus; species Protopterus annectens. The sequence continues at coordinate 1,652,563,210 of NC_056729.1, forward strand.
CTGAGCCTCATGAGAAGGGCAGATCACAAAAAAAATCACGCAGACAGTAAGGACTGATCACTTACTTCACTAAGGCTCTATAAGTCAGTGAATCAGTATATAATCCCAGTATTAGCAATCTTAGTTAAAATGGGTGTGGTCTAGTGCACTGTGACAGTGTAAAAAAATAGCGCCTTCATGCATCCACACAGATGACTCACTAGGAATGTCTTACCTGCCAAATGTTAACAACACTTAAAGGTAATGCATGCATGAAGCACAAGGGCTTCCTACTGAAATGTCAGTGCCTGTAATGTCAAGTACTGATACTCTGAAAAAAAAGGTCAAAATGCAGCAGAACAGTGAATCATGTACAGCTCTCTTTTTCTTTCAAGTGTTTCTTTTTTTTTTTTTTTGCATAGGGACAAGCATGCCTACACCCCTGATATGGGGGCAAGCCCCCCATACCTTCTGAAGTTATATATTTCCATCTCACAGATCGTCATTCCTCAGGGGAAAGGGAATATTCCCAGAAATGTCCATCTTGGATTTACTATATGTGAGTCTGTGTATTTTTTGACCATTCAGTCTCTATACTTCAGGACTCACTCATGCGCATCGTGACATTTCAAATGGTTACCAGTGCATACCCACAAAACATGTGCTGCCTACCGCCCACAGATGAGCATGTGCCCCTAGGTTGGTGTCAAGCACTAATGGAACTCTGCTGAGCCACAACAGAGATTGGGAGCTCCAAGGGAAGGTGTCAGAAGGCCATGGGATGTGGCAGCCTGGCCTGCTCCCTACCGCCAAGGGCTTGCCTCTCCAGGAGAGCAAATGGGTTGATTAGGCCTTCCAGTCATGGAAAAGATGGGTTATAGGGCTTTCACCCAAGCTGAAGAGTTCCTGGCTGTCAATGCAAAGAGAGGCACAAATGGCCTGACTGGATGAAACATATCTCTAGCTCCACCTTCTCCAACACATCTCTAACATGAATCACCAAAACAACAAGCCTATATGACGACACTGCATTCTCCAGGCAAGCAGAGGATTTCATTAGGCAGCATCTCTGAGGCTAGGATTAGGGATGTTACAAGGGACAACAGCTCCTCTTGCTGTCCTAAATGCAGGTATGATCATATACCTGCCCAAGCAGGAGTGAAGGCCTTTAGATGCTCCTCCCTTGAGGAGATGCGGAAAGAAACACTGCTGACCTCTACTCCCATAGCTTAACGGAAGAAAACCGCTAATGCTGATCGGTATTCTGCCCTGACCCTCAGTCCACAGATAAAATAACTGGCTAGTGGGCTGATGTCATTTCACTGGGATCCAGCATACATCTGGTTGGGACAAGGTGGTTAATCAACCATCCTGCTTTTTGAGGAATGGGCTTTGATTCTGATCTCATGGCTTTCTATTACTGGTAAAGCTGTAGCTGCCCCATAGTACCTGATCTAGGCAAAGTTCAGCTCAGAAGCAGACCATTAATTTCAACAACATCAGTGTAGCGCTGCTCAATACTAGAAGCTTGGCTTGCAAAATGAATTAGCTTGAGGTCTTCTTCAGGAGACATACATATATGTTTCAGTGCAAGACAGTACTCGTCTGTGGGGGAGGAAGTCCACACCTAACGTGATCAGGTGTACACAGAATTGTCGGTGATTGTACCCACATTTCTTAGGGAACCTATTGTTTCAGGGCAAATCATTTATGATGCCATACTAGAAGACTCGTATAGATCCAGATAACTGTAAGTAAAACTGCCTACCATATCATTGCAAACTACAACCCCCACATCTACGCCACTCCTTAAGCATGATGATTAAAATGCCTTTCACTCACACAAATATACCTATTGTGAGTAACTTTAACTATTCCTCTATAAACTGGCATACTACAGAATTAGTAAAATGCACAAAGTTTTCTCAGGTTTATTAATTTCCTTAATCAAGTGAATCCTTCTCCTCTAAGGGTAAACATTTTTATTAACTTCGCCCTCTACTTTACTACCCCTAGAAATATTTGTCTCTTTAAAACACACTTTGAAACCTATGAAACTCTCTCTCTAAAAAAAAAAAATACAGACAGAAAGAAAAAAAAAAAGAAAGGAGTGTACTTGTAATTACTCTGAATCAAATCTTATCCATGCTGCCTTTCTGAAATAATCAAGTACCTGTTGCCATTGTATATTCCTCTAAACTCCCCCCACTTATGGAGAGAGGCATCAGGAGTCTGTGTTTCCATTTACTAAACGATTAACAGTAGATTTAAAAATAAGCCAACATGCTGCAATTCTCATAAAGACAAGTTTTACAACAAAAAAGAAATTTTGATAACAGATTTGTATCTCTCCAAATATAAAACAGGGACTTAAAACTAATAAATTAAACCATCAAGCATACCAGTACGGAGGGCAAGGCTGGGTATGGCCCGCAGTTTAATACCAGTTCTAATGATAATTACAAGGCCTTCTGCAGCTACATTAGATAACTTCTGCGGCTACATTAGGTAACATAGAAATGATGTCCATTACTGGACTGAACTTATTTACAATGGAGTCTGCCGACCTGATCTCAGAGTTACTGCTAATATCTTCATAGAGAAACTCACTGCTAATTTCCACTGCGAGAAAAGTCAGATGACCCTCCTACCAGCTATCCCATCTCACCCCAAATCACCTTGAATCAGATGATAGGCACATAATCCAAATCAAAGCTACTAGCCCCAGGGGAACCTCATAATATCCCCTTCTGTCCACTAGTAGGCATTAAGCAATACATGGCCAAGCCCCTGTTCAGTTTGTCTCTATTCATGATTAGCATGCTTAAAATGTAGAGAACAGCTAGAGTTGTATGATTACATAAAGGTAGCCTCAAAACAGATGTTGGAAAGTATAGACCATTTAGCCTTATAAATTTTAAATCTGACATTATGGATCACATATTTGCTAAGCTGATAAGCAATGACATTGGTGACCTGCAAACCACGAACCCTAATCAATCTGGATTTGCTGTCAGCTCCAGTGGTACAGAAGTCTATAAACCCTGTCTATAGCCCTGGTTTAGTGGAGGGGTGCTAAAATGCAGACATGGTCATGGGGTGGATGTGTGGACGGTTAACCTATCACATAATGGTTGTCTTCATAAGCAAGAACACAGGAGTGACACTTGTGTGAAGAAGGCACACTGTCCCTGCAGAGATGCAGGCGACACATCCTCCCTGCTCATTTGTGGTGTTAGGCCATTCTCAGGATATCAGAGAGGGCATAATCAATCCTCACAGCTGACTGAATGATGGCCTTTCTGGATGGCATTTGCCCCTTTAATAACATAGGAAAATTGACCTTGCCAAGGCACTTGATGTCATCTTGATGCTGTTATCATAAACAAAATCTCCCAACATAAAATAAACCAGTATGCATTGCACTGGAGAGTCAATTGGCTGTCCAGCAGAACCTGCACCATCAAAGCAATGGTACCCCCTCTGACAAAAAGGCTGCAAACAGTGTGATTCCACAGGGATCTCTGGTGGGCCCAAGATGTTCAGCATCTACTTGCTGGAATTTAAAATGTCAGCTGACTGTGGCCAATTATCTTTTCTGTTGACTACAAACTGGCTGCAGTTGTCAGGTCCCCGTCTGACAATCAGATACTCCACACAGTTTATACCAGACCACAACCTACATGTTAACCATGGGATCATGTTAAAAGACAAAAAAATGCAATATTGTTATCTTTATAAAAGATACTATCCCCTCCCTCTTATCAAATTGTAAATACTCTTCTAAAAACAGATAAAAATTATCTGGGACATGGATACCTTTTTATAGGTCTATAGGTGATTACTAGGCTAATGGCACAACAGCCTTTACAAGCCTAGCCAATAATACCCAGGATACAACAAATTCTTCTGCTTCTTTCGGCTTTTCCCGGTTAGGGGTCGCCACAGCGGATCACCTGTCCGCTCATGATTGGCAGTGGAGTTTTATGGTGTCAAGTTGCCAGCCCGGCGGACAACATTATACCTTAATTACCCAGAGATGGGAGGGGGTAGTATCAGGGTAGTGGGTCTTTGGCTGTTGGAGCCTTGAGTCATTTTACAGACTGCTTCTGTCCATACGGGACATGGGCAGTACCCCATGAGTGAATTTATCATTCCCCATCCATTTATCCAGATTATTTTTGAAGAGAGTGCAGGATGTGCTTTGTTTTATGAAGATGGGAAGTTTATTCCATAAACGAGGTAGCCTTTGAGATACGAATCTGTCTCTACAGCAAGTTCTGTTAGAGCCACAAATAAGGTTCAGGTCTATGGAATGTGTTACCCTTGTATAATTTTTTTGGGGAATATGTAACATTTTCATCCGGGCTGGATCAGAGAATGCCTTGTAGATCAGGTACAAGTCCCCTCTTAATAAATGATATGACATAGAGATATGGGCTTCAGTCAGTCTACATAAGACATGTGTCTTACACTTTCTATTTTTGTTAGTATCAAACCTCTGGGGGTGCTCCAGTTGGTGTAAGTGCCTGGTTTTGAGCATCATGTCTCAGTTGTAGTTAGAAAGTCAACCTGAATTGCTCAAGTGATCAGTAGGGATATTTCTGGTAGGTTTCATGCAATCTTGGTCCCTACATTCTTCTCTTGTAAGAATTATCTTTGGATACAATGCACCATTGGGAGATGTACCTTGTAAAACACTGTAACCGACATGAAAGGACTCAAAGGTTTCAGGCCAAGGAGACTTACTGAGTACAATATGTCAAGGACAATGAATGACATGTTTCACTCATGTTAATAAAACTAAATGAGGCTCACACAAAGAACTCTACAGTTTACATGTAACACAAAAGAACATCCATATAATTTTTCCTTTAGATCTATTTGGCTAACTTCAGCAAAGGGCATTTCTCCTTGTAAAACCAATGGGTGCATGCCAGCAATTCAAAACCTTGTGAGCAAAGGATAAAGTTATAAAATCCCTAGAACCAAACAATATCTGTGACAGGTTTAATGTACTGACATACTATACCAGTTCTTTTATAATACACAGTATTTCACAATGTTCCTTATAAAACACAGCCAGCACTCCAAAGAAGGTACTAGAAATAGCCATTTTTCAAATGAATGCTCAGTCAGTACAGTCTCTGTCGACATGTAGGATAAGAGAGGAATGGTGCCCAGTGTGTTGTAGGAAATTATGGTTTATCATAGACTGAAGACAACATACAGTTTTTAGACCTTCATACCAAAAGATGAATGAAGTCTGAAGTTTAATTTTCCAGACATAAAGCTTCCTAATTATACTTTTTAAATGGAGAGCTTTTCTAAGGCTTTAATGGAATTTATGTATAACCTAAAAGATTATATCTTCCTTGAAGGGTAACTGGTTAATGATCATTTATTTCAAGTTACATTTAAAGTCTATTGTCCATCAATATACACCCTTTAAATGTGAATCTGCCAGGACTGCTGCAAACCCTTTCAAGATTGTGTGTGGCACATACAGATAGGGATATACTTAATCCTGTAATTCTGGGTTTAATTCCCACGCTCTCCTTACATACTATACAACCTGAGCAAAAACACTAGAAAGAAGGGCAGATGTACATTTTACTGTATCAGCAGAGATTTTACAACAGAGCTGGTTTAAACTTTCAGACTACAAGGGCCTTACTTGTGGATTTTTTTTTTCTGTTGCAACCTGACTGAGAGGGTAAACATGGTTCCATAGATTCGTGTGCAACAGAAAGGGGTGATAATTAAAGTGCCAGATATGCTGAACCTTTAGAATAGTTAGTATATTCATCTTCTGTGTACTAGCATTGTGGCTGAAATGCATCCTTTTAGATGAGCAAAACCATTCAGTCAACACACAATAAATAAATAAATATACACACTGACAAGCAGATCATAAATAAATTCTGACAATGTGCTTTAATATCCACATGTGAACAGAAGGGGAGTTCAGAATGCATTATTACTGCCACAAGGTAAAATGGACATTTATAAATATGTGTAGGTGGAAATAAAACTTGCAGAATAGTTTGGCTGCAAATTATTCTGTTTTAATTAATTTTATGATGCAGATTTTTTCCTATTAGGGTTACATGTGAGCTAGAGCTTATGCCCATGGGCAGTGGCCATAAGCAAAGGATAAGACAGCAGTCCATTACAGGATGCACGTATGCACACATATACGAGTGCACACAGACACATATTTACATGCTCACCACAGCCACACCTACAAGCAGTTCAGGGAATCACCATTTCTATAGTCAGACTTGTCTTGAAGATGTGAGAGAAACTATTTTCTCTGGTGAAAACCCACATGGATACAGAGCGGATGTGTTGAGTCATATGGGCATTAAAGTACTGCAGTTAGCATTAGCAACTTACTAGTTAAACATAAAAGGCTCATGTAGCTCACAAGCATGAGCTGCCACTAGTTCATAATCTTTTTTATCTAATAAAAGATAATCATATTATCTCTGTGTTCTAATGTGGCATATCACATTTTTCACCTTTCTTTAATTTTTCAAATGAATGTCAATAATCTTAAGTCACTCTTGTAAAGAAGTGTGTGTATATGTGTGTATGTGCACTTGAACATGTGTGTGTTAGCATTTGGTTTTGTGCATGTATGACTGCAAGGGATTGATGTCACATCCAGGGCTGATTTTTTTTTTATTGCACCTATGAGTATTGTAACACTGAAATGGTTTGAGTGGGTAATTTGAGAATGAATACAAACACCACCTGGACGTCCGTATTAAATACCAAAGGGAGGTTGAGAGTATGACAATAAATGCTGTAATACAGATTATCAATAAACTAGTCATAACAGGCAAATTGAAACAATATCCTGACAGAGGGCTACCTTATATTTGTAATATCTATCTGTAGTTATCTACATTTAACAGTCTATTATTCTATTTTATTTCAAGAATTAGAGCAAGTTTCTACATACATGTTCAGCAAGTTTACAAAACAGTAGATACAACTATATTTAAAAAAGTAACTGCTAAAGACAGCTTTTGTAATAAGGAACTACTACAAAAGTACAAAGGCAAATCAGCTGTGATAATATTCTCTAATGTGCAAATTACAACTGATAACAAGCGAAGAACTTAAAATGAGATAGAAGGCACAAGACAAGGTTAGCGAACTGGTTACAGCAGTGCGCTGATCAATAAAATGAGGCAAATATGGGCAATTGGGTGGATTGAATAGTGGGATTAAACTTCTAGACATCACATTAGTCAATCAAAAAAAAAAAAACAAGATTCCAGATACTTAGATATAATATTGAGGGTGGGAGGTTAGGTAGGGTGTCAGCAAAGTAGGTAAGTAAGTAGTAAAGCAGAAGGACCCTTTTCCATGTCAGTATGAAGTTATGACATCATACCATCTACACAACTGACCTGATCCTGTCACAGTCTGATCTTGCTCTCCTAATGAAGTTATGACATCATACCATTTACACAGCTGACCTGAGCCTGTAACAGTCTAACCTTGCTCACTTAATGAAGTTATGACATCATACCATTTACACAGCTGACCTGAGCCTGTAACAGTCTAACCTTGCTCACTTAATGAAGTTATGACATCATACCATTTAAACAGCTGACCTGAGCCTGTAACAGCCTGACCTTGCTCTCCTAATGAAGTTATGACATCATACCATTTAAACAGCTGACCTGAGCCTGTAACAGTCTGACCTTGCTCTCCTAATGAAGTTATGACATACCATTTAAACAGCTGACCTGAGCCTGTAATATTCTGACCTTGCTCTCCTAAGATTTCAGTGGCATGCGACTTTGCAATAGCAATTTAAAATTCCCATGGTTACATCAGCTCAAGAGGGCAGGATAAATGGGATGCCTGTGGGTCAGACTGAAATATACGACATCTTGACATGACCTCTGCTTGAGAGGTTGCATATGTCACTTGGCACTACACTCTTCTCATGGTACACAGCCCCAGGAAAATGCATCGCCATTTCTTCAAGTCAGCTGTTCCTTAAACAAAAAGCACTGAACAATGACTTGTCCCCATTTTAAGCTAAGTATGGGTCTTTTTCATGACTTGCAATAACACTGGTGTCATTATAAGGCTTTGGGATACTATGTGCTCACTTTTCTGTAACATTCAACATTCCTGATATGCATTACAACTCATACATTTTATAGCATTTTATGTTTCACACTGATACATCTAGCTCAGCTATACATCTCAACCTGCAGGCATGGAAAATAGGTACGAAGGCCATTAAAAAGTAAGTACATCCAACCAAAAACCTACATCTCTAATAATCGTAACATTTGAATACTAAACAACACATAACTCTTCCCATTTCTAGTAGGAATGTAGACTGCTATTGAGAAACACAACTAAAAATACAGTGTGTGATAAAAATGGTGGAAAAACAAGTGCCTTATCAAAGAGACAGTGTAAAATCTGTAGACTTGAATAAATTATACTGAAAAATTCTACCACACAAGGTCACTTACTTTTCAGAAAAAAAGGAGATGTAAGGTGTGTGTCTAAATTACTGGTGCCATTAGTATGTTGGTTATGTAGTGTGGCTTTCTGTATACTACACATATTCAAAAATCATGTGATAAGAGAGGATTCAGAAAATTATGTGAAGGGGTAAATCAAGCCTGAAAATAGGGACATATTTCCAAAAATAAGGCCATCCTGTGCAGGGGTAATTCAGACCTGAAAACAGGGATTATGTAAATCTGACCTGAAAACAGGAATGTTCCTCCAATTTAGGCACATTTGAGATGTCTGAGCCCTGCAGACCGCATTAACTCCAAAAAATTGGTTTGTGGAGATTTGACTGCATCCTATGAATTTGATTCAGAAGAAAGACAGGCAGACAGACATTGCCTTGCATCAGCCATGCTAAATTAGTTGGAAAAGGAACAATCTAGTGGGAATAAATAAATAACCATTATCTGTTGGCTAAGTTTCAATTTCTTTTACTTCCCTGGTAATGCACTCACTTTTAAGCTTAATCAAATGAAATTTAGAATTTCATATTTGCTTACACAGCCTCACCGCTAGAAAAGAATATGTGTACTCCTTATAGCTGTGTTCAGTAATTAGCCACCATCCATGTGTGTCTGCGCGAGCACATGTAGTATACGTACTTGTGTGTTTATGTGTCAGCATGTGTGCACATTGTGTGTCTATGTATTTATGCCCATGTAGTGTGTGTTAGTATGTGCATGTGCATATGTGTCTGTGTGTGTGTGTGTGTGTGTGTGTGCCTCTATGCAACATATATTGTGTATATTTGTGTGTCAGCATGTGAGCATTTTTTGTGTGTGTGTGTGTGTGTGTGTGCATGTAGTGTGAGTCAGTATGTGTGTATGCACACGTACTGTACATACTTGTGTGTGTGTCAGCATGTGTGCACATTGTGTATGTTTGTGTGTATATGTGCATGTATTTCTAGTGTCCACACATGATCCATCTCAACAATTATTTGTATTTCTAGTGTCCACACATGATCCATCTCAACAATTATTTGTAAAAAAGACAAGTTTCCCAATGCAGCAGTGGCTGCTCTCTCTTCTGTCTCCTAGTATTTCTTTAAGTCATTTTAAGTGTATAGCAGAATTGCAGCTAGGATGGGGTGAAGGCGACAGCTGCCACTTGATGCAGGATGTTTGGGACTGTCATCCATAGAAGTGCAGTACTGTTATTTATTTCTGTGGCAGCACGCCATCAACAATGAAGCACTTGCTTCAGTGCTTCATGTGTGGAAAATAATGTTATAAATATTTTTAAAAGTAAGACCTTTTTTTTTTTTATTTTACTCATAGTGAGTGAACCTCGCAATCCTTTGGAGAGACATGGAGGCCAGGGGAAGAAGGATTTTTGTTTTTGTTTCTCACTTTAGAGTTGAAGGGCGCAGAACTCAGGACTTGGTGGGATCCTGAGTTTAGCAGTAGAAGCTGCTAGTCAGGAATGGAGCAACACCTTTTTTTTTGCTCCTCACCTTATGGGTCATTAGATCAGGGAACGACATTGGGCACTGAGTCATCTACAGCTCTGGTATAAAGTAGCTTATTTCTGAGACAACAAATTGCTGATGAGTCTTGTTCATGTATAAATGTTTTAAAAGGAAGGCCTTTTTTAATTTTACTCACTACTCACTGGTAAAGAGGCGGATGGATTGTGTGATAGAAGAGCTGTGACAGTAAAGCAGGAGTATCAAAGAAGGTAGGAGAGTGGCACTGAATACGGAGAGATAGCGAACAAGTCTGAAGACACCCTGACAATGTAGAAAGTGGGAGACGGCAGATAATAATAATGAAGATGATCTTTTGCTCATTTATGCACCGACTTTTCAATCCGCAGTGTTGATTTTGTTAACTACTACATACCGAGTATTGCATATTAAATCTTCCTATAGAAAACAGTCATTATAAAGTTTTAACAGCAGGGGGACAATTTATTTTTGTCATCAGAAGATAGCTATCATTGAGGGTTTTTGAACAATAGTCCATCAGAGATATATTGCTGGTTTAAATGCCGTCTTTCAAAAATCTAATAAAAAAATTTTTCTTGTTACACTTTTCACTTGCTGTCTGCTGATAGCCTCTTTACAGTTAACTGGCCTATTCATTCATCATCACCAGGTCAATGGCTAACTAGAGAGATGCCTTCACTAAGGAAGCAATGGGAGGGCTACTTTATTTTCCTTGTTTCTTGCCTCCTGCACATGCTCAGATATGCTGAAGAAGTTCGGGAGTACAATGGGTTAACAGCACAGGTGCTCCCTCACATCCACAAAAGGTTTGCCACCTGGCAGCCCTACTCACTCACTTACTTCAAGCATAGGAGGTAGCTTTTCCAGTTTTTACTGGAGAAATCTGACCTTCCCCATGTTTTCTGCTAGAGTGCCTAACACCCCTCCCACCAGGGAGAGGTGAGTATGCCATGTTCTGGCACTCTTACATTACCTGATGGCTTGTCCATTGCCAGGGAAGCTAAATAAACCTTGGTTCCCTAGGTCACGGTCAGGCTCCTATCCCTTGAGCCATGGAGCCAGATTGAAATCTAATAAGAAAATTAATAATTTAGGCCATATAGAAGCCAAAAAATGTAGCTGAAAGCTGCATTAATAAGAAAAGATCAATTCTCATTGTAAAGAAGTGTCTGCAAGTAAAATGTCTTTCTAAACATCTACCAGAATAGATGGAAAGGGCAGTTCTCTTTGCTATGGTGGGGTTGAGACAACTTTGTGGTGGAGGGAAACTTGTGTGCTTTGGCTTGGAGAGTGATTTCATTTTACAGTCCTGTTGAAGACAAAGTCAACATTTGGGATAAATGCAGGTGTGACAGCATTTCAATCTGAAATAGAGGAGGGTGGACCGACAAACAGCTGAGTCTTCAGGAAAAAAAAATTATTATAAGGTTACTGCTTTCACAATCTTTAAGACTGCTACTTCAGACCATTTCAATCTGGTTTTAAACTGATCATTAGGCATGTTATATGGGGTGACTGAGTTCCACCGAGGGTGTCAGAGGAAATTTAGAAAAGACATTCAATGACTGTTGCTGCTGGGAATCAGCAGGGGGAGGAACGCTTTTCACATTAAGTAGAGACAACAAGTTGCTCTGGTTTCTGGTGGATGAAGATATGGCATGGGAGGCTATGGCTGTGTGTATTCTACAGTGTTTTATGCAGCGATGATAATGAGGTGGCAGATGGGGAAGGAGAACCACATGGTGTGGTGACGAAATCCAGGGAAGTAGAAAAGAGATGAGCAGCTTCACAGGCTTAAAGGTATGGAACAAGGGGTAATAATTAACAATAATGGTAGAGAAAGGCAAATTGGGAAGGAAGAAGTGGGATGGAAAAAAGGCAGCATTGAGGGTGGAGCTGAGGGAATGGATTATAGGGGAAGGAAGTGGGAGATGGGGTTTACAGAGACTGCAGTGAAAACTAGACTGGGGGAAGATCAGAAGGAAATGATGGTGGAGAATTAATGAGCATTAGGGCATTGCAGAATCTGGATGAGGTGAAGGCTGTGGCTTAACTGGATCTTAGAGTGGAGCTCTGGTGGAGGGCAGGGAGACTGAGGCCAATTCACTGACGTGTCAGTAGACACGGCAAATGGGAAGAGTTAGGTATTCCAATTAAAGCTGAATGGACTGGTCTGAATGTACCATTAAAGACTTAACAAATAATAAAATAAAAGGTCATGGGCATTCAGATGCTATGAAGCTGAAAGAATGGAATATCCTTAAGGGGTTAGTTGCATATATGCCAAGGCTCTACACTATATGAAGTTGAAGGTATTACACAGTGAAGACTCTAGATTTGTCGTTTATTTATTTGATCTTTAATTGAAAATCTTGTCTGTTTGATGTTTTTTCTTTTTGGTTTGGATGTCATTTGGGATATTTTGTAAGAACATTAATGTTTATTGACGTCAAGCTTACCCTTAAGCTCTGTGTTTCCACAGTATAGAGAAGCAGTCCATTTATAGTACACCGATAAGCTCAGAAAACGGGTGAAACAGGGCTTTTCTGCAGCTTGGGGAGGAGTTGGCTTTATTGGCCTGAATACACCAGTAAAGACTTAAAAAGGTGAACATTTATTGGCATTCATAAGCCATGTATCTGAAACACTTGGAGTTTTTACTGAATGGTTTGTCTGTGTGACCTTTTTATCCTTTGATTTGGATATTATTTTGGGATTTTTTCAGGTACCTTAATGCTAATGGATGCCAGCCTTGGCCATAAGCTCTGTGTTTCCAACATAAAGCCCACCATTCCACTTATGACATTATGACATGCTTAGAAAAATGGGCAAATTATGGCATGTCTACAGTTATTAGAGTTGAGCTTTACTAAACTGACTACACCACTAAAAGATTAAAAAGTAACACAAAAGTTAATGGAATTTAGAAACAATGAAGCCGAAACACTTGTATATCCTTAAAAAGTCATTTGCATATATCCCATTAGCCCCACCACAGGAGGTTTAAAGTATTACACAGTGAAGATTCTACCTTAGATGGGACTGTTTTTGAGGTTTTTACTGAATGGTTTGTCTTTGTGACATTTCTACCCTTTAGATGGGGTCAGAGGAGTAGTTAGAGAACATTATGTGGTATTAAAAAAAGAGGATAGGGTGAATTGTAAACCTTTTGTGGAATGACATGTTCCTATAGTGTTGTATGATGATAGTGAGTGGTTGTATGAACACATGGAGTTGTGCTGGAGATTGGTGCTATTACATACATCAAAGGGGGAGGTTAAGAGACCCAGATGGGTAACCATTAGATTTTTATAACACTCTTGGAGTTGAAACTGACCCTTCTTTAGTACAGGTGCTTGCCATGTTTTTTTTTTTTTTTTTTTTTTTTGAGAAGGTAAGGGTCTAGGGACTATCAAAGAGGTCGCACTGGTTTTGATCAAAGGGGAAATATGATACTAAGGATCCAGAACATTTCAAACTAATGTATCACCTTGTGTAGTACTGATGTTAAATCGATGATGAATGTGTTGCCTGCTATGGTTGAAAGGGTGTTGGAGAGATTTGTTGGTGTGAAACAAACTGGTTTTATTAAAAAGATAAACCATCCCCCTCTATCCCTGTATGTAACACTGACAATAACCAAACAAAAAAAACAAAAAGTACCAGAACTTCCAAAAAAACAAAACGAAGATAGGAACTCCAGGAACCACAATGAGACAATATTTTTGAGCGCTTTCTTTCACATTTATTATAGTGAACTTCTTCAGAAAAAGAAGAGACTTCCCAAACTCTTCTTTTATAATTGCTATGAAGGAAATGATGTCATAAACATGAGTAAATTGAATAAATCGTAAAACTTGTATATACATTTAAATGCATTAAATAATTAAAACCCATTAGATGTACCCATGTGGTACAACTTTTAAACACTTATTAAATACAACTACATGATGTCAAAATGAATTTGTATCACTTATTTTTATGTATGTGTTCAAGTATGCTGACAATAACCAACTGCAAAATGAAAATATAGTTAATCAGTTGATGATTCTCTGTCCTTTGACAACCATGCAGTAATGGTTGTCAGGAAATCCTTCTACTTCGCAGGGAATATCATACAGATCTAAAGATGTTGTCCTTGTGTAGTCTGCACTGATCGGGGCAGTTACAGTATACAACACACCCTTCAGAGTGTACCTCAACAGTCATATCAAACATAACAGCAATGATCACAGCCTTAAAATCTGTGAGCTATAAGAAAAGACTAGAAGTACTGTCCCTTTTTTCTGTGTCTTATAGACTCCTCAGAGGTGACCTATGCCTTTCTTCTAAACACGCAGGGATCTACTAGTCCAGTATATCTTGTAGCATCACAAATCAAACAGTCCCACAAATACTAGAACAAAGGCTCTAGACCAGCAGATCAATAAACAAGGCAGAGAGAGACCGGTTCATTACTTACTGTTTCCCTCAGCTGTGGAACAGATGCCCCTTGCAGTTAAAGCTAGGTGACACACTATCTTTCTCCAAATGGGACCTGAATAACTGAATTCTCCCACACCATGACTGGCCTAGGTCTCCTTGAGAACAGAAGTACAGTTTAGGGTGGGAAATGGCAATGTGTAATGGATGCAAGACTCGGTGACCCTTAAGCTTCATTTGATTCCTCTGAAAAGCAGGTCTTCAAGGGATTACTCAACCAATAAGGTTTCCTGGAACCATGCGGATATGATAGCGTTCATATTCTTGTGGTTCCAGAAAGCCTTATGGGTTGGTTGTTTTTATTTTTGAGGGGGCAATTCTGGTATTATCAACAACACTTTCTCTTGTTTTGATCTTCTTCTAAGGATCACTGCAGGCGATTGTTGAACGTTTTTCAGTGGGCAAAGTGGGTGAAAAGATGTGAACCAGGGATCTTGCTGACTGATATGCAAAAGGCATCTGATGCAGTGAACAAGTGGTTTCTAATGCAGGAGTGGGGTTTGGGTAAGGATTATACAGTATGCCAAGCATGCAGATTATGGAGAAGGGGTGGCTGCCTGATAAGGGGGGGGGGGTTAAAAGACAGGATTGTCCTTTGCTGTCAGTCAGTTTTTAGTATTAATGGGAAAACTGAAATGTTGGGAAATATGAAATAGAACATTAGTGTTAACCACTTTCTCAAAGATTGAATGTTGTTCTTAAGGATATATGGTGTATATTTCCAAGTGTTTTGGAGCTGTTCTAGGAATTTTGGGAATAAAACAGTCTTGTGTGTTCACCAGTTAAGTGTTTGGTGATAAGGTTAGGTGGAAGGGGATTCCCATGGATTGGGCTTGAAGGTGCCAAAAAGTAAAGAAATATTTAGGAATTACAGTGTTCCCAAAAGTTATGGAAACTAGGGAAATGAACTAGAAGGAGTTAAGTTTTTATTTATTTATTTTTTAATTATCCATTATTGATTATGTTAGTAGCCTCTTTTCAGGGGAAACCTGAAAGTGGTATTTATACTACCAGGGCAATTCTGGCCAGGGGGCAATAGGAGACTTTGCTTACTCTTTTCAGTAGGTTCCACGGGATATTTCACATTCACCTGAACTACCACCAATTCAAGCAGATGGAACCTCAATTTAACATCTCATCCGAGAGATGACACAATCTCAGGAGTGTAGCACCCCCTCTTACGCTTCACTGCAGTGTAAGTAATTGATCTACCCAGTGTAGGAAGAGAACCCACAGCCTTATGTACTAAAGGTGTGTGCTATTTGTTGCATCACTAAAGGATAGAGGAAGGTACAGTTGGGTAGATGGTTAGAAGGTGGGATCCTTTGGAGGAAGAATTGAGGTTGTTAAGGCTACATTCTTCCATTGGAGTTGAACTTACTGCTCCATGTAACTGTTGAGTTTTGTGTGTGTGTGTGTGTGTGTGTGTGTGTGTGTGTGTGTGTGTGTTGGGGGGGATTACAGACATTATATTTGTGTGTAAGGGTAATTGGAGTTGCACTGCCAAAGATAGGGTGAGGGGTGTGAATGTGTGTGTAGATGAAGTATGCCTCATCCAAAAGGATATGGTATGATGGTTTGGGCAACACAGTAGTGCAGCAGTTAGCACTGACACCTTACAGCAAGAGGTTCTCTGGTTCAATTCTTGGCTGGGGTGCCTTCTATGTGGAGTCTGCATGTCATCCCTGCATTCATTCACATGGGTTTCCTCCGGGTGCACCTGTTTCCTCCCACATTCCAAGGACATGCATCTGGAGCATTTCTCCCTGGGCCTCTGCTGAAAATGGGTTCTGCCCCAGTCAGACTTTCCTGCTTAACAAATGTTAAATAAATAAATAAAAATATGCTGTGGCACTGAATACTGTGCTCCAGATGAAGGAGATTAAGGAAACATGTTATGATGGGTAGGATGGAAGAGGGAAGCAGGGAGGCAGGACTACAGTGCTATGGATTAGAATATGGCAAACATGGTACAGGCTTATCTGATGGGAGGTCTGTGAAGAAAGGTTTTGTTTGGAGTGATGCGTGAGGGAATGGTGTAAGCATTTGGGGAAAGATTAGCTAAGGGTCAGTCAAAGGAATTGACTTTGTGGTGGACATAGAAGATGGGAGCTCCTGTATGAGATTTCAAGCGAGTGAAACACTAGTTCAAGTTTCAGAAAGGTAACTAATGCAGCAGACGTTGGTGTACTGTAGCAGGAAGGGGAAGCAATAAGGAGGACTACAAAGGATGTGAGAGTAGATATACTGAGAAGGAGTTGGTAAGAAGGGAGAAAGGACAGATCAGGTTGACTTGTAGAGATTTGGGCTGGGAAGAGTTTAATCATGTTATTAAATGTATAACACAGAGGTGGACTATTAACTGTGGTGTTAAATGTTTAACACAGAGATACAGAGGGTAAGCTCCAGTAAAGAAATGCATAATGATAACAGTTATTGTCAGCAGCCAAAACAGGTGTTAAGACTTGTGTATTACACATACTTCCAATTTATGCATAGATAGTACTGGACTCCAAAAAGGAAACTGGCTTCAGCTTCTTTTTCCAGTCTTTGCACACATGATCAGGGTAACATTTTAAAATTCAAACATAACATAACAAGACACTGCTACAAACACGGGCATACTCCTCGTCATACCAGAAAATAAAATGAAAAATATAATGAAAAGTGAGCACACAACAAAGCAATACAGGGAAAACTCATACATAAGACAAGTGATGCTCGTGATTATATGCTATACACTATCATACACTAACAATAAATAAAAAAAAACAGCTAATCAAATTAAAAAGTGCAAAGAAATGTAATATGTTAAACAGCATTGTAAGGAAGGAAAATAGAGCTGAAGGAGTCAGACCACAACATAATCTTGGTAAACAGTATGAAACAAAGAGGCGTACTATACAAAACATGAGCAGAAAATACTCCAAAACAAAGGAACACATTACACAAAAGATTCGAGTACAGCTATTGTTGAGCTCATATCTTAATGCTTTATATGCTTTTCTTGTAACAACACACACAAATATTTATTAGATGGAAATATTGCATATTATATCCTGCTGCTTTTATTCAGAAAATATAACATTTATGATTTAAGTAACATTTTGTTATGCACCATTGCAACTTCTGAGGGTTTGAAATGGTGGGAGAGGTGGAATACACACACACACACAAGCGCACACACACATATATATATATATATATATATATATATATATATATATATATATATATATATATATATATATATATATATATACATATACCAATCTATCTATATGTATGTGTATGTCTACATCTATATATATATATATATATATATATATATATATGTTGAGACTAGTGTGGACATGTAAGTGGTCATTGGTTCTTAAGTGTGCACTAGACTAATGACCACAAGGACATTTTTAAACCTAGTCATGCATCCCAATTTTCTGACAAGTTCTGGTAACCTTGATAACTATAAACAGGGGCTTGGTATATAAAACAGTTACAACCAACGGACTAGGAAATGAACCACTTATAGGATGCCTCTGTCCCTTATAGACATAGATGCCAAACCAGGGATGAATTTCCTATTCTCCATCCAGCTGTCCAAGTTACACTTAAATTGGGTTAGGGATGACCTCTGCTTCATATGGATGGAGAGCTTGTTCCAGAGAAGGGGTAGTCTCTAGGATACATACCTGTCTCTCCAGCAGGTCATATGTATATCAGAGGCAAGGTTTAAGTCTTCTGAATGGGTAATTCTGGTGATGTTTGTTATGCAGGTGTGCAGGGGTCCAACAATGTCTTGTATGCCAGGCATAGATCTCCCTTCAGCAGCCTGTAGGAAACAGAACACTGGGAGAGGGCTTTGAGGCAGTGTGCATTGGACATGTTACTTATGCCCTGTACTCTTTTAGTGAGGAACCTCTGTGGATAATCCAATTGCTGGATGTGCCTTTTAGGTACATACTAAAGGGGGCATTATACTCAATGATAGGTCTGATAAATGCTGAACCCAGTGTAACAATGACATTCTTGGACCTAAATGCCATACCTTTGTTTATAAGTGCACAGCATAGAATGATTTCCTCACTACTATAGAAACATGAAGGTCAAATGCTTGATTACTGTCTGTGTGTGACCCCATATCCTTGACTACTAGGAGGACTCCTTGGGATGTGTTGTCAATATGACAGTTACCAGGGGTGTATGACTTCCCAATGGATGCTATTATGCATTACGTGGCATTTAGTTTTAGTCCATGGCTCTGATAAAAGTTATCTGTCTGTCAGCCCTTCCTGGAGAACAGTAGTCTCAGTGGGAGATTCTATGACTGCTCTTAATTTGCAATCATCTGCAAATTTGGTCAGCCAGAGGCCCTTGACATTGGCCTTGATTTCAGAGGAGTAAATGTCAAAAAAAAAACCGCAGTCCCAAGACTGATCCCTGAGGAACTATGCCTGTGACTGGCCTCTTTGTAGAGGTGGATTCCCCAATTCTAAATTCATGGGCCCTGTCTGAGAGCCAGATCGCTATCCACTGAGTGACGTAAGGGTTTACACCGAACCTCTTGAGTTTGTCAACAATGCCCGAGTGGGATATTGTGACAAATGACTTGGCCAGGTCAATGTAGGCAGTGTGAATCATTTTGCCCTCATCCACTGTTTTGGTGACCATTTCAAAGAAGTCCACTAGGGTGAGTAAGTATGACCTGCCCTTGAAGAAAACAAATTGGATTGGATCCAGTGTCTGGAGGTTTCCTATGTCATTGATGATCATTTCCATGATAATTCTTTCTATGGCTTTGCATATGAGAATAAAGAGAGTTATAGGTCTGTAGATGGCCCACCTTTGTACAGAAGAATGACCATTCCTGTTCTCCTTTTATTAGACATGAAGTCATTTCAGTGGCTACAATTAAATAGAATTTACAGAGGGCCTGTAGTCATGTTTCATGCAATTTAGGAGGCATCCTGGAATACTGTCTGGGCTTTTCAATGCAGTGTTCCTGGCCTTTGCGATAGCATTAAGGACCTGTTCCCTAGTAATAGCAGGGAGAGAGGGGGTAAAGCTGGAGCTGAATTTGTCAGCCAGTAGGTTGGCAATATCTTCTGGTGCATTACAGGTGGGTCTATTAACAATGAACTCTGCACACATTTGTGTCTTGCCTTTGTGGTTGCGGGCATAACTAAAGAATGCCTTGTGGGGGTCCTTGACCTGGGAGGCCAGATTTACCTCAAATGTGGCTTTGGTAAACTTTATTTTTCCTCACGGTGGTTTGTTTAGTTTGATGAGAGTGTTTTTATCCTGCTAGGTGCTGCATCCAAATTTTGCCTGATTTTCTTCCTCCTGTTAGACAGCCTGTCGATGTTGTGATTCTACCACAGTGGCTTGTTTTTTTTGAGTTAGTTCTATACTTCTTCCTGGTGGGTACAGCTGCCTCCATGCAGCTATTAACATGCTTGTATAGGGTTTGTGGGAACAGTTTCAGATAGACAGCGGTGTCCTCAGGATTTATGGGGGCTTGAAATTTTGCCAGGTTATCACGTAATAGTAGGAATTTAACCTTAGAGTTGTTCCTGAACATTCTGGGGTAAGCTGGGGTTCCGGGTTTTACTTTTACTTCAAGGTAGACTATTTTGTGGTCTGAAATTATCAGAGGATATCACAATGGGGGTGTGCACACTCTCCCACATTAGTGAGACCAGATCCAGTATGTTTGCTCTCCCAGTCAGCATACTCACAATCTGGTCAAGGGAGTCTGTGTTTACAAATTCCAGGAATCTCTGTTCTTGCATGTTTTGTGTCATATATGATTCTCAGTTAATAGTGGGGTCATTAAACTCATCCATGAATATGGCATTGAGTTGGATGGTGTTTCCAGTAGGGTTTCCTAGGTCATAGAGGAGTAACTAAAGCTTGCTAGAAAGTGGTATGTGATTTTGTCTATGGTGATTTGAACATGGAGAACCTCAAGTGCATCGTCCTGTTTGACCAGCCTTAAGGTATACTTATTTTTATGTAAATCAAAATACCTCCACCGTTAGTCCCTTTTTATGTAGTAGCTGATCTAAATGTGTGGAATGCACTATAGCCTTGTACTGTGAGTGTGCTCTCCGTGGCTTTAAACCACGTCTCAGTGACTGCACAGATGTCAGCATTGTCTAGGGTGAAGAGTGCTTGTAGGGAGTGGAGATTACTGTTTAGTGTGCATGTGTACATATTTACCTTACCAAGATACATCTTTTCGGGTCTATATCATTTCGTCGAAACGGCAGATGTTCAAACACAATATGTTCGAACTTCTAACCTCGAAGTGCAAAACCATAGATGGCTAAGAACAGCAATTTTTTTCCCAGGGAAAAAAAATCGCTGTTCGAAGAAACACACACACAACACAAGCACACCAGAAAAACAGCAAACCACACACATACACTTAAAATCCTACATCTAACCCTACACTGAACTGTACATACACTACTATCTATCCACTTACCTTAACCCAAACCCTGACCCTAAGGTCCGTCACTATCACACACTCACCTGGCCCGCACCCTAACCTTAACTCACCTATCCCGCTCTAATCCTAACGTCTGCCACCATCGCACACGCACCTCACCCGCACCCTAACGTCCACACAACTGCACATTTACCTGAACCCGACCCGTAACTTTCATAGGTAGGTACTAGGCTATCTGCCCGAAGGCATTTATAAGTCTAGCCGAAATGTGTTGGCTTTCGCCGCCCCCTTAGATTAGTTCCATGTGAATCTGTCCAGCAGAGCCACTGAAGTGATCCCTGGGGTAAACTTTCTGTTTCCCACCACAGTGCTGAAAATTGTGAAGCCACAGAAACGGCTCACCGAATTCTTTCCCTGGGAAAGAATTCGTTGTTCAAAGGCTTCGCGATAATCAGTTTTTGAACTTCACAGTTCGAACATATGGTGTTCGAACTGCTGAAGTTTCAACGAACTAATAGGGACCCCATCTTTTCATATAATCCAAAGCAAACAGTACAAAACTTCTCTCTGGCCTGGTGTGTCTTTATTTAAGGTGATGTTAGGCAGATTTCATATAAGATGAATACAACAGGATAAGATTACAGGTACTGTGACAAAAGTGCATAGGACAAAGCACTAGCCGTACTTTGGAATGTTTCAAGCTATCAAAGAGATTTTATTAAGACACAGCCAAAACAGATTAAATGAAGTTTATTAGTACCACAGGAAAATCTCTCACAATGTAGTAAATGTTCATAGTGATCACATTTATAAGCCTCTTAAATAAACTTAAGTGAAGCCCCATAAGCCTTTAGCAAAATTCTGCCAAGGAGTTACAAACTTTGGTAGTAAATCAAAAGCATGAAGCCAGTTGCTAAAAAAATGTATTCCGCAATAAATTATCAGAATTAGTAGAGGAACCCACAGTAAGACGTTGTCCTGTTCGATTCTCAGCTAGAGCGTCTTCTGTGTGGAGACATGCGTGAATGGGCGTACTTTTGTTGAAGGTTGTGCATCAGGGCGGCAACTCGGCACGTAAAAGTCTACTGACAATCATTAGCGGACTGGAGTTCCACTGTAGCGACCCCTAATCGGGAAAAGTCGAAAGACACAAGTAGAGGAACCCATACAATGTCATGTCTCATACACACACACACACACACACACACACACACACACACACACACACATTCACCAGAAACAACTCTTAAGATGTGATCAGGGAAATCTACTGTGTCTGATTTACTGCACACAGCTTACATATATATTGTAGGATAGTCTGGTTTCAGTTATTTTTGATTGCATACTCTCTGTAACAAGTTTAGAATTTTAGGAGTGTAGATTTATGGTTTGACAACCTGATATACAATTATAGGGTTACATTGAGTAAGGCCTGTGGTAATCTTATTTGAGGTCCTTGGCCTATGTGATACATTGCAACATTGTAGTAGAGCACAGTGATATATGTTAGAAGAAGAACATAGGTTCATAAATTTATTATGCATGTTCTGCTGAAATGAATTTCCTATGACTCATTCGGTGGCTGAAAAGGATGATGGTTGAAATGGGTCCTTGGACCAGCTTATAAAAACAAATTAAAGTGCTAGAAGGATTGGCTTCCTTAAACTAGCACAAAAACTGGACACATACAAACTGCTGCCATTTTGCTAGAAAGATAAAGAAAAGTACCTTGGATGCACAAACATTCTGTATACCATACCTTTCTCAGTGTGTCTAGACCTCCTTAGAATTTAGAGATGTAATTGTATGTAAAGGAAATGTTCAGACATACACAAGACAAAAGAACAAATGAACAGACTGCTAGTTGCATAACAGACAGCATACTCATCTTTGGTGCAGAAGGCTGTGTGTTGTATTGCTGAAAAGAGTAGGAGAAGTTCCCTGATGTCTGGGCAAATTTCCTCTAATAGTCTAAATACCACCTTGGATCTCCCTGAAAAGAGACTTCTAGCCTAGTGGGACTAACCTGGTCAACAAAGAATAAATAAATAAAAATAAAATAACTGATTCACATAAAAAAGTCCATGACAGACTTCATTTCTACTTTACTATTAGCATGCTAATTTTCACATGTATTTTGGGCACCATTCACTTCCTCTGTTTCATTTCCTATCTTTATCATGTCTTTCACACATCTCTGTGAGCTCTGCCACATTTTTACACCAGATATTTGTTGTTTCTCTGTATGCAACCATCTGTTTCCACACTACCCAGTTTTAACATGCTTTCTTCCTCTGTATATCTCTCTCATCCTGTTTCTAACATCTTACTCAAGTTACTTAAGTTAGTTAAAACCTGTTCTACAATAACCAAAAAATATAAACATTGCTAAACTCCCCACACCACTGGTGAAGAGATTGATGATCCCAAAAATGTTTTCATTTTATTTTTTTGGTGGCTAAATATTTGTTGCTTACATAAAATACATCGCAGTTCACAATATTTTTCACTATTCCTAAAATCCTCAACATTCTGCTTTGCAGTTTAACTGACGTGGTAAGGACTATATACTTCTAATGAGTTTTATCCTGTGGATTTTAGCCTGCAAACAGTTCAACTTTTTCAAATCACTCGGGAGCTGCTTACCTGGTGTAAAAAAAAAGTTAAAGATTCAAGATCAGATACAGTAGTTTTAATGACAAAACAAAGTAAAGTTAATTTTTAAACCGATAAGGTTAAACATTTTTTTAGCTACGGATTAAGCATTTAGCTATGGATTAAGTATATTATCTGCACGTTTATTAAGGACTGGAGGGTTTTGGTGTGTTATAAATAATAGCATGCAAATATGTCACAGGAACATTACCTCACTGATATGACAACGCCAATTGTTAACTTGCTGTTGAAAGACCAGCCTTCTGACTGTACAGTTTGCGTACACCCATCTGATGACCACTGCTGTTAACAGACTATGTTATTAACTCCCCCAGGTTAGGTGTTGAGCAAAGTGCAGTTAAAGATACTGTTTGAACAATCACAGAGATTGATACCAGCCAGAGCCATATGTCACTCTTTGCTTTAATATACACACTTTCAACTGCTATAGAATTTGTTATAGTAATAGGATTGTGGCTTTCAGATTCAGCCTTACTCCTCTGAGATTTGCCAATTGATTTTTCATAACTGGGCCTGTTTAAAGATACTTAATATTATTAAATTAGAGATAAAAGCCTAAACAAATATTCAACATCATCAACTATATGGGGTTTAGTATATGAAAACCTCTTTGAGAAATGTCATTTTATTAATTACTTGTCACTGATGAATGAAAAAATACCTCCTATGTTATTTGTCCTGCACATAACTTCATATATATGATCTGTTTTCATTCTGCCATATTTTTATTTTATTAGCAAGTAAAATTCCATTGAGACAGTGGTCCTTTTATAGACACTGAAGAGAACAGCTTCATAATGCAAACCTAGGGTCACTCTTGGATGGCCATGTCTTTGGGAGTAAATGGACATGGATACTGGGAGAATTTGCAAACACCATTAAGATATCAGGCTTAACCCTAAACCATGGAAATGACAAGTAGCCACATTAACCATAGGTTCATAGGTTGGCACTAGGCTACCAGCCCTATGACCTATACAAGCCTAGCCATAACAATTCCCTGGCAATTTCTTCCCACACCATTTACTTCCCTGGACCCCTGTCTAGCAGGGCGACTGACATGATTTCCGGGGTGAGTTTCCTTTCTCCCATCCAATCATCAAGGTTCCTTATGAAGAGGACTAAAGAGGTGCTATGCTTGACATGTATGGGCAGTCTATTCCAGAGTCTGGGGAGTCTCTGGGTCAGGAACCTATCCCTTCAGCATATTTTGTTTATTGTGATAACAAGATTTAGATCCCTGGAGCGTGTGGCTCTGAGGGATTGGGATTTCTTTAAGTGTAGCATGTCCAACAGCTATGGGTATGACATGGCCTTGTATGTTAAGCAGAGATCGATTCTGAGTAGACGATATGCAACACAGTACAGCTGGAGTTTTTTAAGGCGGTCAGCATAGGCCATCTGCTTTAGGCCTGTGATTCTTTTAGTGAGGTATTTCTGCGGCCTTTCCAGTTGTTGCAGATGTCTTGAGAGGTACATACCAAACCATGCCACTAATTATAACCAAATACTTTTAACTAAAATAGCACATCAGTAGTAAGCCTATTTTTGGGTGTTCATCTGATTGAAGCATGTCTCAGACTGAACAGCATACAATGGGTAGGACTGATGAGAACAGAAATCACCAGTAATTATGTTTAGACACTTTTGTATTCAACAGAAATTAATCTTAATACAATTCAACTTAATTTAAAAGCACAGGGGCCAATTCAGAAAGGTATGATGAAGTATAAGGCTAGTGTACACCTCGAGGTAACCATTTCCAGTTCAGATACAGTCCTACCACAGTGCTGCAACCACTTCATATTGCAACTCCACTGTGGGCTGCCACTGTCGTGTACCACAACTGCTAATGAAGCACTTTGAGAGAATGACTTATGATAATCAGCCACATGCTCTCCATGCAAAAATGCCTTTGGTAAGTCATTTACATAGCTGAGTAATAATTTACTTTATCAGGCCAAGATGATGAATATGGAAAAGGCTCACACATAGCCATTGCTTC
This sequence comes from Protopterus annectens, assembly GCF_019279795.1. NCBI lineage: Eukaryota > Metazoa > Chordata > Ceratodontiformes > Protopteridae > Protopterus > Protopterus annectens. The sequence goes on from NC_056729.1 coordinate 1,652,588,812, forward strand.
CAGTGTGTGAGGCTGCATTAGAGGTAAGTCCTGAGGAGTCCAGTCATCGGGTAGTGGTGGACAAAGAGGTGTGTGTGTGTGTGTGTGTGTGTGTGTGTGTGTGTGTGTGTGTGTGTGTGTGTGTGTGTGTAAATGCAGATGGGCGAGTGGATGGGGTACCATAAATTCTTACCGGGGATAGCACCCATAACCCTCCTGGACATGGATAGTCATTACTAAAAAAATTCAGGATAGTGACTAGCGTATCTATGGATTACATTAGAATTAAATAGATAGGCTTGAAATGACCTCCGGGTTGATAGACTAGTAACCTCCTAATATCCTATGATAAGTCTCTCAGTTGCACATGTGTGTGTATGGGAGTCCATGACTTCAGTGGGTTTTGTGTGTGTGTGTGTGTGTGTGTGTGTGTGTGTGTGTGTGTGTGTGTGTGTGTGTGAGTGTGAGTGTGAGTGTGAGTGTGAGTGTGTGTGTGTGTGTGTGTGTGTGTGTGTGTGTGTGTGTGTGTGTGTGTGTGTGTCTGTGAGACAGACACCATGAATGCATGGATAATATGCATGTGTGGAGGGTATGAGACTGATAAGTAACTTCTGAAATACTGGGGCAGGGGAACACTGGACACCAGTGATATATCTTAATATCATGTCATAAAGGCACTTAAAAAGATACAAGAACAATGATTTGTTGAACAAATTACATACGCAGGGAGAAGAGCAGACATCAAGGACAGTCCTAACATATTATCATGAGTCTTTGTAAAGAGAAAAAAAAGGGAAAAAAACAAAGTACAAGTGGTAGAGTTTCAAGCTCTTGCCCTTGATAAAGAAAGCAAGAGATTTACCCCCTTTAAGGTAACTGAAGTATTAGTGTTACAGGGTATTTTTGTCTTATAAGAAACATGAAACTTTAATGTCTAGTATTATTCACTGACTGCAGTGGTCCATGCTTTATGAGGGACAGGGTACATATAAAAGTAGCATTCTGTAAAATCAGGCATAGTTGGGAGGGGTATTGGGGGAGGCTTTGGGTCAAATCCAGGAGGAACACTAGATGACACCAGGGAGAATTATGAATCCTTACTTGGAATCATTGAAAAAGTTACTACAGTAACAGATCTAGAATCTTGATTCACTTTATAAACAATAAGGTGAATGAACCACAATTCTGGCATTACTGACTGTAAGGATCACTAATCTAAGGGCAAATACATAAATAAGAGGCTACATCACACACATTCTGTATACTAAGGGACAGGTAAGAGGTATGTAAGAGGGTTTTTGAAAGTGTGCATGTGTGTGGAAAAAGGAATGAGGGGTTCTGCCTGTGCCACTGCGATGCATGGCTCATCAGTGGAGATGACCACAGAAAAGTGCTGATTTGTACTTGTGAGAGTTATGGGTGATTCAGAGACAACCAAATTAGATGACAATGAGGTCTTTCTTCCTTGTGGTTAATATATCTTTGAATTATATTTTTCAGCAAAATGGAAACAGTCCCTTTTGGTTATATCTTTTACCAATGGCTGTAGTGTTCTTTCAGAATCTGTCGGATTCAAAATTAATAGCACTATAGATAAAAGTGTACCTGATTTAGGAGACTTTTGCCCCACATTATGTTTACTTTTTCCCTTATTCTAGAGTAGAAGGGTTGTGAGTTATCATTATAATCATTATCATAACCAACAACCCCCTTTTTTCCAGTTTTCTACATGGGGTCATGTTGTTAGATCAATTGTCACTATCCTTCAATTCAGTGCACTCGCCTACCTTCTTCAGTCTTCACACGAGATTGTCTCAGGTCTTCTCTCATATAATCCATTCATTTCCTGTGTGGACATTCACTTACCTTCTTCCCATGTGTCCCAAATCTTCTTCATCAGATCAGTTTTTGCTTTCCTGTACAGGTGACTGAACCACTGTAATCTATTCTCTTTGACCTCCGCTTCAACTAGGGCTACTTTGGATTCTGCTCTCATGTCCTCATTTCATTGTGCATCCCACAGAGAACATCTTACCACACACCTGAGGCATTGCCTCTCCACTACCTCAATGTTCATCAACTGGTGTGTATTCACTGCTCATTATCCTGCGCATGCAAGATCACTGGTTGCACCAACGTTTTATACAGTGATTTTCATCTTTTTTCATTCTTCTCTCACACGTTTTTCTCATCACTCTGAGCCACTTGCCTGCAGCACCTCTGATTCTAGCTCTGATGTCCTCAATCAGACTTCGCTTCTCCGCAATCACTTCTCCCAGGGTCTTGGTGCTGCTAACCTCTTTCTACTACTTTCACTTTTATCTCAATTTTAGCTTCTCCTGATTTCCCCATTTGCTGCCATAAATGTCTTATTTCTATGCAGTTTCATTTTACATTCCATTCTTCTATCATTTGCTAAGTTTAATGTTTAGAGTCTATATAGGCCAGGAGTTTTAGGCCATGAGACTAAACAAGAAACTCCACTGCTTTTAAGGTCTCCTCAGGAGAATGTGTACATCTGTGCAGTTACTGAGACATATTTAAAGTCACTACAAACACCCCAGCACAGGCAAGGCTATAATGCCTTCCAGACATTCAGTCCAGCTACTGCACAGGTAGGGGCCAAAAGTGGAGATGTCTCAATCTATGTCAACAACAACCACACCTCAAAACTAGTCAAACAGGATGACTTGCTTGAGCTTTTCCATGTCATATTTCCATAGGCAAAGTCCCATATCATATCCTTGTAAGCTATAGTTCACCCTCTATAACCCAAGAAATCCGTAACTCATACTTGAACTTACTGGAGACCCTCACCATTCAACCTAATACCATATTCATGGACTTCAACTATCCCACTATAAACTGTAATATGTACATGACCCCAAACTTATACGCCTATGGATTCCTGGACTTCGTAAACACAAACACCTTGGACAAGATAATCCATAAGCCCAATAGGGATGCAAACATATTCAACCTAGTACTCAAAAACATGGGATAATGCTGTACCTCTCCCCCGACTGTAGTGTCCTCTCTGGTAAGGTCAGACCACAAATCTGTTCTGTGACCCAGACTCATCCTGTAACATTTAGGAATTATTCGAAGGCAAACTTCTTACTACTAAGTAATAGTCTGTTAAATTACAACCCCCCCCCCAAAAAAAAAAAACTCTGAGACCACAGCTACCTATGCAGAGTTGTTCACAGAAACACTGTACAATCATGTCAATAAAGCTCTGCCGCTAAGAAATAAGCCCAGAACTGAGTCAAAGAATAAACCACACTGGTGGAATCCAAGCTTAAACTGGTGGCACAGCAAAAGAAAAAAGTCATAGCCAAACTTAGGAAGTGCTACGCTCAGCCTAATAAAAATGCCCTTACCAATCTAAACAAACAATTTAGAGGGCAAATTAAGTCAACCAACGCCAAGTTTGGCATAAAGATAGCCTTCTAGGCAAAGGACAACCACAAAGCTTTCTTTAACTCCATCCAAAGTCTCAAGGCAGCACACAGCAGTACACAGATCTGACTGTAAATGGAGCCAGAAGATGTAACAAATCTGTTGGCTGACATATTCAGCTCTGGTTTTAATGCCTTTTCTTCTTTGGCTGCTCACAAAGGAAATATCAAACAAAACTCCACCAACTATCAATAGGGCTCAGGTCCTAGACATGCAATCTAAGGCCAAAAACACTGCATTGATGGGCCTCAAGAACATCCACTGATGCCTTCTACAAAATTACCTGAAACAGGACCTATAGGGACCACTGGAGTCACTGTTTAACACAGGCTTTATGACATTCAAATGGAGAGTTGCAATGGTCATCCCTTGACACAAGAGCAGGCTATCAAAGGACAATAGGAATTACAGGCCAATAAGTCTGACTAGTCTCAGATGCAAGGCCATGGAAAGAATGATCATGGAAATGATTAATAAGGACATAGAAAACCTTCAAACACTGCATCCCACGCAGTTTGCTTTTGTCAAGGGAAGATCATGCCTACTCAGCCGGGGTGGACTTCTTTGAAAAGGTCACCAAGGCAATGTATAAGGACAAAATGATGCATACTGGCTTTATTGACCTGAAAAAGGTATCCGATACAATTCCCCACTTGGGAATTGTAAAACAAACTTATCAATAGTACACCTCTAAGAGTAGAACGAGAAGTCAGAAATGTGTGTACCCATGAAGATAGTAACCTGGCTTTTGACCAACATGTGTCTAAGATTGTAAGGAAATCATTCTATGCTGTTCAACTTACAAGAAAAAGCATGGAATCTAGGTCAAAGGAGTCATCGTTCCAATGTATTCAGCCCTCATCGGGCCCATCACTGAGTACAATACCCCCTTCAGTATGCACCTGGTGCATGCAACAACTGGAATGTTCACAAAAGAACATAAACAGCATGTTCTATGCAGATTGCCTCTATGCCCTATCTTTATTCTGTTTCCAACAGACTGTTGAGAGGCGATCTATGCCTGACATATAAGGCATGCTTGAGTCCCACTCTTATGGACCTTTTGCATATCCTCAAAACAAATGGCATCAGACTTACTCAATCTATGGATTTAAACTTTGCTTATGATATAAGTGGGACATGTTGGACAGACAGGTATGTGTCTCACAGAATTTCACTTGTCTGGAACAGGCTGACCATCTATATGATGCACAGCTCTTCACTAACCCTAGTCAAAAGAAAACTGGCCAGTGGATGGGAAATTGGAATTACACACTGGATCTAGCAGTTGTCTCTCTAATGGACAGAGGTAGCCTGTAAATCCTGCTCAAGATTACATATAGCCCTTAAAATAACCAATAAGACACATGCATTTATGGAATACAATTGCCTGACTAGGTTGTTAACCTAGTATATTTATTTATTGACATTTGTTAACCAGGTTAGTCCAGCTGGGCGAGTAACCCATTTTTAGTGGAGACCCGAGGAGAAAAGCTCCAGTTGCAGTCAGTTTACAGTTTAATCAAAATTCACAGTCCAAGATAGTAAATTAAAAATACCGCAGGTCAAAAAATGAGAAGTAGCAAACAAAACCATTATAACACACAAGCAGCATTTCACAAACATTTACAAAATATACAAAAGTATACAAAACAGACAGCAGAGTCTGAGCTTTTAATATTGTGAGTTTGAATTTACCACATAAAATAATTATTAGTTTAATTAGTGAATAGGCTAAGCCTAGTGTAAATATGCAAGGCTCAAAAGACAAACCCACCTCATAGGTATCAACAAGGGATAAGAACTAAAGAGTAATGTATCTCAACGCCAGACGCCTAAACAAAGAGCTGCTGCACGCACTTAAACTCTCAATGGAGAGATGCATGCATCTGTGTCTGGTAGATCTGTGGTGTCTGTGGGAGCACCCCAGCACTCACTACTTACTAGGTTATACACCATGCTTTTCGCCCCAAACTTGAACGAACCACAAAACCACAAAAGCAGGGAGAGTATCATCAAACCTTCTAAAGCAAATTTTACACCTCCTCAAAAGGTGGAATCCTTCAAAGCCCGGCTGTGGAACACGCGTGGAGAAAATGATGACTCAACTGCAGCACATGATAGAGCAAAATCCCAAAAAGGAAGGCATCTCTGATCAGTATTAACAAAACACTAAGGGCACCACTAAAACGTCTAAAGCCAGCCAGAGAGAAAAATTCAGAATTAGTCCAAATGACAAAAAATACAATCAACCCACAGACATTGCCAACATCCTGGCTGACAGGTTCAGCAAAACAAACCCAAAGGGCAAGCAGGCATCTATCCCAGCTGCTGCCCCCGACATCTCAGATGCCTCAGGAGAGCTCCTCACCCCAAAAAAAAAACACATCATTTGGGATCACCAAACAGTGTTCAGGCTGCGTCTACATGAGCTCCCAAACTCATAAAACTAAAAAACAAAAACTGTACTAATAATCTCAGCTTACTTACTACTGTGCAACAACAAAGAGTGGTACAGCATGGTGCCTCAACGGTCACTGGAAACCACTCTCAGGACACTGAAACTATCAGCCCCATAAGCCCCTGAAGCCTGGTGCTGCAAAGCTCGGAAAGATCATCATCGACTGACATCATAATAAAACCTAATAAAGACCTCGGGACGGCAGATCCCTGCTTAAACCTTTGTTAATTTGAAACAGTCACTCTCCTGCCTGACGACCTTCTTCAACTTCTTTGAAACCTACCAATTGGCCATTTGTTTAGGCTGTCACCTCCCACTCGCACATTACAGATAAGCTCACCAGCCAATATAAACCCCATTACAGATGATGGGCTGCTCACTTAATCAATATAAACCCACTATGAACTAGAAATGGAGCCATGTGGACAGAGAAACCATTACAGCATGGTCGAGACTAAGGTCAGACTCCAAGTTATCAGTTTCTGAGGTAAGGGCCAACACAGAAGTCCTGGGACCTCTTCTGTTCTGTATATATTTCAAACTGGGCCAGGCAAGCTAACCAGGGACTGATTGTGGGCAAACACTGTCAGAACTGACCACTGCGCAGCATGTCACATGGCAAGTTAACCAGCAAAGTGTAAGAAGGAGCCATTGGCAAAAAAAAGGCAGACAAAAAGTGTATGGTGTGCCAAAAATAAAAAAGTGCCCAATAAAAACCACATAGGTGGTAATCCATTAGACAAACAGAAGACAACCACGTACATGAGTCCATAGAAAGTCATTAAAGTAAGCAAGAATAACTGCGAACCTGGTTACCCCAACATTTGATAATATTGTTGGTTAACCACCCCTTTTAAAAAGGCCCATAATTTTATACAGCCCTTTCTTTACTCACTACTCATCACCTAGATTAGCCTGGAGGTTCCACTTCTGCAGGCATCAACCTGACCAAACAAAGTAAACAGGATGACATGCCCTGCAAGGCCAAACACCCATAAAGAGATCAAAAGAGTTACCCTGCCCAGAGGTTAGATCAAAGGGCTCCAAGTGATGTCCATGCCTGCCAAAGAAACATGCTCCACCACTGTCATCCAAATTCTGCCAAGTCACACCGCTCTGCTTGAACCCTCAGCAAAATCATAAATAGGACCAGCTGGAGGGACAGATTCATAAAAAAAAATGAAATACCAAAGACCACCCCAATGGAGGTCTCAGCCTCAGAGTCATTGACCTCACGGAATAAGAGCTCATAGTGGAGAGGCAGAATTCCTTTACTCCCAGGGCTCCCTTCACTCTGAATAAAATCCCAGTCCAGGTTAGGCAGACCCTCATTGACCATCCTTGAAGGAAATTTAATGATGTGGCATAAGCCAAATATTATCACTAGGCTTATAAATGGAGTAGGCATGGTTAGACAGAGGCACCTAAAACTAACCCAAAAACCCCTAAGCCAAAATGGGTCTGGCTAGGCTTATGAACCTATGATGGGAATGAACTATAAGGGTGAGGAGCGGTTAGGTAAGGTCCTGATGGGACAAGAGTTGGTGTTAAGTAGATGAAGTCTGAGTTCCTTCTTAAAATGTACTGGGTGGGAAATGGACCGTATGTGTATATGTAGCTTGTTCCAAGCTTGGGCAACAGAGCATTTATAAAGTAGATTTTGCTCACATTTTTCTTTGGTTGGTAAACATCAAAGAGCTGCTGATTTGTGGTGCGGAGGGTCCTAGAGGGGATTAGGTAGAAACCAGGGAGGACAGAGCTGGGCAGGAGGATGGTTTATATAGTACAGAGGGTATCATTTGAAATTGTGATACAAGGAGTTATTGGGGGAGTTCAAGCCATCGAAGAGAACTGAGTGTGAAGTAATGGTGTGAGTTGTAAGGAGAGGTGGTGATAAATCTAGCTATTTTGTGGTATGTCTGTTGAAGTCTGGACAAGGTTGTGGACTGAATGCTGATTATCACAGGGGCACCATATAGAAAGGAGGGGAGAAGTGCCTGTAGCAGGGAGAGTCTAGCACTGGAAGTTAGAAATGTTCTGTTGCGATAAAGCAAGCCTAGTTTTTGATGAGTTTTTTTATACATTGGAGTATAGGTAAATTAAATTTAAGTTCATCGTCAATGATGGCACCTAGAAGCCTTGTGTGGAGTTCAGGTTGTATGATGGTATTATTAGAGGATGTGATAACAAAGGTGGATTTGTGGTGGGAGAGAGAAGGAGAAAGAACAAGACTTTGTTTTTTGGGGGGTTTAGGATGAGTAGATTATCAGACAGCCAAATTTCAATGGATATAAAGGTGTCCTGGGTTCAGGTAAGATGTGTGTAGTTCATTAGTGAAAATATTAAACAGGAGGGACCCAAGATGGAACCTTGTGGAACACCGCATGTGACCGGGATGGACAGAGAGTAGGATGAGAGTCAGCTGACAAGAGAGGTAGCTAGCTAGGGAGGCAGCGGATAGGTTAGGATTAGATAGTTTAGATAGCAGTATAGGGTGAGAGTCAATGTTGAAAGCTTTGGAGAGGTCAAGGAAGAGACAGGATATGAGTTGGTTATTGTCACGGGCCTCGGCAATAGTATGAGTAAATTAGGAAAAAACCATGCTGAGTCCCAAATAAATGTAGTAAGCGCTTTTGTTTACTCAAAATCAGCAAACTTCTTCAGTCAATACTTGTGAATTAACACAAAACTTAAATAAATGACATCACCACCAATTAATATGAAGATACACTTCCACTTAAAGGGCTATTACTAGTTAATTAAAAATACATATAAAATATCCTAAGAAAATACTATACACATAAAAAATGAATATGTATACAAAATATAAATATATACAAATAAATACAAACAATTATCTATTAAGGGCCCTCATTCTTAAAATACTTTTAATAGAAACAAAATCATTAAGGCCCGGGAGAATCTGAGCATTCAGCCTCAGTTGCCAAATTAATTTTTTCTCATCTAACTTCAAAGAAACTGGTCCACCCCTAACATCGTCATTAATTTTTTCAATGACAAGAAAGACAAATCCATGTGTAGGATAATCTTTAATGTGCCTAGCTAGGGCATTATTCAAATTCAATTTACTAATTTGATACAGATGTTCATAAATTCTATTTTTAAGGGGTCTTTCTGTTCTCCCAACATAAAAGGCAGGGCAAACAGAGCAGGAACTCAGATACACAACACCCCTTGAATTACAGTTAAACCTATCCTTATCATAACATTTTTGGGTATGTATGACAAAAGAATTCCTAACATTAATATATTTACACCAACGGCAAGCTCCACATTTTAGCATACGGCAGTGTGGAAAATAATGTTTAGGGATCACATCCTCAAGGATACCTTTTAAATTCCTACCCTTTCTAAATACTACATTCGGATAGTCACCTACACTATTCCTAACAATATTGTCCTCCAAAAGAAAACATCAGTTCTTAATAAGGATAGATTTAAACAAGGGGGCATCCAACAAAAAAGTAGCAATAAAACTTAATTTATTAAACCTTTGATTAAGGGAGACAGAAGAATGGTTAGAGCCAGGGACTAAATCAACGTAATCACCCATATGTTCACCCCCATCAATTCCTGAGAGGCTACTCTCCAAGAAACCAACATCCTTTCCTAAACCCATCATATCCAAAAAGTCTCCTTTAGCCAATAAGAGTTTAAAAGTCCCTCTCAGTCTTAGAATGGACTTCGCAAATTAAGTCTTCCAACAATCTACTAGGGTACCCACGCTTGACAAACATCTCTTTCAACAGAATACATTCATTCATAAAATCACCCTCCAAAGACACCATTCTTGCCGCCCGGACTAGTTGGCGTTTGACGACCGCCCTTTTCTGAAAATAAGGGTGACAACTAGAATAATGAAGGAAGGCATTTGAATAAGTTGACTTCCTAAATATCCTAGAAATAAACCTTCCATTCAAAACATCTTTAATCAATTCAACATCCAAATAAGAAATTTGGTCCACCCGAAAATCCCAAGTGAATTTCAGGAAACTAATAAAATGTGAAATGTGTTCAATGAAAGAGTCAGCCGAAGCCTGATCACCCTTCTAAAGGATAAAGATGTCATCCAAATAACAGGTGTACCATGCTAACCTTTGATGAAAAATATTATCCTTAAACAAAAAGTTATTTTCCCAATAGGCCATCATGGTATTAGCAAAGGTGGCCCCTCAAGGAGAAACCATGGCAACACCCATTTTCTGAAAATAAAATTCTTTATCAAAAATAAAATAATTATTACTAAGCACCAACTCCAATAAATAAATAACAAGGTCAATACTTGACCCGTCAACATGTTTGTCAAGCAAAAATTCCCTTACCCAGTCACAGCCGATGTCCTGAGGTAGAACTGTACACAAATCACGGACATTGACCATAAGAAAATTGGAATCGTTAGAGAAAGGAAGATTGTTTATAGCTTCCAGGAAATGAGGGCCCTTAATAGATAATTGTTTGTATTTATTTGTATATATTTATATTTTGTATACATATTCATTTTTTATGTGTATAGTATTTTCTTAGGATATTTTATATGTATTTTTAATTAACTAGTAATAGCCTTTTAAGTGTAAGAGTATCTTCATATAAACTGGTGGTGATGTTGTTTATTTAAGTTTTGTGTTAATTCACAAGTATTGTCTGAAGAAGTTTGCTGATTTTGAATAAACGAAAGCGCTTACTACATTTATTTGGGACTCAGCGTGATTTTTTCCTTCTTTGCATTTATTTGGTTTGTTGTTAACTTTGTTTTTGGAGTATGAGTAAATTATAACACGGCAGCAGTTGTGCTATGGTTTGGCCAGAAACCATGTTGAGTAGGAGTAAGAAAGTTTTGTTGAAGGAGATAGTTGAGAAGCTGTGAGTGGATGCATTTTTCAAGTATTTTAGATAGAAGGGATAGGATGGTGATGCGTCTATAATTAGATGGGTCAGTTGAGTTTCCCCCTTTGTGCAGGGGTCAGTGGAGAAGGATTTCCAGATGAAGGGGACTGTTGCCTCTTGAGTGGACTGCTGACTGGTATGGATACAGGATAGGCAACAGATTCAGCAGCAAGACTGAGGAAGGTAGGAGGCACATTATCTGTGGAGGGAGAGCAGGGTTTAAGCTTAAGAAGAAGAGATTTTATGTAAGAAGTGGGAACAGGTTGAAAGAAAAAAAGGTTTTTGTTGAGTGGGTTGGTTGCCTAAAAAAAAAAAACACATTACTTCTTACTGAATTAACCTGATGTAATTTTGCTAATGAAAATGTCTTTTTTATTTCTGTATTATGTAACATTTATTTGAATTGTGTGATATGGATTTGTACTATCCGAAATATGTATTTAACTGAAATGCATATTATGGATTTGTGTTTTTTCTGTACTATGTACTTGTATTTCTCTGGAGCTTTTCTCCCCTGGACTCCATTGAAAATGGGCTCCTTGTAGCCCAATGGACTATCCTGGAACACAAACTGTAAATACATAAAAATAATAAATAAATAAGAGGTAGGGGGAGCAGTTGTGTTACAGCTGGAAGGTGTGAGTTTTTGAATTGTGTAAATGAAGTGTTGATTGAGGAGGGTAGTGGCTTCCAGAGGGGATTTATTTGAGAAACGGGAGGGGATAGAAGGATAACCTTTACAAAGGATTTTGTTTAGAGTAGAGCAGAACTTACGAGGGTTGGATTTGCTATTGATTTGGGGAGAGTCATAGTAGGATTTCTTTGTCCTTGTTGATTTGTTTCTTGGCAAGATTCTACAGTTCTCTGTAGTTTTGTAGCAGGGGGAGTTCTTTTGTTTCAGCCCAGGCTTTCCAAGCACTGTCTCTTTTATGCATAAGAGATCTAGTATCTTTAGAAAGCCAGGGAGCATAATTAGATTTTATTCTAATTCTCCTGGAGGGGCCAAGGGAGTGTTGGGTGTCCAAGAAAATGCTATTAAATTTACTCACTGCATCATTGAGAAGGATTTTCTGGAGGATGGACCAATCAACACTAGACAGTAGGGAATTGAATTGGGACATATTAAAGCTAGAGAGTTTACGAGTTTCTGTAAAGGTGTGATTTGGGTAGTTGAGTAGAGTGTCTTAGAATGGAGATAGGGAGGTGGTCACTTAAGGAGTCTGGTAGGGTAGCTGTACTATGGTAGAGTTTGGGGGAGTTTGACAGAATCCAGTCAATAGTGGAGGTGGTACTTGAGGGTTTGTACAGGTGGATGGGGGATGTTATCAGCTGATGAAATCCATGTAAGTTGATACTAAATTGTGGAGAGTCAGTTATAAGATTGGACCAATCAATGTTGACATCTCCATGGATAAGAGTTTCATAATGTATGCTGTGAGAAAAGCCAGGATAGGATATTTTCTAGGGTTGGGATATTATTTCCAGGGGGGATATATATGGAAGCAATGGAAAATTTCTTGTGAGAGTTAAGGTGGCAATTTAGGATGATTAGTTCAGCTGGATGGAAGTTGGGGGTAGGGATGGTGACTGGTGAGAGACTTAGCCCATCAAATTAGAGGATGGCAAAGCCACCTCCTTTTTTTGGGAATCTATCAGAGGGGTAAATATTACAGCCAAGTGGGAGTATTTCACTATTTGTAATGTGTGGTTTAAGCCAAGTTTCTGATAAAGTGAGAATGTGGGGGGAAGTATGTGCTATCCAGTTGTGAAGTTCACTGATTTTATTGGTAATACTTTTAATATTTAGTGAATAGATAGGAGTTTGTAGGAAGAAGTATGTCGAGTGGGGGGATGAGGGTAGTTTGAATTATGACAAGAGGGGGAGGTTGAGAGAGGCTTGTGGGTTTTGTGGCTATGGGGAGGAGAGGGGGGGGACTGGGTTAAGGTGGTCACCAGAGAGGAGTATATTGCTAATGAAAAATGTAAGTGGTGTTAGTGGTGGGAGTTTGTTGTAAAATTTAGTTTTGGATGTACAGGAGATAGGACCGATGTGTAGTACAGTAAGTTTATGAAGACAAGTAGTGGAGAAGTTAGGGAGAGATGGGGAGATAGTGTTTGGTGGAGTTTCAGGGATACATGAGGTAGGTGAGCATATATAGGGTTGAGAAAGGATAGTGTGGTAGGAGGTTAGAATAGAGAGAAGCATAAGAAGAGGAATGGTAAAGAGCAGGAGTTGCACTGTGAGTGAGAAGAAGTTAAGGGAATATGAAGAGGAGGAATTGGTTGACAGCAGGAAGTGATGTAGTGTAATTGTTGGTGGTGCAAGGCTTAGAGTGGTTTCAGGCAGGAAGTGGGTTATGTATGGCTGATAAAACAGGAAGGGAAGGGAAGGGAATGGATAGGATATAAGTAATTGAAGTCGGGGGTGTGGGAATGGGGGTAGGACAGGGGAGCAAAGTGAGCCCAAGCATAGTGAGAGCGAAAGAAGTGGGGCTAGACCCATGGAGAAATCAAAGAAAAATCAATCAGTAAAGCAGGTAAGTATGCAGGGGTGAGAGCTTGAAAGTCACAGAGAGGTAGAGCAGCTCACAGAGAAATATTGTATGTGAATCCTTTGGAAAGGAGATAACAGGCTGGAGTGCAGGAACAGGGGATGCACAGTAGAACAGAGAAGTGCAGGAGGAACACTGTAGGCTAGGAGTAAGAAGACAGACAGTGGGCTGAGGGAGCAGATTTAACAGCTTTAAGAGACAAAATAGTTAGATAGAGGTAGGAGAGTGGAGAGGCAGGATATAAGGAGAGCAGGGGCAGCCCGGAGATATGCAAGAGATAGCCAACAGAAGAGGAACAGTTCAGGTATAAACTACTGAAAGTAGCAGGACATACTTTATCTATTCACAAAATGGAGGGAGGCACCCACGAAGGAACTTGGCTGCAGGTAGTTCCAGGCAGTGTAGGTCTGTGGGCTTTGCTGATGTGGAATATTGGTAATACCTGAAAATGGCCACAGCACACTACAAGAAAGCTCGAACAGATATACTGTGTACAGATATAGGTGTGTGTGTGTGAGAATTTGTGAGAACATGTGTACATATACAGTCAGGGAAAACAGTAGGCTCTCATAAGGTCATGCCTGATATGATGGGTGAATTACAGGAGAAATTACTTCCCATCCAGTGCCCATGTTTCCCTTGAACAGGGTTAGGGAAAAGCTCTGCTTCACATAGATGCAAAGCCTGTTTCGTACAAGTGGAATTTTCTTATGGAGTGTTATGAAGAGAAAGCCATATACCAGACGCTTGGAGCATTAGCATATCAGTGCCCATTTAAAAGAACATAGAGAATGCAGGTTCACAGGTGGTTACTGGGCTACTGACCAGCTAGCCTAGCTATATGTGCCCAATATACTACCAGAGAAACTCAATATAAAGGATCTTGCCTAAACTTGATATCTTAGTTAGCAACGAGCTGAGCTGAAGGACATCGCAATTTGAGCTTCTTCTGATTTCCTTCATTTGCTGCCATTACAATTGTCTTATCTGTGCTCAGTTTTGCATTCCAATCCCCATCCTGTAGCTTTGGTATCCATAGCATTTCCCCTCTGGGCATTATAAATGTATCAAACTCCTGTCACACTGCATGAAAGTTCTGGAAATGGTAACTGATAAACGAATATGCAGACTTGGAAACAGTAATATGGGAGATGAGGAATTCAGATTCAAATCAGGATGCAGTGAAAGTGACTTGATGTTTGCAGTGAGACAGATTAATGAGAAGATGCAAGAGATGAGGAAAGGGTCCAACTGGACATTCCTAGACTTGGAGAAAGCATATGACAAGGTTCCAAGAAAGTTGATTTGGGCAGTCCTGTGATGCTTCAAAGTTCCGGAAAGACTGATAGAATTATTTCCGGCTATATATAAGGACCCAGTAACACAAATACAGTGTTCAGACTCACACAGGGGTTCCCACTGTGAGTGGGTAGGCACCAGGGTTTAGCTCTTAGCACACGGCTGTTTTCACTGGTGATGGACTACATTAGCAAACAGGTCACTGGGTACAGATCAAGAAAGCTGCTGTATGCAGATGTTGTGGCATTACAGGCAGAGTCTGAAAAAAACAATCAGTATGGGATAGGGGAAATGGAATGCAAAACTAAAGGCACATGGGATGGGACTGGGTATGGATAAGACAGTTGTAATGGCAGCAAATAAAGAAAATCAGAAGCAACTAAGTATTGTGACAGCCCTTAGATCAACTGGCTATGCAATATGGCAAAGCAAATGTTGTTTGCCTATGTTTTTGAGTTCAAATCTCAGTGTAGCCTATTTTGGGGAGGAATTGGTATAATGGCTAATGCCTTTACCTCACAGATACAAGGTACAGGGTTTGATTCTGACCTCTGCATATTGGCTGGGTTTGTAATAGTCTGCAGGTTAATGGCCTGAGTTTACCTACAAACCTATAATTGGCAGAGAAGGGAAAATAGTGGAGCAGGTTAGCAGCTTCAAGTATCTTAGTGGGGTGGTTGAGGATAATGGAAGTCTGAATGAGAAGGTCAAAGCTAGAATCAGAGGGGCTACATCAAACTGGCACAGAGTGCCAAGGGTAAAATTCGTAGGACGTTACTACACTAATGGCCCTAGGGTCATTACAAGCCTAGCCATGTAAAAAACCTGTGTACCTTAATTGACCATAGTCAGTCAGTCAGAAAAATTCAATGATCAACACTGACTACCCCTGTCCATGAAGGATATAGGTGCCACCACGGAGTGAGTTTACGGTCACCCATCCAATTGTCATGGTTGTACTTAATCAGGGTCATTGAGAAACTCTGCTTCGTGTGAAGTGGGAGCTTATTCTAGAGGAGTGGTAATCTCTGGGAGATATATATGTCTCTCCAACATATTTTGTTAATGTCACAGGCTAGGATGAGAGTCCAGGAGCAAATGATTCTTGTCCCACTTGATTTGTGGATGTGCAGCATTTCCATTAGGGCAGAGTCAAAGACTGCTCTGTAGGCCAGGCACAGGTCACCTCTCAGCAGCCTGTATGATGCAGAGTACAGTAATGGGATTTTCAGTCTTTTCGTATAAGTCACATTTTGGAGGCCCTGGGTTCTCTTGGTTAGAAGCCTCTGTGGTCTCTCCAGCTGTTGCAGGTGTGTGGTAAGATATATCAAAAAGGAGCATTGTACCCAATTAGTGGTCTGATAATGGTCACGTACAGTGGAGTTATAACCTCATTAGTCTTGGAAATGATGCCCTTATTTATGAGATGCAGAAGCCTTTCCTTATCACTGTGGACACATGGTGATCAAAGTTTAGATTGCTATCAACCTGTGTTCCCAAGTTTCACAGCACTGGGTTTGAGCTTAGAGGGGTGCTAGCTATATCATAATTTGCAGGGGTTACTTCTTTGTCAAAGGGTATAATGAAGCATTTTTTTGTGTTTTTATTTTAGTCCATGACTTTGACACCAACCATTTGTCTGTGTCAGCCCCTTCTGTAATATGTTTACACTGTTGGGGGCTCAATGATTGCACCACGTTTGCAGTCACCTGCAAACCTGGTAAGCCAAGGCCATCTACTTTCACCTAGACCTCACAGAAATAGATTCCAAACAGTACAGGACCCAGCACAAATCCTTGAGGTACTCCACTGGTATCTGGCCTACTGGTGGAGGTGGGATCCCCAACTTCGACAGTGTGTGTTTATCGGTGAGCCAGTTGGCTACCCATCTAGTGACATATGGGTTAA
>NC_056729.1:1652610377-1652639514 GCF_019279795.1 Protopterus annectens
CATGTGTTTTGTTGCCTTCATAACCCTCCATGCAGCAAGCCTCAGCACTAAGCTGCCTGGTTGATATGTTTAACTCCAAGGTCACTGCATATTTGGGGTGGGGGTAGATTCTTTTCTTAAATTAGTGTAGTTTTCTTCACAGCTACCTGTCCGGTCGGCCACAGTCCTTATAGACTTGTCTGTTGGACCTGTGTTCTACTCTCTCTAGCCAGCAACAAGACACAGTTTAGCATGAAGACTTGCATGTTAGAATCTGTAGTCCTAGGTTCGATTCCCTTAGTCTTCACTTTCATACTCTATGGCCCTGAACACATTCTTAAAGCAGACGTAGTTCCCTGATTGCTACTGAAAAGAGACACTTTTATCTAGTGGGCATACTGTATTAATATACAAGTTAAAAAAAACACTTTTTGATGTGTGGCACAGACCATTAAATCTCTAACAGCACAAATAAAATGAAAGAGGGAGGTACTGCTTTCAAGCAGAACAGGAAGACAGATGTGTTATCACTATGGACTTGAAAGAGTTTCCTCTTCATTCAGTTTCTAGGTTGTTACTAGGTGTACAGGCCAGGAGACCACTGTGAAGCCTAGCTCAATATCCCAATAGTTCCAGATCTCCATCTGGTTAAGTGACTTGCTCAACGTCACAAATCTATTTATTTATTTATTTGATATCTGTTGAGCAGGAATGTCCGACTGAGCAGCAGCCCTTTTTCAGTGGACACCTAAGAAGAAAAGCTCCACAAAAATACATAGTAATTTTACAGAGGTAAACAGTTTGTATGAAAATTACAAAATTACACAGCATATAAAGTGCTGAATAGACTTGCTTACAAATAATGCTGTTAATTGACAAGGTACAGAGTTTGCTGAAAGCAGTTGATAAGCTTTAAATTACACTGGTTAACATATACAATGAAGGAAAAAAAGGTAAAGATATGAAATTCAGAGTTTAGGAAGGTCCAGTAGTTTAGAGAGAAGGTATAAGGTGATAGAAATGGAGGCTGATGAAAGTAGCTGAAAGTAACTCATAGCTTCGATCATCTGTGCTTATTGGAAATCATTACTTGAATGCTAAACTCATGTAAGCAAAATCTCTAGTGATGGATCAAGAATATATAAGACAGGCACAAATCACTTACGATGAAAAGAGGAAGGGACATGGAAAAACATTCAAATACTGGTGGGATCTGTGAGCTGCTACATAGCTGGGTGAAAGAGGTAAACCTAGTAGGTTCTCATTAGGTGCAGTTTAAAATGACAAGATCTTTGAAAGTTTTAAAACTCCATTTTTCAGGTGTAACTTTTCTGTCTTACTGTGAAGGACCTGCTTCCATATAACACTGCGTAACAAAAATATATAAAAAAAAAATCAGTCAGGTATAAAAATATTATTACTGATTAGTGTGAACAGCACTACTGCATAAGAAATGCTCAGTAAAGACCAGCTCATCTTCTAATCATTACTTATATGGCATAATCAAAGCCTCAGTCACATTCTCGGTGAAAATTGAGAGCATCTCCTTAAGTGCCTCACCATCTTTTGCAACCTAATTGACTTTTCAGCCCCCAAGAGACTAATCCTCCTATCACCGTTGGAACTTTTCCTGTGAAAAGTTAGACCACTCTACACACATGCAGCTCCTTTCGTCATGTCAGCACCTGGCAATCAAACCTCAGCTGATTAGTGAAATGTTCTGCACAAAAATGCAAGCGTCAGGAGATTGTGTTTTGGGCATTCCATTTAGGAACATGACATCTGCCCAGAGCTGTCATGAAATAAACTCTGTAGCTTATCCTCAAAGAGGTATCTATACTGTAAAGCAATTTCAAAATACAGCAGAAAAAACATAACCTTAGAATTCTATCACTTAATATCCATTTTTTAAAAAATAATGCATATAACAATGCTCCGTGACTACCAAAATACTGACACTAATTGCACTGCAATACCATAGAAATAAATTATTGTACTAGAACTAAATGACAGAAGAGTATAGCTGTATGTGCTATTGATGTATTGCTTGCTTATCTTGTATAATGAAGCTAGTCTTTTTTTTAATGCAAACATTTATTAGCCCAGTTAACAAACTGAAGTGAATAAATAAATTTGAATTAGCAGACATACAATAAGCTGCTGAACATGGGCATCCAGCATATGAAAGACATAATTTACTTTGCAAGACCTGCTTTCTTCTCAAAAGTCGATACTGTGAGTTCTACAACTTTAATATGAACCTCTAAATAAGATGGTCATTTCTGCAGACGGGATAGGGGTTGTACAGTAACTTGTCAGGGGAACACAATAACATCAAGTAGACAGAATATGATAGTTAAAGTTAGAACTAACGGAAGTTCGAAGGAAACAGACACTAAACGAGTTTATTACAAGTGTGAATTAATTCTAATTAATGATGCTAGAAACAGAAATAAGTAAACCCACAACAAAAGCAGATGCATGCCAGAGCATGCAGACTTTATCATTTAAATATATTCACCATATAATTATCTCTACAGGACAATACCCTGTAGTATAATTAATACATGATCGTATATCTCAGCTCTACAAGAGCATGTGCTGCTGTTTCTCCTTCTGTTGATCTGATTTGCTGGATTATTAATAAATATCCCCTTATTTTTCTTCTTTCCTGTACATGTCATATGACCTTTGCCATCCAGCAGCTCAGATTAACATTTCATTTGACGGAGGGGACACTATGCTATCCTACCCCTGGATGTCACACTACGCAAACCCTCAATCCGCCCCTGCCGCAGTGTACTACAAATACTAGAACATGAATCCAGACAGAAGGTGCCAGGATAGAACCCATAGCCTTCCAACCTTCCTGATATCAAAACTGAGCATGCTGCCTATTGAGGCACTGACTGTGATAAAGCATAATTTACACTGCATCCACTTTTTTGCATAAATACCTGTTAGAAAGATATGTAATGTCTGTACATTTAATAACTAAACAGAATCTGCCATTCTGGACATACTGTAAGGAAGTTATTACTAGATTTGAATGATCACAGAAAAAAATGTATATTAAATGTCTGTCAGAACTAATATCATTGATCTATCACTGTAGATTAATTTTATTAACTCTATACAGCATTTGCTACACTTGTGGGCATTTAAGGTATACTATAAATAATAAAATATAGTAGCGTTAGACTTTAGTATGTTACTAACTTTCATTAGAAATGCTGTCTCCAAGATGCACCTGGCCTTGGATAAATCATCATAAGGACTGATGGCCTGCATGGGAACCTGCACACTTGTGACAGCTGGAATCTCTAATGTTGCCTTTTAGGCATAGGGATGTTAAACTGCATAGGGAAAAATTAAGAAACTGAATCTGTTTTTTTCAGGAACCACTGTGATTTCAATGAGCAATTACTACTGCAACTTTTAAATATGCATTAAACATCTAATTAGTGAGAAGATCATTTGTTTTTATATGTCTATAAGAATGTCAATATATATACAGTATATTATATATATATATATATATATATATCTATGGATCTACTTCAGATGTTCAACATACCAAAACGCCAACTTTCATATGGCCGAGAACATATGAATGACATTTTGAAATGTCGAACATAATCGAACTTCCTAACGATGTGGACATACTACAAAAGGGCCTCACTGAGACAGATGCCTGATGTCAAAGCCATGGCCTGAAGCTCAATGCCAAAAAGTGTATTGTCATCCTCTTTGGTAAAAACTCTGTACCCATGAACTACCACATAGCTGGTAGTCTACTTAATGCCGAAAATGTGATGAGACCTTGGGACACAGGTGGACAGTAGTCTCTCCTTTGATAATCACATTGCCACAGTGGTCAGGAAATCCTTCTACATGGCTCACCTCATCGCAAAAGGTTTCTCATCCAGAAAAAATGAGGTCATTGTTCCCCTCTACTCATCAGTCATTAGACCCATTATAGAGTACAATGCCCCTTTTGGTATGTACCTCACAAGACATCTACAACAACTGGAAAGGCCACAGAAATACCTCACAAAGAGGATTACTGGCCTCAAACAGATGCCCTATTCAGACTGTCTCAAAAAACTCCAGCTTTACTCCGTCGCATATTGCCTACTCAGAGGCGATCGCTGCTTAACATGCAATGCTATGTCAAACCCAGAGCTGTTGGACATGCTCCACTTAAAGAAATCCCAATCCCTCTGAGCTACACGCTATCACCACAATAAACAGAACATGCTGGAGGTATAGATTCCTGTCCCAGAGACTTCCCATACTCTGGAACAGACTACCTATCTATGTCAAACAGAGCTCCTCATTAGCACTCTTCAAGAAAAATCTTGATGATTGGATGGGAAATAGGAAATTCACCCCAGGGATCACTTCTGTGGCTCTGCTCGACAGGGGCACAGGAAAATAATTTTCTTGGGTGGCGAAAGCCAGGGTTCATTTTTGGCTAGGCTAATATAGGCCCTAGGGCCAATAGCCTAGTACCTACCTATGAACATCTCCTAGATAACGTAAAACACAAAAAACACTTCACTAACTGCTTTTAACAGGGGGGCAAGCCCCCTCTGCACCCCACACCCCCTGCTACTTAAATATTCCTACTCAAAGATCATACTACAGTGCAGAAAAGCGAAATCTCCCAGTTCTGCACTGTATAGGGATCTCCGCTATACATGCTCGACATTTCAAAATGTCGATCATGTGGTCACGGCCATATGAATGTTGGTGTTTTGAAATTTCAAAAATCTCAAGTAGACCCATATATATATATATCAAATAATAAATGAAATGTATGAATTCGCCAATAAAACTAGACAAAAACGCCCAAGAAAGTAGAAGTTATTCAGGAAGTCAACAGGATATCCAGATACATAAAATAAATGATCGTTTAAAGAAACAAAATGTAAGCGCTTTCACAGTGTTACAATCCGCTTCTTCAGACGTGTGTGTGTGTATATATATATATATATATATATATATATATATATATATATATATATATATGCATACACCCACACATACATACATACACATTTGGTTGACTGTAAGTAAAATAGCTTTCTGTATTGTCCACACACTCTGATCGATAGTGCACTTGGTCAACAGTTGTGTATTAAAAGACAATCCGCTGTTCGAAAATAGTGCAATCATGGAATTAATAAGTAAATATATAGCAGTGTGTGTGTGTGTGTGTTGGGGGAGTCTCAGCTGTTTTTATATATTGCGTGTTCCAAGGAGTGACCTCTGTGCATGGACAGAAGCATATCAACTTTTGTGTTTTGACACATTAACTTAACATCAATTTGACGATTGCCACTAAATCCATATATATATATATATATATATATATATATATATATATATATATACACACACACACACACACACACACACACACACACACACACATATATATTTATATATATATTGAGAGAGAGAGAGATAGATATATATTGATATATATATTTTTTATATGGATCTCGTTCAGAAACACATAGTTTCAAAACTTCGAAGTTCAAATGGCCAAGATCTTAAGATCGACATTTTGAAATTTCAAAAACCTAATAAAATAAATAAAAAACAACAACTTTTTTTATGTTTTTGCAGGTGGACAAGCCCCCCTGTGCCCCCCACACCCCCTGCTAAATAAATATACCAACTCCGAGGTTGCACTACAGTAAGGAAAATGGTAAATATCCTGTTCAGTGCTGTACGGCGATCTCCATTTAAAACATTCAGAGTTTCAGAACTTCAGTGTTATGGTCTCTGCCTTTTGAAGTTTTGAAACTTCGAGCTTCTGAAGGGGATCCATATCTATCTATCTATTTATCTATATATATATATACATATATATATATATATATATATATATATATATATATATATGTACAAAACCAAAATAATGCTCCCAGGAAGTAAATGCTCTTAATGCAAAAGTAAATAATCCAGATAAACATAAAAAGCAAAAGAGCAAAACAAGGCTGTACTCCAAGGCAAAACTGTAGTCAAAGTCCACACATAAATGTAGTAATATGAACAAATGTAAATGGCAAACTGCTGAAAATCTTTAATGAAATAACTGGCAAGCGCTTTCACCCATAAGGGCTTTTTCAAGTCAAATACAAACTCATCAGTATAAAAATCTAAACTTAAATAGGCCTATCGAGGCGGGGTCCAAGATCATCTTGTATGCCAGACAGAGGTCACCTCTGAGAAGTAGAAGTCTGTATGAAACTGTGTAGAGGGATAGGGCTTTTAGCCTATCTGTGTATGATAGATGTGTGAGGCCCTGGAGTCCCCTGGTGAGGAACCTCTGTGGTCTCTCCAGTTGCTGCATGTGCTTTGCGAGGTACATGCCGAAAGGGGCATTGTACTCAATAATGGGCCTTATAAGGGAAGAATACAGGGACGTTATGACCTCCTAGTTCTTGGATAAGATATCCTTACTTATGAGATGGGCCATGTAGAAGACTTTCCATACAATGGAAGCAACATGGTGGTCAAAAGTCAGGTTGCTATCATCATTCTCATTTCAGTTAAACATAAGTATGGCAACAAATTTCATGCAAGTTTGAAGTTCCAACTGTCTAAACATGGCCTATCCAAAGCCTCCTTGTTGCCTGTATGCCATAAATGTAGTCATGGCATACATGCAACATTCATTGATGTTGCCGTATGCACCAACAAATTCTGCACTTCCTGGCAACCCACTACACCACCTGCAAAATGGGGTGGCCAACTAGAACTGTTTAGATATTTATATTAGAAGTTTTTAGAATAATAAAATTATGAGCAACATTCTTTGCATTTAATACCCAGCAAAGAATATAATGGACTCAAAAGTTTTAA
The DNA here is from genome assembly GCF_019279795.1 of Protopterus annectens. Taxonomy (NCBI): domain Eukaryota; kingdom Metazoa; phylum Chordata; order Ceratodontiformes; family Protopteridae; genus Protopterus; species Protopterus annectens. Next base: position 1,652,617,236 of record NC_056729.1, read on the forward strand.
AGACTAAAAGTGGTACTGTCTTTTTAAAAATCAAATGAGTCTCTTGCGCAGTAGATGTTGATCTCATGCTTGAAGCACACGGGGTAACACATTAATGAGACTCGTGTCTTAAGAAATGTAGGCTTGCAATCTCTCTAAATCTGTTTTTGTGTCCTCTGAATGTTAGCTCTGCTTGGGCCCATATATGCAGTTTTGCTAGGGGCCCCTGATGTGTTACCTTGGCTAAAGTAGCTCAGTCCGATGCTCATCTTAAGATCCCATTTTTTCCACAAACCACATCATACGTAACTGAATTCATTACACTGCATGGCAGTAACCTGACTTGTGTAATCCTTCAGTAGCTGCTTTGATATTCTGCTAAGGGCTCCTAACTGGTAATTGCACAAGGACCTCCTGCATGCATTAGTACTGCTAGGAGCCCCTGACTCTGGAATTGTGAATAGGAATCTTCTGTCTGCTTAGATGACAGCTAAAAATGGTACTCGGGTCTCTAATATTGTTAATCCTGCAGAAGTTACCCCTAATTCAAATAACCTGCAAGGAGTTTCTGATTCATTTATTTCCAGTCTGCCTGAAAACATGAGTAACTTTTCTGCCATTACAAACTCAAACATTTCTACAACAGCTCATAGTTAGTAGTTTTTATCACATCTTCATAGGTTCATAGATTAGTACTAGGCTAACTGCCCTTGTGGGCCATTTTAAGCCTAGCCAGTTACCCCATGTCAGAATTAAACCCTGCACCTTGCGCCTATAAGGTGAACACTTTAACCACTATGCCATCTGCCCACCCATCATGAGTTTGCTAAATCATTTAAGCATCAGTGGTCTGAAGACTCTGCTAAAATTATACTGTTCTTCTTTCTCTTTCGTGTTTGGGTGCTTCATGACATTGTTTAGGTTTACAGGTGCCCTTTAACCTTGAAGATGTTTTTTCTCCCATTTTGCCCCATACTAGAGACTGCCCAAGAAGAAAACCAGTGATGTGCGTGCGCTGACCTGTGCAACTGCAATATAAGGTATTAAGCCTATTTTCTGCCTCAGTACAAACACAGCCCTTCAAAGCCAACCAAGACCCTTCCACGTGTTGCAGAAGCTTCCTCTCTGACGAAGACTAATAAGGCATAAATTTATGTAGACTGTACATTAACACAGTTTTACTTTGTATACTGTTGCTAACATACTCAGTGCTAGCACATCACCGGGGTCAACCTAAACTTTTCACATCTCTCTTTTTATTGCAGTCTTCCTTCAGGACTCCTTATCTTATGCTTAGATGACAGATTTTAATAGTAACTTAATGTCCATCTTCTACAGCTGCTACCCCCCACCCCCCACCCCCAATATCCCTGTACTCGTGTTAACTTCTAATATTTAGCTTGCCCTTGCCTGCTCGGGACAACCCTCAAACTGATACTTACATATTCATCCCTAATGGAAAAAAGTAAAGCATAACAACCTGCAGTTAAACATAACAGCAAACACTGCTGTTCAGCTTACTGATAGTTTTTTATATCGTCTACGCTCCCATGACCTGGGTCCTGCCCACTCCAGCTCACTTTGCTCCCCTACCCTCATTCTCACCCACCCCCACTTCAATTACATTTATTCTCACCTTAACTCCACCACTTATTAACTCCCATCCAGTCACTGTCCTTTCTATACACCTGCACATTGATCGGTAACATGTGTTTATCCTACTACTACTACTAAATCATACAAAGCCTTCTTCTACACCATCCCTACTTAATAAACATCTTCTATTAGCTCCACATCGGCTAGCCTATAACTCTACCCCATTATAACCCACCATAACAAAATGCCACCTATAAATAAACTGATACCCTTCAGCCTTCTATTACCCTTAGCCCTCCCACTACAACTTACCCAACTACTATTTAACAATGTCTACCACAAACCCATATCCACAACCTCCTTTTAAAGACTACCTCTCAGTACCTTCTCTGACATACCATCTAACCTATACACAACAGACAACATTCTCTGCTTTAAACTAAAAATCCTCCACCTAAATGATAAAGTTAACATAAACCATACCACCTACCTTTGCCATACATAAAAAAGAAACAAGAACTCACTAATGTCCTACTTAAATACTCCAAACTAACTTTAGGTGGGGACATCCATCCGAATCCAGTTCCCCTTTCCTCATCTCCCAACTTACAATGCCCCTACAAATCTCTAAACCTAACCACAATTAACCTACAAAGTATTCAAAACAAAGTCCCTGACTTCCATGCCTGAGTAACACATAAGCCCAACATTATTGCCACTACAGAAGCATAGCTAAAACCACACATCAAATGCCTGCACACAGATAGACCCCATAAAAAAGGTGGTGGGGTAGCACAGATCTACCCCAACACCTTCAATATTGCCTCATACAAGTCATCCATACCTAACTTCTCTACAGCAGAAATCTTAATAGCCTTCCTAAAAATTAATGAAAGCAAAATCCTCCCCCCTGGCAATAATATTCCCATACTAGAGGAAATCCTAGCTTAGACATTCAACAACATAACTACAAAAACAATAAATCTTGGCGATGTTAATATTAATTGGTTCGATCTCTCACAGCAACACTCCTCCACAAACACCAACCTATACAACTACAGCCAGCTTAATCACAGATATTACCAGACCCAGCAAAAACAACAGCTGTGGGACAATCTTAGATTGGATCATGGTCTCTGACCCCAGTAAAATCACTACTGCAGGTACTCTCCCAAACACTATCAGTGACCACTTACTTGCCTTTATAATACGTAAAACCACAGTAGCATTAAACATACATCACTACAAAAACACTAGGGACTTATCACATTTTTCCACTACAAACTTTAACAATTCTTTAAACAGCATTAACTGGTATCCCTTAAAAATACTCCCTCTAGATGGCGCAGTAGAATTTTTGAGCTCTACATTCTTTAACATCTTAAATAGCCTTGCACCTCTCTGGCTAAAACATGCAAAATCTAGTCATGTCCCATGGCTCACTACATCAACCATACAGAACATGGCCACCTTTGACAAAGCCTGGAAGCTTTTGCAAAAGCACAAAAGACCCTCTGACCTCATAACCTACAGACACCTTTCCAACGAAGTTAAGTGCCTTGTTATTAAAGATAAAAAAGAATAAAAAAGAATAATATCATACTTTGCAAAACCAACGCAAATAAAACCCAAAACACTTCTGGAGGTCAGTCAACAGCCTACTACACCCAGGGTCAAACAATAACCCTGTCCAAATCCAGAAAAAAAACATTAAAAGAGCCACACTCTAACACATATTTTATAAACGTCATAGCCAATCTCACCACCAACTTCGCTCAACATCATCCTAATCCATCAGACCCTCCAACTACAATTACCTCCTCTCCTCACTCACATTACCTTCTAGCGCTTACCTCAAGCAAGCTTTAACTGTTTTTTTAGCTGTTTACTGCATTTAATACTATCTGCACTTAAAGTTACATTTAGTCGAATTTTGATCGAAAATTTGTTTGTTTGCTGTTTAATTTAACTGTTGAGGCTGCCCACTAAAGTGTGCTAGCCTGTACAACTGATTTATTGCTGTTTCTGCATTTCTGTGTGTTTTCTATCTAAAAACAAAAAACAAAAAAAAATAATCCTTGTTTTCCTGCCTCTCCTCGACTAGTTTAGACCAGTTTACAGGCCTTGCTATATTCTGGGCTGTGGTGTAGTTCCTCTGTTGTCCATTACCTTACTTGGATAGAAGGAAGTTTCTTTGCTCACCAGTGGGAGTGGGGAGCCTTGAGCAGCCTACCTGTCCTTGAGGGAAGTGACCTCAGCACAAGAGCTGTAGTAATTGGTTGTTTTGGACCATTTCTAGCTCTTTTGAAGTTCCCTGTTTAAAATCCGTGTTTGCACAGCTTTGCGCAATTGTGTGCATAGCCGGTTAAACAAGGTTAAACTTCTTCTGGCTCCGCCAAGTCTGCTCTTCAAATTTTCCCTTAAGAAAGCTCTACTCTTTGTATAATCAGTCTACTCGCTATATTATAAGCCTAGCACTTGTTCTCAAAACCTCTCTTATAAGTAAGCACTCTCAAACTAAAGTAAGCACTACATCCACCCCTGTGAATACCCACTTCCCTTAAAGGCACAGCACTCCCTTATACTATTCTAGCATGTCTAGTGGTAGAGTGCTGGCATCCTCTCCGGTTCAGCTGGTTAATCTGGGAATCTTGAGACAATGCTACAATTGTCTCATGTACACAGACAACTCTCTCCTCCTCCCAACAAACACAAATAATTGTGAGAGATGCAACTATATAGCCAAACTGGAGGCTGAACTCTCTCAACTCAGGAGGAGATGGTAACCACACACACAACAAATCCAGTCCCACATAAACCTACCCCAAGTGCAAACCAATCACATAACAACACAAAGACATACTCGGAGGCTCTAATAAAAAACTTACCAAAACAACAGAGGACCCCGAAGCAGACACCCAAATATCCACCACCTCAAAACATAACACATGCAACACATACTTCAATAAATCAGTGTGTCAAGCAATCACAGCCCTTAAGGCCAAACACCATGCCTGATACACTAGTAATAGGTGACTCTATAGTCAGACACACTGATGTCCCGCTTACCAGGCTGAGCAAGGAGAGGGTGACTGTGAGCTGCCTGTCGGGAGCTAGGATCCGCCACATAACACACGCACTCAGGTCACTCCAAAGCAAGTACAAATATGACTCCGTCATTGTCCATGCTGGCGTGAATGACCTAAGACGTACCTCCCTGGGCTACATGAAAAGAGACATAGAGGAGCTCTCTGATTATGTAGTCCAGGCTGGTATGACCCTGACCCTGAGCAGCATCTTGCCCTCACCAAGAATGATGCCTCAATACAATGACAAGATGATCAGCTTTAATAATTGGCTCAAGTACTGGTGTCATTCTAAGGGGATCCAATGCTTGGGATGACATGTTGGACAAGCCACGCTGCTTCACAAGGGACGGCTTACACCTGTCACCACTGGGCTTCCGGATATTGGCTAAGGCTCTTACCACCCCCATAGTGCCTTTTTAGGCAAGGCTCAAAAGACAAACCCACCTCCTTAGAAAACAAAATTGGAAAAAAAATAAGGGTAATGCTGCTCAACGCCAGAAGTCTAAATCTCAAGATGCAGGCTCTCGAAGCACTCCTCAATATGGAGAACATCGACGTCTGTGCAGTAACGGAAACCTGGTTCAAGGCTCCTGAGAGCACCCCAGCACTTCCAGGCTATACCTCGTATCATGCTTTTCGACCCCAAAACCCGGGCCAAACCACAAAGGGAGGGGGAGTGTCCATATTCATCAAGGACACCCACACCTCCAGGTTAGTAGCAACACATGAAGCATCGGAGACCATACAGGTGCAACTAACCATAGGCAATACTGCTATACAATTGGTAGCATGTTACAGACCACCCTCCCAATCTCCGGAACCCCATTCAGCCTTCCTGAAGACACTGGAGGATATCAATGTATCACCAAATACCATCATACTGGGAGATTTCAGCTACCCTAACATAGATTGGGTGCATTATTCTAGCCCTAACACCCTGGCCCAGAGGTTCCTGGAATTCATAAATTCAAATGCACTGGAACAGCTAGTCACATCTCCCACTAGGGAGATAATATACTAGACCTGATCATCACAAACATGGGGACAAAATGCTCCACACCAGAAGTATACCCCTCACTAGTGAGATCTGACCACAAACTAATCACCCTGGATATACATATCCAACCTACACCCCCAGCACAAAAGACTATAGTGAAAAACTTCTCAAAAGCCGACTTCACTCTTCTTAAGACTGAGATGGTATCCTTTAAGCCCACTGGGCCAGTGGAAACCACATCCCACAATGCTGAATCCTTCACAAATGCGTAATATGGACATCTCCAAGAATGCATGGATCATGCAATCCCAAATAAATCCAAGACCCTCTCCACCAAGGGCAAGCGTCCTGTCTGGTGGACCTCAGCCATAAACAAATTGTATAACAAAAGAAGGAAGCTACTGCACGACAGAGCTAAATCCCATAAAGGGAAGGCATCTCTGATCAACACTAGCAGAAAGCTACGTTCCCTCATAAAAACATCCAAGGCCAACTTTGAGAGAAAAATCGCTAAGGACACTAAAGATAACCACAAGGCCTTCTTCAGCTATGTTAGAAACCTGGGCGGAATCCCTCAGATATGCTCAGAGTTAGTTTACAACGACAAAAAATATACTGAACCCACAGATATTGCCAACATTCTGGCTGACAGGTTCAGTGCAAATTTCTCCCCTCCCTCACCCCCAAAAGATGAAATACTTATCCCAGCTGAATGTAATCTCCCTGTCATCTCAGATGTCCAGGTGAGAGCAGCCCTCAGCAAAGCTAAAAACACAGCATTAATGGGACCTGACGGCATCCCGGGTTGCGTGCTACGTGAACTCCAAGAGGAGCTTAACCCGCACATAAAAATGCTATTTAACCTTAGCCTTACCACAGGATATGTATCTGAACACTGGCGTACAGCAACAGTGGTCCCACTCCACAAAGGAGGCATCTCTACAGACCCTGGAAACTACCGCCCCATAAGCTTAACCAGCCTGGTCTGCAAAGCTATGGAAAGAATCATTATGGAACTCATAAACAGAGACATTGGGGACCTACAGACACTTGATCCCACCCAGTTCGGCTTTGTAAAGGGCAGATCCTGCCTTTGAACCTGGTTGATTTTTTTGAAACAGTCACTAGAGCCATTGATGAGGGCAAAGCAGTCCATACAGCCTACCTGGACTTAGCTAAGGCCTTTGACACAATACCCCACTCAGGCATCATAGATAAGCTCAGCAGCTTAAATGTAAACCCATATGTCACTAGATGGGTTGCAAACTGGCTAAAGGACAGAACCCATAAAGTCAAAATCGCTGGAGCCTTGTCAGACTCAAAGCCAGTCACAAGTGGTGTCCCACAGGGCTCTGTCCTGGGACCCCTCTTGTTCGGCATTTATTTCTCAGATGTTAAAGCAAACATGGGAGGGTTGTGGCTGACGAAGTTTGCAGATGACTGCAAACTAGGCGCCATAGTCGATACACCAGCTGACACATACATCCTACAGAATGGCCTCACAGAAATGGACAACTGGTGCCGGAATCATGGCCTTAAACTAAATGCCAAAAAATGTATATTCATCCCCTTTGGGAAAAACAAGGTACCCACAAATTATTATATAGACAGTAACCCACTGAGTACGGAAAAAGTAATCAGAGACCTGGGGACTCAAGTCGACAGTGACCTCTCATTTGACACCCACGTTGCCAAAGTGGTTAGAAAGACATTCTACCTTGCCCACCTTATCATGAAGGGATTCACATCCAGATCAAAGGAGGTCATTGTACCCCTATACTCCTCCCTTATCAGACCCATGATTGAGTACAATGCCCCATTTGGTATGTACCTCACCCGGCACCTGCAGCAGCTGGAGAGACCACAAAAGTACCTCACCAAGAGGATCAAGGGTCTCCAACATATGTCTTATTCTGCCAGACTAAAGAAACTCCAGCTCTATTCAGTAGCATACCGCCTGCTCAGAGGTGATCTGTGCCTGACATACAAGGCCATGTCCAATCAGGATCTGATGGACTTGCTCCACCTCAAAAGATCCAAATCCATCAAACCACAAGAGCCAAAGACTTAAACCTTGGCACAAGTACGAATAGAACATGCTGGAGGGATATATTCATAACCCAGAGGCTTCCCCCATACTCTGGAACAGAATCCCAGTTCATGCTAGGCAGAGCCCCTCACTGACACTCTTCAAGAGAAACCTTGATGAGTGGATGGGAGATCGAGTTTACCGGGGGTCACCTCTGTGTCACTACTAGACAGGGGCACAGTAAACTAATTCATTTATGTAAGGGGATTTTTACTGTGTCACTGCTAGACAGAGGCACAGTATTCTAATTCTATTCGGTACCACTACATGGGGTGGTGAAAGCCATATCACTATGGCTAGGCTTACAAATGCCCCAGGGAAGATAGCCTAGTACTTAACTATGAAACTATAACTTTTCTCTAGCACCTATCCCTACTGCCACTGTAAAGAAACTACTTCTGAAATTAAAACCCTGCACTAATGCCCCTGACAACCTGCCCCCAGAATTCCTTTAAAAAGCAGCAAACTCCATTGCCTACCCTGTCAGCTTACTTCTTAATAGGTCCATTCAAGAGTCAAATGTTCCCACTATTTGGAAAAAAGCATTTATCCTCCCACTGCAAAAAGGTGAAAACAACACGGACATCTCAAACTTTCCACCCATTGCCATACTCTGTCCTATCACAAAGATCCTCGAAAAATGTTTTCAGAGACAATTCCTTAACTACCTACTTGACAATAACCTACTGTCAGCAATCCAGCATAGTTTTAGACCTGGACATAGCACCACTACAGCTTTTATATCCTTCTGTGATTCTGTCAATCAGGCTCGAGATGCCAGGAAACTTGTCTACTCTCTTCCTTATCCTTTCCAAACCCATTGATACTATCTCCTACCCTTCCAAACCCTTTGATACTATCTCCTACCCTTCCAAACCCTTTGATACTATCTCCTACCCTTCCAAACCCTTTGATACTATCTCCTACCCTTCCAAACCCTTTAATACTATCTCCTACCCTCTTCTTCTTAAAAAAATATCCAACTTAGGAATCTCTCCCTCTAACTTATACTGGTTTTCTAACTACCTCACAAACAGGCAATAAGCTTCTAAGTGGCAACACTCTCTCTCTACTTTCCTTAACACCACTACCAGTGTTCCAGAAGGATCCATCTTAGGACCTCTGCTATTCACCATTTTCATCAATGACTTCCACTCTACTCTCACTCAAAGCAAAGTCATCCAATACATGGATAATTCTACCATCATCTGCACTGCCAATTCTCCACCCGAACTCCTGAAACTTACCCAATCAGCCCTCAGCTCCACTGAAAAATAGATGGTTAACAACCACCTTGGCATAAACCTTAAGAAAACTAAACTTATGCATCAGGCTTTGTGCCCACTGAATGGCGCACAGCAACAGTTATCCCACTCCACAAAGGGGGAGCCACCACTGATCCCAGGAACTATCGACCTATTAGCCTGACGAGCCTGGTCTGCAAGGCCATGGAACATATCATCATGGAACTCATGAACAAAGACATTGGTAACCTCCAAACTCTGGATCCCACCCAGTTCGGGTATGTGAAAGGCAGATCATACCTCCTGAACCTAATCGACTTCTTTGAGGCAGTCACCAAAGTCATAGATGAAAGTAAACTGGTTCACACAGCCTATCTTGACCTCGCCAAGGCTTTCGACACCATCCCCCATTCTGGAATTATAGCTAAACTCACTAAACTAGGTATAAATCCCTATGTCACAAGATGGGTTGCCAACTGGCTCACTGACAGAACCCACACTGTAAAAGTTGCAGACTCCAAATCTGACCTCAAAGCAGTGACAAGTGGAGTACCACAGGGTTCCGTCCTGGGACCTCTCCTGTTTGGTATCTGCTTCTCTGATCTACTGGCTAACACAGAAGGCCTCTGGCTAATGAAGTTCACAGATGACTGCAAACTAGGAGCCATAGTAAAGTCCCCAAATGATGTGGACATACTACAGAAGGGCCTCACTGAGACAGATGCCTGGTGTCAGAGCCATGGCCTCAAGCTCAATGCCAAAAAGTGCAGTGTCATCCCCTTTGGTAAAAATTCTGTACCCATGAACTACCACATAGGCATCAATCTACTTAACACCGAATGCGTGATAAGAGACCTTGGGACCCAGACGGACAGTAGTCTCTCCTTTGATAGTCACATCGCCACAGTAGTCAGGAAGTCCTTCTACATGGCACACCTCATCATAAAAGGGTTCTCATCCAGGAAAAAAGAGGTCATTGTTCCCCTCTACTCGACACTCATTAGACCCATTATAGAATACAACACCCCTTTTGGAATGTACCTCACAAGACATCTGCAGCAGCTGGAAAGACCACAGCAGTACCTCACAAAGAGGATTACTGGCGTCAAACAAATGCCCTACACTGACCGCCTCAAACATCTCCAGCTTTACTCCGTAGCATATCACCTACTCCGAGGTGATCTCTGCCTAACATATAAAACTATGTCAAACCCAGATCTGTTGGACATGCTACACCTAAAGAAATCCCAATCCCTTCGAGCTACATGCTTTAGGGACCTAAACCTTGTCACCACAATAAACAGGACATGCTGGAGGGATAGATTCCTGTCCCAGAGACTTCTCATACTCTGGAACAGGCTAGGTCTAGCAAAGTTCTTCATTAGCACTCTTCAAGAAAAATCTTGATGAGTGGATGGGAAATAGGAAATACACCCCGGGGATCACTTCTGTGTCTCCGCTCGACAGTGGCACAGGAAAATAACTTTCTTGGGTGGTGTAAGCCAGGGAACTTTGTTAGCTAGGCTTACGTAGGCCCTTGGGCCGATAGCCTAGTACCTACCTATGAACCTTCTAAAACTTCACCTTTATCTCTGGATGACAATCTACTTCTTTACCTTTGTATATATGTACTGTCATTAGACAGATTTATGTACAGCTGCATTTCCTTCTTTCTTTGTCAAAAAACTTTGTCTACTGTTCAAAATGTGTTGTATTTGCCAATTGCGTTTTTACCAAAATGTATGTATTGTATGAATCATTGTGGAGATTTTTTCTCTGGGCCTCAACTGAAAATGTGTACTTTTTGACCCAATGGACCTTCCCGGTTAACAAATGCAAATAAATAAATAAGTAATCCTATCAAATGTTTTCAATGTGTTAATTCAGTGGGTTGCCCCTCACTCTATTTATGTTTGTTTTTTAAGACACCCCTCCCCATGAACCTGATATACCAAGGGTTACACTTACTGTCTGTTGATGCTCATTTTGTTTCTTTTCTTCTCCTGATAAAGCTGCCGCACACCTGGAATAGTCTGTTTTGTTGTGCCTGCTGTAATTCTCTCTCCCTCAAGGGCATGTGGACTGTTTTTAGTCTAGAACAAGTGCAGATGTTCCAATACAAAGGTGCCACATTATATCCCTTCCTTACTCACCTAAAAGCATATAGCACCCCAAGACATTTATAGAAGACACCATGGCATAAAAAAATCCCACATGCAGCTCCCATAAAACCTGGGCTAGCAACACCATTTTATTCCTCTCCCTTGCTATTCTCAGTCAGCAAGGCTTTTGAATAAACACAGCTCACCATCACAGAGAAAGGAAATCTTTCCACGAGGCCATTAGGTACATGCTAATTTGGTTAATTCTGTGGAGAAACTCAGCTCTAGTCAATACATTCCAAAAAAATATACAGCTCGTCTGGTTGTGAAACATCAACCCCTTCCTGCTGAATCTGTCCATAAGCACGTGGAATTCCATTTTTTCCTGTATTTTCTCATAGGGCAACAATACAACATATAGCAAAACAAAAACCAGGACGTCAGTAAAAAACCACTTTAATAGCGAGCAAATTTTTTGGAAATAATCCTTTCTCAATAAGAAAGAAGAGTATTGAAAAAGGATTATTTCCGAAAAATTTGCTCGCTATTAAAGTGTTTTTTTACTGACGTCCTGGTTTTTGTTTTGCTATATATTGTTGGCTCTTGTGTTTTTGGAACAATACAACATACACATTTTATTTACGATAGACTGAAACTGCATAATGATGATCTATTAATAAATCTTAAGTAATAAGTGGAATTGATGGATAACATTAAAAATGGAACACAAGTGTAGGATATGTCTTAAGACACTGGTTTGCTACATGTAAGCAATTGTACGCTGGTAAATTTACACCCCCCTCCCCTGGTGGCAACATAATCATGCCAAACTATTAAAAAGAAAAAAAAAGGAAATACAGAGCCTTAAAATATTACACCAATCCGCACTGAAAGCATACAATTATGTTTGTAAAAAAATAAAAAAAAAATTGAAAATGGCTAGGAATGGTTTTGAAAGTAAACTAACCGAGTCGAGATAACAAAAAGTAAATTAATAAGACAAAAGAATCTGTCAAAAGTTGTTGTATCTTTCGGCTTTTCCCGGTTAGGGGTCGCCACAGCGGAACACCGGTCCGCTAATGATTGGCAGTAGATTTTTACGTACCAAGTTGCCAGCTCTGACGCGCAACCTTCAATGAAGGTACGCCCATTCACGCATGTCTCCACACAGAAGACGCTTTAGCTGAGAATCGAACAGGACAACGTCTTACTGTGAGGCGACAACGCTACCGCAGCACCACCACGCTTTATTGGGCCAGTATCTTATGATGGAAAGATAATGAATCTGAGGTTTGAATTAAATAGCATTTTTAACAGTTTAATGGTGTTAGTAAGCAAGTTGAAGCTCACAACTGGGAGTGATCAGCTGAAATAAATGATTCTGTCTCTGTTCCAGAAATTATAGTTGATTTGTAACTAAATCATTGGCTTAAATAAAAGCTGAGTTTAGCTAGGTATAGATAACATTCCATATTGCCTTTGGAACACATTATAAAAGAATTAGCTGTTAACTTACTTTATTGTTTAACTTGCAATTATCATTCGGGGAGGTTGCCATGGAATGGAAACTGGTCAGTGTTGTACCCAAACATAAAGGGGGTGCCTTAGATAAGATTAATAACTGCAGGCCCATTAGCTTGACCTCACTAATTAGTAAGAATTACAAAATATGTCTTTTGGTTACCATTATAGGTAACGGTTCAGCAAGATAGATAAATTATATGTTTCAGCATAGATTCGCTAATAAGTCGGCAATTGCAAACTTACTGAATTTCTACAGTCCTGCTAACAAGGCAATGGATCAAAGTATGGTGTTCTGCCTTGACTTATCAAATGCCTTTGAAAGCTTTCATCATTATGGTTTCATCATTTCCATGATACATCTCTCAATTAACCTATATATGGTTAAGTAGTTCCACAGCTGGTCGATGGACAGCTGGTGGAGAGCTACGATCAATAACTGTTACTCTGAGTGGGAGCTGGTATTAGCTAGAGTTCTACATTGATCTGCACTGCGACTGATCTTATTTAATATATATAATATATATGTATGTGTATACACACATATATCTATATATATATATATATATATATATATATATATTCTTTTTTTTCACTTCCCATTTATCTGATTCACATTGGTTTGCCAAATATGTTGAGAACATTAAAACAGGAGATTTAGCAACTAAGTTTATTGACTATCTGGACATTTATATTTGGTTGACACAGCATGGGTTACACATTGATAATGACTTTTGTCGGCCGTCACTTAGGTCTAACATAAAGATAGGTAACAAAAAGCACTGGGTACATATAAATATCTAAAGTTTACTATCGGTAAACACTTAAAGTTTTAAGACTCAAGCTCAGATAATTAAGACTAAAGTTATGCGATTAATGGAACTAATCTTTAAGAATTTTATTTCATAAAAGGTTTTATTTCTGGTTGGGTATCCTAGGCTACTGATTAAGTACATTTCATTATTATGCATATAAAGCAGATCTGATCTGCACATTTTAGACAGCATATAAAGAATGTGCACAAAGGGAATATCTATCCTTAGAAACTTTCCATATAATGTTAGACTTGATTGCGCTAGCCTTTATTCAATCAGCTAAAGGCACTTATGATGTAAATTGTGCCCTGATTTTAAGGCATTTCAGGATGGGGAATTTAGAATGCTGAAGAATACAGATCTGCTGCAATCTAAATTAGTCTCTTGGGGAGATGGGTAAACATTTACAATTAATAAGTGCAGGACTTCAGTGAGATCCAGTTTCCTTAATCACTCTGCGTTTTGCAAGTGGAACAAGTTACCCTTATAAATATATCAAAGAGAGTCTACAATGGCCTTTAAAAATTGTTTAGATAGTTGGAAGGGGCAATTACTTTTTTGTTTGAATCTGGTGTCTGCATTCTAGTTGTACAAGACTAATTTTTTTTTTGTCATCAATAAGTGCTTGGATCATATTCACCTTTGAGTTATCTGCCCTTGTCTAAGAGATCTGAAGCCTGTCACTTTGACATCCTTCCACTGCATCACTTTCTCCAATAGTCTACATTTTTAACTTGTATAGTTACTCCACCGTCTTTACATTCAAACAAACTAGCACTTATAAACATGCACACACACACATATTCATAGACCTACACTCTCTCACACATATAAGTGTATGCATGCACGGACACACATTGACGCACACACAGACACACGCACACACACACACGTACATACACACACTCCTTCCAGCATTAATACACACACACACACACACACACACACACACACACACACACACACACACACACACACACACACACACACACTCCTTCTAGCATTAATACACACACACACACACACACACACACACTATATATATATATATATATACACACACACACACACACACACACACACACACACACACACACCTTCCAGCATTAATACACACACACACACACACACACACACACACACACACACACGCACGCACTCCTTCCAGCATTATCCTCTGATTAGAATGGGTAATACAACTCGCTGTCCCTCTCCTCATGAGCAGAATTCCTCAGCGTGGTCAGACATTAGGGCCGCTGGATTAGCTAGCCATAGGAGGCTGATGCTCCTGAAATGCAGTGGTTAAAGCAAAGGCACAGAGTTAATATAATTGCCTGTTTTAGTACTTCTGCCATTTTTAAGCTTTGTAAACATTTCATGATGCTCTTACATACCGTTGGATAAATTATTTAGAACTGCATATCAAGTAAGGAAATGCTGCAAGAGAATGTTACAAACAACACAAAATGGTAAACCATAAACAAGAGAAATGAAACTACACTGTGAGGTACAAATAACAAAACTTAGAAATCCAGGGACCAAAGCAATGGGATAATGGAGCTTGCTACAGACTCTCATGTAAATTCATCTAAATAAATATAATGAAAATAAGTAATTTCCATAAAATTTTTTTTTGAGATTTTATGTGTGCTTTAGGTCAAAAACCAGCAGGGTATGCATTGAAGTCTTTATTAAAGACAGAACATAGCTCCTGCTGTAACAGTGCCGCATGAGGAACTGTTAAAAGCCTGTTGATGAAGTAAAATGTGCAAATGCTGGGTTGCTGCTCAACATAAAAATGATGTCATCTTGCTCTGTCACTGCTTTGCAAATAGATGTGGAAGAAGGGAAGGCTGTTACAGACTTTCCTGGGCTCCAAGATCAATGCAGAAGATGATGATTCTAGTCATGAAAATGAAAAGATGCTTGCTTCTTCTAAGGAATGGTTTCTCTAAATTATTCTTCTTCTTTTCAGCTTTTCCCAGTTAGGGGTCGCCACAGCAGAATTCCGGTCCGCTAATGATTGGTAGTAGATTTTTACGGTGCCGAGGTGCCAGCCCAACATCTAACCTTCAACGAAGGCACACCCATTCACTCATATCTTTTGAATGCCACTCAACCACGGGGAGGACATGCAGACTCCACACAGAAGGCACTCCAGATGAGAATCGAATGGGAGAACCTCTTACTGTGAGGTGACAATGCTACCGCTGCACCACCGCAGCTAAGAAATGGTTTCTCTAGATAAGATTCTAAAACGCAAAGGGATCACATTGTCAGCAAAGGTATGTACAGTGTTCTACTTTAGAAACTCTACAAGTTTGAATATTACTTGCTTGAGATCAGAGGCTCAAGAATGCAAAAACTTGAAAATTTCAAACACCAACGTTCAGAAGCTCGAAGCCTGTCAGTTTAAAAGCAGATGAGAGTTTGCCAAGATGTAAATTCAGGTTTGCCTTATGCAGAACTGGTGAAAGTCAGAGGTACCTGTCCTAGTAGCAGTAGTAATGTATGTCACTACTCAACCCAAAAAGGAAATGAATTAGTCCAGAGAAAGTTTTGTGTACCACCTTAATAATAAATCAACAACAAGAAAGGCTAGTGATTTGTACTTAAAAAGAGGGACAGTTTCAAGGGATGGGCCATAACAGAGACCATTAGACAGGATGAAGCTCTGAGAAAGTCAATTCTACATCATCACTACTCTGATGCAAACACCTATGAAAGGTATGTGCTGTGCACTATCCTAAACCAAAGGGCACAACTATGCAGGGATACACCTTGTTTAACAGTGCACAAGGTTCAACAAAGTCCATCCACAGAAAGTGCAGTGCTTTATCCAGCCGTAAGGCATTTTTACAGCAAATAAACAGTGTAAGGAGGAAAAAGTGTGTGTGAGGTGTAGGTGAAAAAAAATCAACCTAGATAACACTGACCTAAAGGCTATATACCCAAGCAGAGCTCCACGTGGTCCTGCAGAGGGGTCCTGGCTACAGAGAACTGAAAGAAGCGACCACTTTCCTGATTTAAGTACTTTTTTGCTTATTTTTTCTGCATTGTCCTCTCTGGCTTTCATTTAATAAGATACAACTGTTTTTTTTGCTTTGCTGCTGTATTCTAAAGTATCTGCACTTAAAAGTAGTATTTTGGTCGACTCTGGTCGAATATTACTGTTTTTTTGATAATTTAATTGCTGCTAGCCTGTGTTAATCGTTTTTACTGTTTGCCTGACTGCATTTCTGTGTTCTTCTCTAAAAACAAAAACAAAAAAAATACTCCTTGTTTTCCCGCCTTTGCTCGACTAGTTAAGACCAGTATACAGGCTTTGCTGTATTCTGGGCTGTGTGTAATTCCTGTGTTGGCCATTGCCTTACTTGGATAGAAGGAAGTTTCTGAGCTCACCAGTGGGAGTGGGAGCCTTGAGCAACCTATCTGTCCCTGGGGAAGTGATCTCAGCACTTGAGCTGTACTTCATAGGTAGCCTTGGTCCATTTCTAGCTCTTTTCAAGTTCCCTGTATAAAAATCCGCCTCAGGACGTTTTTTGGCTATATACCCAAGCAGAGCTCCACGTGGTCCTGCAGAGGGTCCTGGCTACAGAGAACTGAAAGAAGCGACCACTTTCCTGATTTAAGTACTTTTTGCTTATTTTTCTGCATTGTCCTCTCTGGCTTTCATTTAATAAGATACAACTGTTTTTGCTGTGCTGCTGTATTCTAAAGTATCTGCACTTAAAAGTAGTATTTTGGTCGACTCTGGTCGAATATTACTGTTTTTTTTGATAATTTAATTGCTGCTAGCCTGTGTTAATCGTTTTTACTGTTTGCCTGACTGCATTTCTGTGTTCTTCTCTAAAAAAACAAAAACAAAAAAATACTCCTTGTTTTCCCGCCTTTGCTCGACTAGTTAAGACCAGTATACAGGCTTTGCTGTATTCTGGGCTGTGTGTAGTTCCTGTGTTGGCCATTGCCTTACTTGGATAGAAGGAAGTTTCTGAGCTCACCAGTGGGAGTGGGGAGCCTTGAGCAGCCTATCTGTCCCTGGGGGAAGTGATCTCAGCACTTGAGCTGTAATTCATTGGTTGCCTTGGACCATTTCCAGCTCTTTTCAAGTTCCCTGTATAAAAATCCGCCTCAGGGCGTTTTTTTTTGGCTATATACCCAAGCAGAGCTCCACGTGGTCCTGCAGAGGGTCCTGGCTACAGAGAACTGAAAGAAGCGACCACTTTCCTGATTTAAGTACTTTTTTGCTTATTTTTTCTGCATTGTCCTCTCTGGCTTTCATTTAATAAGATACAACTGTTTTTTTTGCTTTGCTGCTGTATTCTAAAGTATCTGCACTTAAAAGTAGTATTTTGGTCGACTCTGGTCGAATATTACTGTTTTTTTGATAATTTAATTGCTGCTAGCCTGTGTTAATCGTTTTTACTGTTTGCCTGACTGCATTTCTGTGTTCTTCTCTAAAAAACAAAAACAAAAAAAAAAAAATACTCCTTGTTTTCCCGCCTTTGCTCGACTAGTTAAGACCAGTATACAGGCTTTGCTGTATTCTGGGCTGTGTGTAGTTCCTGTGTTGGCCATTGCCTTACTTGGATAGAAGGAAGTTTCTGAGCTCACCAGTGGGAGTGGGGAGCCTTGAGCAGCCTATCTGTCCCTGGGGGAAGTGATCTCAGCACTTGAGCTGTAATTCATTGGTTGCCTTGGACCATTTCCAGCTCTTTTCAAGTTCCCTGTATAAAAATCCGCCTCAGGGTGTTTTTTTTGGCTATATACCCAAGCAGAACTCCACGTGGTCCTGCAGAGGGGTCCTGGCTACAGAGAACTGAAAGAAGCGACCACTTTCCTGATTTAAGTACTTTTTTGCTTATTTTTTCTGCATTGTCCTCTCTGGCTTTCATTTAATAAGATACAACTGTTTTTTTGCTTTGCTGCTGTATTCTAAAGTATCTGCACTTAAAAGTAGTATTTTGGTCGACTCTGGTCGAATATTACTGTTTTTTTGATAATTTAATTGCTGCTAGCCTGTGTTAATCGTTTTACTGTTTGCCTGACTGCATTTCTGTGTTCTTCTCTAAAAAACAAAAAAAAAAAAATACTCCTTGTTTTCCCGCCTTTGCTCGACTAGTTAAGACCAGTATACAGGCTTTGCTGTATTCTGGGCTGTGTGTAGTTCCTGTGTTGGCCATTGCCTTACTTGGATAGAAGGAAGTTTCTGAGCTCACCAGTGGGAGTGGGGAGCCTTGAGCAGCCTATCTGTCCCTGGGGGAAGTGATCTCAGCACTTGAGCTGTAATTCATTGGTTGCCTTGGACCATTTCCAGCTCTTTTCAAGTTCCCTGTATAAAAATCCGCCTCAGGGCGTTTTTTTTTGGCTATATACCCAAGCAGAGCTCCACGTGGTCCTGCAGAGGGGTCCTGGCTACAGAGAACTGAAAGAAGCGACCACTTTCCTGATTTAAGTACTTTTTTGCTTATTTTTTCTGCATTGTCCTCTCTGGCTTTCATTTAATAAGATACAACTGTTTTTTTGCTTTGCTGCTGTATTCTAAAGTATCTGCACTTAAAAGTAGTATTTTGGTCGACTCTGGTCGAATATTACTGTTTTTTTGATAATTTAATTGCTGCTAGCCTGTGTTAATCGTTTTTACTGTTTGCCTGACTGCATTTCTGTGTTCTTCTCTAAAAAACAAAAACAAAAAAATACTCCTTGTTTACCGCCTTTGCTCGACTAGTTAAGACCAGTATACAGGCTTTGCTGTATTCTGGGCTGTGTGTAGTTCCTGTGTTGGCCATTGCCTTACTTGGATAGAAGGAAGTTTCTGAGCTCACCAGTGGGAGTGGGGAGCCTTGAGCAGCCTATCTGTCCCTGGGGGAAGTGATCTCAGCACTTGAGCTGTAATTCATTGGTTGCCTTGGACCATTTCCAGCTCTTTTCAAGTTCCCTGTATAAAAATCCGCCTCAGGGCGTGGTTCTTGTGCTGTTGTGCACCTAAGCGCGGCAACAGTTATACAGAGTGTAAACGCTGGCTCTATACAGGTTTTAACTTTTTTGGCTCCGCCAGAATCTGCTCTTCAAATTTTCCTTAGAAACTCTATTCAGTCTATCTTAGCTGTATATAGGCTCAGCACTTCTGTTTTTCGGAACTTCTATCCCTAGCAAGCACTCATAAAAACCAAGCACTCTTACCCTAAAAGTAAAGGCACTACAGGGTGGTATCCACTACCCTGAATGAATATCCACTTCCCTTAAAGGCATGCACACTCCTTAAAATATTCTTAGTATGCTCGGAGTGGTAGACCACTAGCATCCCTCTCTCTTGTTCAGCTATGGTTAATCTGGGAATCTTAAGACAATGCCGGGCAATTGTCTCATGTACACAGACAACCCTCTCCTCCTCCCTTTCCTGCATCACTAACAGTTATATATTTCTTAGAGATGCAACTATTTAGCCAGACTGGAGGCTGAACTCTCTCAACTCAGGACTGGCAAGTACCAGTCAGGCAAGAGATGGCACCCACACCCAAAGCAAAACCAGTCACACATATAACCAGTACCACCAATGCAAACCAAACACATAAAAACACACAAAGACATACTAGGAGGCTCTTGTAAAAACTTACCAAAACAACAGAGGCCTCCAAAGCAGACACACCCAGAAATACACCTACACAAACACAACACCTACAACACATACACTCAAGCAACAGGTGTGTCACACATTCACAGCCCCTGAGCAAAATACTCATGCCAGAGACATTAGTAATAGGTGACTCCTATAGTCAGACACACACTGATGTTCCACTTACCAGGCTGAATAAGGAGAGGGTAACGGTGAG
Source organism: Protopterus annectens (assembly GCF_019279795.1). NCBI lineage: Eukaryota > Metazoa > Chordata > Ceratodontiformes > Protopteridae > Protopterus > Protopterus annectens. The sequence continues at coordinate 1,652,637,501 of NC_056729.1, forward strand.
CTGCCTATAAAGGGGCTAGGATCCGCCCACATTACACACACGCATCTCAGGTCACTCCATGTAGTACCAATTGGGTCATGATTCCAGTCATTGTCCATGTGGGTGTGAATGACCCCTGAGACGTACCTCCCCTGGACTACATGAAAAGAGACATTGAGGAGCTCTCTGATTATGTAGCCCAGACTGGTAATGATTCCTGACCCTGAGTTATGCAGCATCCTGCTGCCTTCGCCAAGAATGATGCCTCCAGTACAAAGCACACAAAATGATCCAGTTTTAACAATTGAAAACTTAACTTCACTGGTGTGTCATTCTAGGGGATCCCAATGTCTGGTCAGCCTGGGATGATAAGTGCTGGACAAGCCTTACGTTGCTTTGCAAGGGGATGGCTTGCACCTGTCACCACTGGGCTTCCCGGATACTCGGCCAAGGCTGCCACAAGCCACCCCCCGCTCATAGTGCCTTTTTTTTAGGCCAATGCTCAAAGGACAAATCAACCGCCTAAGGTAAAAACAAAAATGGAAAAAATTAAGGGTAATGCTGCTGCTCAACGCCATGAAGTCTAAATCTCAAGATGCAGGCACCTCGAAGCACTCTCAGTATGGAGAACATCGATGTCTGTGCGGTAACTTTGCAAAACCTGGTTCAAAGTGCTCCTGAGAGCACTCCAGCACTAGCCAGGCTTTACCTCATATCATGCATTTAGGCCTCAAGTTCCAGGCCGAACCACACAAAAAGGGAGGGGAGTGTCCATTTTCATAAAAAGACACCTACACCTCCTCGATTGGTGGCTGCTCAAGTGAAGCATCCAGAGAAACCAGCACAAGTTTTACCTCCACCCATAGGTAAAACCTGCCCATACAACTGGTGCGTGTTATAGACACCTCCCCAGTAGGGATATCAAGCATTCCTGAAAACCGGGATATGGAGGATATGAATGTCAAGCACCAAACACCATCATGTTGGGTGACTTCAATTACCACCTAATTACAGACTTCTAGCCCACTATTCTAGCTCTAACACCCTGGCCCAAAGATTCCTGGAATTCCTAAACTCAAATGCTGGTGGAGCAACTGGTCACCTCTCCTACGAGGAGAGATAATATACTTGACCTGATTATCACAAACATGGGGGTCCAAAATGCAATCCGCTTTGCAGGATATAAACCCTTCACTAGTAAGATCTGATCATCATAAAACTGGGATCACCGTTGGATGTGCACATATCCCACCCCACCCCCAGAACAAAAAGACTACAGTGAAAACTTTACTCAAAAGCTGACTTTGAGCTCCTTAAGTCCCGGAAATGATATCCTTTAAGCCTACTGGGTCAATGGAAACCACATCCCAAAATGCTGAATCCTTCTACCAAAGCCTTCTATGGACATCTCCAGGAATGCAAGCGGATCAGGCAATCCCAACTAAAACCAAGACCCTCTCCACCAAGGAAAGCAACGCCCGGTTGTGGTGGACCCGGCTATAAACAAACTGTACAACAAAGAAGAGCTGCTGCAGGACAGAGCCAAATCCCACGAGGAAGGCTTCCTAGTCAACACAAGTAAAAACTAAACTCTCTCATAAAAACATCTAAAGCAAACTTTGAGAAAAAGATTGCCAAGGATACCAAAGACAATCATAAAGCCTTCTTCAATTATGTCAGAACCTTGGGAGGAAATTCTCAGATATGCTCAGCTGAGTACACAATAACAAAATTCACTGACCCTACTGACATTGCCAACATTCCTGGCAGATGGGTTCAGTGCAAATTTCTCCCTCCCTCACCCCTAAAGATGAAGTAACTATCCCTGCTGAATGTAACCTACCTGTCATCACAGACACACAGGGCAATCAACAGCACTCCAGCAAGAGCAAAAAAAACACAGCATCTGGGAGGACCCGATGGTGTCCCGGTGCGTGTTACGTGAACGCAAGATGAACTAAACCACTTCCCTAAGAACTTTATTCAGTAGCCTCACTACAGATGTACCTGAACACTGGTAGCAGCAACATTGGTC